>NC_072821.1:31817055-32157471 GCF_027744805.1 Dunckerocampus dactyliophorus | reverse complement strand
AGAGTAATTGAAAATAATAGACTGAAGTTGTAAATGTAGGTTGTGTGTTTCTGAATTAGGTTTGGCCAGTAGAGAAGGCTTTGCTGGTGCTGACTGCACACCATTGTACACACCACTGATGAATGGATCTTCTTCTTGTTGTTCGCTCATGAGAATCTTCCTCTGATTTGTGAAGCACATTGTCTGGAGTAGGTCCTCCAGGCTTTCATAGAGTCTGGATTCCAGGGAAATTTCCTCCCACCACACCTGGTTTCTACCATGGGCATAAAGAGGGCATATCCACAGGGTCATGCTGTATTGCGTTTTGTTGGGGTGCATTTTTCCACACACCGACAGACATGGTTCCAAGTCTTGAAATGTGGTGTACACTAGTAGTCCCCCCCGGTAGCCCCCACTGGATGTCCTTCAATGTCCTTCCCATCTCACCAGGAGAATTCATGCATTTAGTTCCTGGTTTGCCTAGTTTTTCAGTTATGCTTTGTATTTTTTGTGTGCTGTGATTTTTGTGGTACATTTTTTCCCTTATGTCAAAGTTTTGTTGCAAACACCTTCTGTTCTTTTTTTGTTTGTATTTACGTGTATCATGCTTCTTTTGCTCAGTAACCCTTTTTAACTTCACTTCGTTTTTCTGTGGATTGGGGTCCAAACAGAGCTATGCAGTTTTCCAAAAATGGAAAAAACAGCAGTAATTTTACAAGAATAAAGTCCAAATATTAAGAGATAAAAATGGTAGGAATCACGATGGAGCTGTCGAACCCCCGGTATGCAGAGACAGAGGCTGCGTGCAAATAAAAGCCATTTATTAAGCACGAGCAGGTGCAGGTACTCAGTTAGCCAGGCAAAAAGGCTCTGCGAAAACACAAACCAGGTAAGCACTAGAGAAGTGCAAAAGAAATGACAAAAAGTCTGGGTAAGCAACACAGCGACATCAGCAACAATGAACCAGTGAAATTAGAATGACTCAGCAGGAATAAATAAACCCCACTGATCACTAACTGAACCCAGCTGACAGCGATCGCAAACAGCTGCACCCACAGTTCCACAAGCGTAAAGCGGCTCCACATTACAACCGGCAGGAAGCACGCAATGCAAAATAAAAGCACAGAACAGGAAGTAACAGTTCGTGTCTTGCAGGGCATGACAAAAAAGTTGTAATCTAACAAGAAAAAGAATAACATATTATGAAGAAAAATAATGTAATTTTAGTAGGATAAATATTAAAGAAAAGGTTTTTTATAACGTGGTAATATGACAAGCAAACAAAACAACAAATAAAGTTGTATTCTTTTTTTAATTAGGGTGGGGGAAACGTTATAATATGGGAATATTTGTGGCATTATGGGGAAAAATAATGCAATTTTAGTCGAAATAAAGTGTCACGGTGCGGTCAGGTGCCGGTCTGGGAACCCCAAATGCAGAGGCTGGAGGCAGGTAGGTGAGCACAGAATTTATTCTGTTCCAGAATTCACAACGTAAAGCGATGGTGACAAAACAGGTTCACCATGAAAAAATAGAACACAAATAATGCCGGTTGGAGGCAGGGTCTGCTGAGCGCTAGCAAGAGACTGGAAACAGTACGAGGCTGAGGGACACACACGGCTGGAACGTGGTGTAGCGAAGGAATAATCCGGCGTTCTCCAGCTGTCCGTAGTCAGCCTAAGTAGTGGCGTAGGCACTCAATTACAGGTGCGTTCAGCAGCTCCGCCTCCAGCCAGGAACTAAGGATCTGGACAGAAACACAGAAAAGGCACGGGAGACGGGGGCAACCAGAAAGAGCCCGTGGAACGTGACATAAAGTTGTAATTTTGGGAAAATTAGGTTGGGGAGAAAGTTATACCATGATGGGAATAAGTCATAATATTATGACTTTTTTTTTTTAACAAAGATTATTGAAGTAGAAAGTTGAAATATTTTTTTAAAAAACAACAGCAAAAATGGGGTAAAAAGAGCACAAACTGAAATTCATACTGATAATATGCTTTCATGTATGTCACAAAGCTGAGATGCAGTTTTTTCTGCATCTTCTTGTATATAACAAAATATCAAAGTGGCCCTTACCCTTCCATTTTTCACTATGTGGCCCTCGCTGGGACTTTGTTGGTTTACGTTTATAGAATGTCCATTAACACATGCAGGGTTCTGGTTCTCCTTATACGCTCCATTTGACTTTCATTGGCAAATGAAAGTCTAAATTAGACTACAATTTTATTTTCAACATCACTTTTTATGTATTGTTTATTCAGATTGAGGATTTGTACTGCAACAGCGTGATACACTTTGAATTGCAAGTTGTAACTAAGAGAGCAGGGTAGATTAGTAGCTTATAGAGGGCCAGAAAAAAACAGCAGCTGTCACTTCTAAATTTAGGAGGATTTATTGTGCTCATTTGTTCCCAATCAGCTGCTCACTAGACCGGCCTCAAGAAAAAAAGCAGAATGACCGTTAATTCTTCTACTAGTGTTACTTCTACTAGTGTTGTTGTAGTTAAAGTTAAACTCAGTCTGACCCCTTACATAATGATCTATATTTAATTCATGTCTGAACCCTTATTACACAATTTTATTATCCAAAGGGAGAAATTCAACTATAAGAAGGCTGAAGGCTGAAGGATTCCCCCCCGGCCCCCCAACATGTGGATATCAAAGTAATATCCGGAATACATTACATGCCATGTATTGAGTACTGAGTTATAAGACAATTAAAGGGTGTCCATAAAGTATTTTTCTTAAAAAATATAAAATAATGTAATTTCTCATAAACTGTTTTATTTTTTCTGTGGTCAAACCTTCTTTTTTATGTATCATTCCCAAACACTTAATGAATGAAAATTCGTTTTCAACAAAAATAAAAATAAACAAAAATAAAAATGACGCATGTGTCATTATATCAAAAAAATACAAAAATAGAAAAAAAAAACCAAGGCAATAAAAACCTAATAGCGTCACTCTGCCAGCTTTTACTGTGAACCAGGATACCGGAAGTAGCGTAATGTTGTTCTGCTTATAGAATTAACTTAACAGTGGTCTGAAGATGGCGACGTCCAGTCGCTCTCCGCTGCTGCTGCTGCTGTTATCATCCGTGTGTCTCTGCAGTTTTGGACCCGTCTTCGGCCTGAAGGCTGCCAGCGGTCCCGCCGTGCCGCCCAACCCGGCCGTCCTCAGAGCCGCCGAACCGCAAGCCAAGGATGCACCTGCTGCCGCCGCCGCCGCCGCTGCCGCCGCTGGGGCCTCACAGCCTCGAAGGACGACCGGTTGGAAGCTGTCGGAAGAAGAGGCCTGCAGAGGAGACCTGACCCGGCTCTGCCCTAAACACACCTGGGCCAACAACCTGTCCGTGCTAGAGTGCCTCCAAGACCGTAGAGAGGTAAGCGGCCGTCGCCCGGTGATGCTGCGTGTGATACCACGGTGCCTCCATCCACCCATCCCGGCTGTCAGATGGCCACAGTGGTGGAGGTGAATCAGCACCAGTACCGTACATATCTGATTAGTACTGTACACATCTGCTTGGTGTAGGGCAAGTGTGTGATACCACAGATAAACTCCTACATTTAAAGTACAGTACAGATGGAAATCATGTACTCAAGCCCATATTTTTGCCATTTTGTCCAGAAAATAAACATAAATATGAATGTTTCCAGCACTGCGTCGACTATTAATATATTTGAGTAGCTTTTACAAAAAAATGTATTCATAGAATTTTTCATTGTGGGTCGATTTTTGTTTTTAAATACAAGGCTTGATACATTTTCTACGTTAAAATGCTAAAACAAATGCAATTTAAGTAAAAATTGCTAAGGCGTCTGAACAAAACATCCATATCTAATAATATATCTCTAATTTTGGATTAATTTAATTGTAGAATATGCCTGAGGGCCGATTAAAAATGAGCTGCAGGCCGAAAACGGTCCCTCCCGGGCCACACTTTGGACACTGTTGCCTTGAGAGAAATACCTAGTCACACATTTTTGTTATAGGTAACTAAATAAAAACAAGATTGTAAAATGGATGACATATTTACTTCAGTTAAATTACAAGTGAGTGGTGTGTTGTGTTGAAGTCATGGTCACTATGTTAAAATTTAATCATCAGACAGCCAGCTATACTGAGTAAAGTGCAAAATGGTCACATGACCTTCTGGACAAGGCTAGCTTTTATAGCATGCTGCTTATGTGTGTCACCACTGAGTTGGAGCACTGGTGTATCAGATGGAAAGAAGGGGCGGGGAGGTTGGACGATAAGGATGTTACAAATAGACATGGGGTGTTACATTGTTGTTCTTGTGTCATTGTATGTTGTTGAAGTGTGATAAATCCTCGCTCAATCCAAAAGAAAGGAATACGACACACCTGCTCACTCAGAATCCTGGTAATCTGCACAAGAGAGCGAGGGATGTGCGTGACCAATTTTACGACACGCTGAGCATAATTAAGGATATATCGGTGTCAGCTGGCCTTGAACGACACAGACGAAGAGTACGGCAGCTTTTTTTTCATTAGTGTTCTCTCTTGTGTTATTTTCTTTTAAAGGTGATTTAGCAGTGCATGTATTTCTTTTACAGCCCAGCTGATTTAGTGTCAAAGCTGGCGTGCAACACCTGTGGATTCAGTGTTTCCTGCAGGGCTGCAATCTATTTGTGGCGGTGGGTTTGCGTTGAGTAGATGACATCATTGTCTAATTTGCATAATTGGCCATGACGCAATTATTATGTTTTAGTAAGACAACATTGAGAGGTCTGAAATTCTGAATACTTGCTAAATATAGCGATGCCTCCTGCATTCTCTGGCAGACTCTACGGCCTTGGAACGGTGAGCTACATTCTCAGACATATGCATAGAGTAATGCCTCGTTTATCGCGGTTAATTGGTTCTGATTCTGATAAGTGAATTTCTGATAAGTGAATTTTCACAAAGTAGGATCCCTTCTTGATAAATATAATATTTTCATAGTTAGAGCATAGAAACCTATTTACGACCTTAGAAATACGCTTTTTAACATTATTAGAGCCCTCTAGACATGAAATAACACCCCTATAGTCACCTTTACACTCATCTTACCAAATATAGTAGCCATAATAAGAGAAAATAATACAATCGGACATAAATAGGACACAAAAGTTATCACTGGGAAAGTTGTTGTTGTTCTTCTTTCCTGTTTCTGGACAGTACTTCCTGTGGTGGCTATTGTCTCATCAATATAACATTACCGACACTTCAAGATTCAAGATTCAAGATTCAAGAGTTTTATTGTCATATGCACAGTAAAACAGGTAGTTCTGCTATGCAATGAAATTCTTGTTCTGTTCATTCTCCCAGCAGAAAGAAAGAAAGAAAAACACAAGAAAATGAATAAGAACAGAAGAAACATTAATAACAATAAATTAAGCAACAACAACAGAAGAGACATTAGCTTTTTCAAAATGGGGACTTGGAAGAGCCTTCAAAGCACCTTTCATGTTGCTGTAGACTTGGTACAGGATGCTATTTGCCCTCGTGGGAAAGCCTACATGCTGGTAACATTCGGGGAGAACAGTCCCGAGGCTCTGTGTCCACAGGACGTTGAAGTCCAATCTCCCCGGCAAGCGGCAAATGTCCCCAAACAGACCGCCGAGTCCGGTAAATCCTCCGTCCAGCCAGGCCTCCACAAACACACAGCACTCTCCGATCTCACGTAGCTGCAATCCTTGCTCTCAGCTCGTCCATCCTGTCTTCGAGAGAGCGGACGCTGCCCAGCAGCAGGCTCGGCAGCAGTGGCCCAGTCGCTAAAGCCTTTAGCCTAGCACGCAGGCCGCCCCTCCTGCCTCGCCTCCGCCCCGGACGCTCCTGGGCATTTAGCTCACCAGGCCTGCAGGCTGCTGCGTCCTCCCGACGCAGAAGAAAGCCAGTCCGAGAGGCTGAACGAAAGCTCACGGTGAACCCCGCCAATGTTCAAAAGTTGTCTCTATGCCGCAATGCAACGCAGCACGTTGAATGTCCAACATAAACAACAAAATCGCAAAAAAATAGAAAAAAACGGGACAGTAAAACAGAGACGTCTGCCACGGAGGGCGCCATCTTGTTTGTTAGTGGCCAGTGTAGAATCCTACACATGATCACGTCTGTGAATGCGTCTTCTGAATGCCTAGTTAGAACATAGAAAACCTGCTTTCGACCTTCTAAATACAGTTTTTTTAACATTATTTAAGCCCTCCAAACATGGAACAACACCCCATAGTCACTTTTACACTCGTATTACCCCATATAGTGGACATAATAAGAAAAAATAAGACATGTTGGACATAAATAAGAGATAGTATAGACTCATACATTATCTCTGGGAAAGTTCATTGTTCTTTTTTTTGCTTCCGGTTCCTGCACAATACTTACTGTGGTTGCTATGGTATCATCATTGTAACATTACTGACACCTAGTGGCTAGTGTAGAATACTACATAACATCACATTGTAGAGTGCATCTTCTGAATGCAGAGTTAGCGCATAGAAAACCTGTTTACGACCTTCTAAATATGTTTTTAACATTATTAGAGCCCTCTAGACATGTAATAACACCTCTATAGTCACATTTACACTCGTCTTACACAATAAAGTAGATGTAATCACAGAAAAGAAGTCATTTTAGACATAAATAACACTTGTGCTTGTGTGTGTTGCAGTGAATGTGTTCCGGATGTGTGGAGGACAGGAAGTGACATCAGGGGTTCAGAGTTGAGTTTTCGCTTGGCGTGGCCACAGTAGCAGTCTGCGTTATTATTGTGATTATTACATTATTATTATTGTGTCTGTTGTTCCGGTGATCAAGTGTGGCGCTTGTATGTCTAACTGAACATTATAGTTATCTTACTGACACCTAGTGAACAGTGTACAATACTACATATCACCATTTGAATACGTCTTCTTCATGACTTATATTTGTATTTTAGTTCAATTAGCCATTTTTATGCTTGAACATACTTACTTTAGGCAAAAAATACATAACATTTGCTTAAATATGCTTTTTTAACTAATAGGCCGTATTCAACCATGAAACAGCATGATTTATTAATTTCGTTTTGAAAAACTCTGAGAGAGTGAAGCCGCAAATTGGAACCGTGACGTGGCGAGGGATTACTGTAATGTGTTTATGCGCAAGGGTGAACAGGTAGCTCCAAATCTGTTGGTGGCAATCCAAATTTGTTTATGTCATTGACGCTGGTTAGTTAATGACAAAGTTGACAATAAAACATCACATGTCGACATAAACCGACCCATTTTTCATGGAAATGAACCCTTTGGCGCTCCCATTTTCTGTCGACAAAGCGGTTGACCATGTACTGTGTGTTGACGTCGAATTCCGCTATTCCACTGGACAGTTTGTCAGGGTTGTCTCATTACTTTGATCGTGTGTGTTGATGAATGTGGTCTTATTCATTGCCCTTGTAACATTTATTATAAATGAAAGTTTGAAGTGATATATTTGTCATCCTGTTCCTGCGAGCACAGCAAGTTTGGGATGATGTGCTTTCATGGCTTTTCTTTACAAGGTGGCGTTCTTGCGTTCGCTTGGGTCAGATTCGGCCCACCATATTGTATTATGTGGCCTGCAAAAGCCTGAAAATAATGCACGTCAAAAGACACTTGTATTTGTTATTGTTTTACTATTTTTTACGTTATTTTTAAAAAAATAGATGTATTATTCTTATTCTTATTATTCATATTGATTTTATTTAATAATTGTAATTAATACCAAAAATACTTTGTTATTACATACTTATTAATCCAAATTATGTACAAGTAATAATAATAATAATAATAATATTTTATTTATTAAAAATTACAAAAGAATTTGGAAAAAATCAAAAAGACACATAATCTTTCTTGCTTAATGTATTTGTTCTGTCAATTTTGACAGGAAATTTGTACTGCATGCACTTGGAGTTTATTTTTCTGTTGTCAAACCCATTTAAAATGAATTATACAATAGTTGCATACAACATTTCCGCTTGGCACCTTGACTTCTTATTTCAATGTCAATTTGTTGGTAAAACAAAACAAAATAAAAATGATAACTGTCATCAAATGTGTAATAACATCATGAGGTGATTATACCTATTGTTCTCAACTGGGCCCTGCGATTGGCTGGCAACCAGTCCAGGGTGTACCGCGCCTCTTGCCTGAAGTTAGCTGGGATAGGCTCCAGCATACCCCCGCGACCCTAATTAGGATAAGCGGCATAGAAAATGGATGGATGGATGGATGGTTCTTAACTGGTTTGGCTGCTGGACCCACCATCACCCTGCAATGACAATTGGTGACCCAAATCGTGGGAATTTTTCAACTCAAACGTCTGATATATCTTACATTTTTAAGGAACTGTTTTCCACACAACTTGAGCTGCAATGCTGAGACGCCGTCTTTTTATGGCGCGCTCTTCTCCAGCAAATATCTGCAGCTGTGCGTCGGAAGGACGGCACCTTGAATCATCACTCGATGTTGTTCCCCGCCCACTCAAGCTTGACAGTCGCCCAGAAATATGGCATGCACCTCGCGGCGGCGTAGCAAGCGAATAGTGCAGACAAGAACGTGAGGTGCATTCACAGACATTGGTTTATTATATTATTCTTTAATTTTTTTCCCCAGGCAAAGACCTGTGGCTGAAAACGGCTCCGCGACCCACTCGTAGGTTCTGATCCACCAGTTGAGAACCACTGGATTATACGTTAATATGGTTTCACAGTTAAAGGCGACCCTCGCAGGGTAACCAGAACTGTGATGTATTCTAAATGGGAGTTATATTCCCAGCCTATTTATCAATGTGCACATCTGCATCCTTATGTAGGAATTCATTTTTCTCTGTGTTTTTGCAACAGCCTGCGTGTTTAACACAAATGTTTGAACTCTTCTTTTTTTTTGTTTCTGCAGGAAACTGACATTGCTCCTGCTTGCAACCATGTAAGTACATACAAGCACTTGTTTGTCTTTACCTTTACCTGGAAGGAAGGGAAGAATACAGTACTTTCCCGGTGAAAACAGGATAGTTGACAGGTCTGTCTGTCACTAGAATGTTTTACCATTGCAATCATAGGGTACCTCACAAAAGTGAGTACACCCCTCACCCTTCTGACAAGTTGTCTGCTATTTTAAAATCTTTATCACTTTTCTTCCTCATTCTTCATCATTCACTCTTTCCTCTTTCCTTCAGCTCCTTTGGAACTATAAATTTAATCTGACCACAGACCCAAAGTTTGAGTCAGTGGCTGTGGAGGTTTGCAAGAGCACCATCACTGAGGTGAGTGTCCGCCACTGCAGTCTCAATGATACATATATCAATGATACGTATGTCAAATATCCATGGGGCCAAGAAATGTTTCCTCTACGTCAGAGGTGTCCCTTCGCGGGTCGCAGCTCAGAAATGTTGACGCTAATAACACAAATTTTTTTTCTTTAAATATATATAACTTCTGAACAAACTGGATTGTTTTCATCTTTTTTTTTACAAATTAAGAAGTATCAAAATGACCCCATGCATCATTAGGTGGGTGACGTTCCAGGACCAACATCGAATGGTGAAAAACCATGAGTAAATGATACATCTATAAAAGTGTCTATTTTTGACACATGCTTCACCTCTCCTCCCCAAATCCTCCTGCTAGCTTGACGTTGCACGACAACCATTCACACTCACATTCATACCTACGGACAATTTAGAGTCTCCAATGTTTGGAATTTGGAAGGACACCGGAGTGCCTGGAGAAAACCCACGCACGGACGGGGAGAACATGCAAACTCCACATAGAGATGCCCAAACGGAGATTCGAACCCAGGTCTTCAACATCTCCTGACTGTGTGGCCAACATGCTAACCACTAGGAACAAATGGAATCGGAGTCATGGCTGTTGTCAGGCTAGCGCTAGAGGCTAGCCGGCTTGAGTTCTACAAGCTGCGTCTACATAATCCACACTGCTTGCCTGTTGGAATTCCAGTAACGACTTACCATCATTTATTATGAAGTTTTGAGGCCAGATTGACTGTCAAAGTTAGTGCTTCCATAGCGAAAACAAACTATGATGCGTTCAAGAACCGCCAAACAAAGTGCAATATCTCAACGCTTGAGAAAAAAAAAACATGATCAGTGAAGCATGAAGAAATAAACATGTAAAGATTGTGGGTTTTCTAATGGTGATTCATTATTTCTGTATAATTATTACTGACTTATGGTGAATGACATGTGTTTTCTACAGAAAAAAACGATCTATTTTAAGAGAAAACTTTTTTTTGACAAGACAAATGCTTATTTGTCCAGTTGCTGTTTCTGATGTGTGATAACCTTCTTCTTCTCACCTTCTTTATCACTTTAGTTCCTACATACTTTTCTTCTTGTGTTCAATACCTATAGCTGAAGGAGTGCAATGAGGAGGAGCGTGGGAGGGGCTACCTTGTGTCCTGTCTGGTCGATCACCGTGGCAACATCAGCGAGTACCAGTGTAACCAGTACATCACCAAGATGACCAGTATTATCTTCAGTGACTACCGACTGATCTGCGGCTTTGTGGACAAATGCAAAGAAGATATTAACAACCTACGCTGCGGCAGCATCAATATAGGACACAAGGTGACCTGTACACATCATCCTGAAGCCGAGCATTGGTTCTTTAGGTTTTTCCGCTATTAATTGAGTCTGGTTTACTCCGTTGTTGCAACATCAGGACATCCACTCGCAGGGGGAGGTAATCGCTTGTCTGGAAAAGGCACTTGTGAGGGAGGCGGAGCAACAAAATGGGGTTCACGCAATCAAAGAGGAGTGTCAAAGGGCGATTCTGCGAGTGGCAGAGCTGTCGTCGGATGACTTTCACCTCGACCGACATCTCTACTTCTCCTGCCGAGATGACCGCGAGAGATTCTGCCAGAATGTAAGGAGCGTTTCTGGAAAAGTAATACAAATTTACAGTATATCACAATTACAAGATTCAGTGAACATTTGAAATGATATCTGACTCAATGAGTGAACTCGACAAATTAGTACTGGGTTTTTTTCAACCGATATTCAAACATTCAAGAGTTCTGTGTCAGTCAGCCGAGAACTCTACACATTGTAACAGATACCAACACTATATCAGACCTGCCAACATGTGCAATTTTTACAGGGGTGTAACAATTCAATTCAATTCAAAAAACTTAATTTGTCCCCAAAGGGGCAATTAGAGTTTGGTATATACCTTTGTTTCAAGGTCATGGTTTGGTTCGTTTTTGTAATGTAATAGTACAAAATACAAATAATAAAACAACTTAGCCAATAAATGAGATTCTTGAATAAAAAATAAATATGATATTTTTAGGAGCGTGAAACAATGGAGGTAAGTACAACGGTACAGTTGTCCCTCTCCACTTCACAATTGGAACATTGTGCCCTCACGCTATCTCAGTTTTCAAGAATGAATTTGTTGATAAATGGCCGCTGTTTCGCGGTTAACTATCGGTCAAAAAATACACATATTTAGCAGATTTTACATATTTTTTTTGCCTAAGTTAAGCATTTTCCAGCATAAAAATGGCAAAATTAACTAAAATAAAAATACAGTTTAAGGGATTAAACTGATAAATTGTAGTCTATACTGGCCACTAGGTGCCACCAGTAACACACGCATCAAACTTGATAGCTGTCAACAATTGCTGCAGGTTTGCATTATCTCACAACAGGCACAATAATAATAATCATCGTCATAATCATAATATTAATAATAACAGGAGGTACTCCAGCTGAAAATCAACTCTGAATCCCTAACGTCGCTTTCTGTCCACATGTCTGGAAGACATTTATTGAAATACACACAAGCACAAGTCTTATTTATGCCTTAAATGTCTTATGTTCTTTGATTATATCTACTATATTGGGTAATATGAGTGTAAAGGTGACTATAGGGGTGTTAATTCTATGTCTAGAAGAATCTAATATTGTTAGAAAGTTGTAAACAGGTTTTCTATCCTCTAACTATGAAAATAAATGATAATATGTGGAAATGATTGTTTTATTTGTAGTAGAGGTGTCCTTCGTCACATTGCGGTTCAAATTTTGCGACTTCATTCTATCACGTTTTTTTTAAGCATATGTTAATTACATAACATTTATAGGCATAACATTTAATAACTCAATAATCATAATAATAACACAGGCTACCGTTGTGGCTGTAACCCCTAAAACTCAACTCTGACCCCCCGATGTCACTTCCTGTTCTCCACACGGAACACATTAACGGTGACACACGTGACTACAAGTGTTATTTCTGTCTTATGTGTTATTTTCTCTGTATATGTCTACTATATTGTGTAATAGGAGTGTAAAGGTGACCATAGGGGTGTTATTTCATGTCTAGAGGGCTCTAATCATGTTAAAAGCTGTAAATAGAAGATTGTAAACATGTTTTCTATGCCATAGCTACGAAAATATTCCATTCACAAATAAGGAATTCTACTTTACCGAACTTCACGTCTCACAGTTGGGTCTGGAACCAATTAATCACAATAAACGAGGGATTACTGTATATATACTATAAGTTCCTTATTGGCTGCCTTCCTCTGTTGGCATTTGGCACATGTTTGTGTCTCATAATTTCGACTTTGTATCTCGTAATTATAACTTTATCTCATAATTTTGGCATTGTATTTGTTAATTATGACTTTTCATCTCATAATTTCTACTCTTTATCTCATAATTATGACTTTCTTATGTCATAAATATGACTTTTCATCTCATAATTCTGATTTATCTCAGCTTTATGACTTTGTTATTTCATAATTTAGACTGTTTCTCATAATTTTGACATTTTATCTCGTAATTATGACTTACCATTGGGATATTTTTTTTCTTTCAGTGGTGGAAACAGGCTTCCATAGGAGTGAATTGTAATTATATTTAACCTGAAAAAAAATTTTGCGCTTATTTTTTCTTTGAATGCACTCGTGTATTTTTCAAAATTCAACACCAAAACATGAATTTTCAGGTTTTTTTAAGTACAAAACTTTTGGCCCTAATATAGCTCAAAGATACATTGTTTGTGGTAAATAAATCATCATTTTTGGACCAATTAAGTGAAATTGGATCATTTCCTGCGACACACCTGATGTTCTCACTCACGTGCCGTGAGCAATGAATATCCTTGAGCAATCAAAGTCTGTTTAGGGGGCAGGATGTGATTTTTTTTATACTGATGATGATGAACCAATTTCCATTCTCTTTCATGTAGATTCAAGCAGGGGAAGGAAAAGTCTACAAGTGTCTGTTCAACCACAAGTTTGAAGAGGCCATGTCAGAAAAGGTGTGCATCCAGCTCCACATCCAATGCTAGTTTGTTGCTTTATGAGACTTCTCGTGACCCAAGGTGGTACCTACTTGTTCCTACTTGGTTAATGTTTGGGATTCACAGAAAATATTTTCCTTACTTCCCTCTAAAGTGCAGAGACGCACTGACTACCCGCCAGAAGCTGATCTCACAGGACTACAGGGTCAGTTACTCTCTGGCTAAAGCCTGCAAGCTTGACCTGAGGAAGCATCGCTGCAGCATCGACAGCAACCTGCCCCGAGCTCGCGAAGCCCGACTCTCATACCTGCTACTGTGTTTGGAGGCCGCCGTGCACAGAGGTGGTAACCTACACACGTTGATATTTTGCAAAGCAAAACATGTAGATATGCTAAGAAGTTATATATATTTCAAGAAAAAACTGCATCTCAGCTTTGTAATATAGGTGAAAAAGCGTATTATTAGTGTGAACTTAGCTATTTGCTCTTTTTTTCCACTTTTGGTGGGGGTTTTTTGGGCTTTTTTTTTCAAATATTTCAAATTTCTTCTTGAATAACTTCCAGAAATTTTCATATCGGAATATTACGACTTTATTCTATTTATATTTTGACTTTATTCACATAATATTATCATTGTTTCCCCAACCAATGGTCGTGGGGGCATTCTGGGGCCTATCCCAGCTGACCTCGGACGACAGGCGGGGTACACCCTGGACTGGTCGCCAGCCAATCACAGGGCACATATAGACAAACAACCATTCACACTCACATTCATACCTATGGACAATTTAGAGTCGCCAATTAACCTAACATGCATGTTTTTGGAATGTGGGAGGAAACCCACGCACGCAAACTCCACACAGAAATGCCCAAGGGAGAATCGAACCCAAGTCTTCCCGTGCGGCCCTGATATTTCAACTTATGCGACTAAAATTATATTTTTCCTCATAATAGCCTCAACTTTATTCTCGTAAAATTGCAACTTTTTCAGTTAGAATACAACTTTATTCAGTTTTTTTCCATTTCTGAAGTTTTTTTTTTTTCAACTATTTCAAATTTATTCATGTCAATTCTCTTGTCATAATTACGTTAGTATTATTATATAGTATTATTATAGTCTCATAATATTGTAACGTTACTAACTATAACTCTTCTTAACTATAATAACTAGAATTCTTATTATTAGATCACAACTTCTTTCCCTAGTATGTTGACTTTGTTCTTGTAAAATTCCTGCAGATTTTTCCATTTTTGCTTTTTTTTTAGTTTTCTTGTTAAATTATATTTTTAAAATGTGCTGCGGGCCAGTAAAAAAAAATAGCTCCAGGTCGCAAATGGCACTCAGGCCGCACTTTTCACACCCCTAAAGTAATAAAGATAGCTTAAGATGGTATCCTTGAACGTGTGAAAGGATCTGCTCCTATGAAATGGATCGTGATAACGAGGCAGTGTAACGCTGTCATTATAGTGACTTCCTCCTTGCAATAAGCCTATCTCTCCCTCCCTTGCAACGCATTTGTACGATTGCATGCATCCCTTGTTTGATCAGGGTTTGTGTGCTGCATAGGTCGTCCGGTCACCGGCGAATGCCAAGGGGAGATGCTGGACTATCGGAGGATGCTGATGGAGGATTTCTCTCTAAGTCCAGAGATTGTGCTCCACTGCAGGGCTGAGATTGAGACTCACTGCTCAGGCCTTCACCGCAAAGGTCGCACTCTGCATTGCCTGATGAGGATCGGACGCAATGACCGCAGTGCCACTGTCGACAGTGTGTGCCAGAGTGCAGTAAGTCACCGCCTTTACACATTTTTTCAGAGGATGCAGAGACACTGGCTGGAAAAATGCTGTCCAAAATCTACTTTTTAAGTTTTACATTTACATGTTTTCACTGCACGTGAGGCATTCCATTATAATCATAAAATACTGTAAATTCCAGACTATTCTTTAACGCTTTGAATCCTGCATCTTAAACAGTGATGGAGTCAATTTATGTCTAAAAGAACTGCAGTTCCCATGTTGCAAGGAGTGCAAATTGAGAAAGTAGTGAACTGGAGTAGTAAAGTAGCCGCTAATATCACGTTTTGAAGCCTTATGCAGCAATCTGATCAATTTTGATCTGACAAATTAAGTAAGTTTGAGCAAGTGTGGAATTACTACAGCATCTGCTTGGACCGCAGCAGCTGTTGGACTCCGATGAAAAAAAGTGTCTCCGGTGTCATGGGTGCCACACACGGGAGGCGACAAACGACTGCCATTGGCGAAACTCTTTGCCAGCGTGTAGCAAACCATGCACACGGGAAACGACGAGCGGCTGTGACCAACAACACCCGTGAGCAACCTGTTCACATCCAGAGCGAATTGTACGAGTCTCCCACGGTTTTGATTGGCTGTCAGATGTGGAGGGGGTGTATCAAAGTAGTCCAGAGGAGGAAAAGCGGCCGGTGTTGATCGAGTACTCTTGCTAGTACCGGATCTTGCTAGCATTGAAGATGAACTTAGGTAAATGTCTATGTAAGTCAATGTAAGCTTACCCGCTATGTTTACTCTGGCACCAAAGAGTTCCCATGCCGCTGCTTTTTTGCTTATATCTCTATATTCTTTTTTAGAATAGGAAATCTGACTCGGCAAGTATAGCGTATTGATTAGCATCCTGTCCGCTCATAGGTCGATCAATGAAACTCCCAGTGATTGGTCCTCCTCTGTGTGACAGCGATGACAAATTTTTAAACTTTCTGGGAACTGGGAACTTTCTGTGTGCACGATGACACTCACGAACACAAACATTCACATGAACGAATTTTGCGTGTTGCTTGGCTGGACTGTAACGCGATAATCGCCCAATAGCGCAGGTTCCATTGAAAATGAATGGAGTAGAGGAGATGTTAACGAGTAACGCGTTAACAAGTGACACTGTGAACACCGAGTGTGGATAGGATTGCAAGGTTTATAGTGTATCTTTCCATGGAAATATTCCATGTTACAACATGGATACCTGCGACTTGTGTATGTACAAAATTATTCTTTTCTTGAGATTTGGTGGGTGCAGCAATAGTCCGGAATTTGTGTATGATAACAAACCCTGTGGTAGAAACTAACTGGTGACCAGTCCAGGAGGTACCCTGCTGCTCGCCTGAAGACAGCTGGGATAGCCTCCAACTCACCCATGACCCTATTGAGGACAAGCAGGAAAGAAATGGCAATGAAACTAATGGGGGTGTCCCGATACAACTTTTTCACTTTGGATTCGATTCCGATTGCAGCCTTAAATATCTAGCAATACCGATGCTGATATCAGCACAGATCATACAAACTTTTAGGTTTAGTTGAGTGGAATGTTAGGAAAGGCTTGATCGAGTTATATTACTCAAACAGAGAACAATAGTCAGCAATAGTAGGTATAAGAAAAATTCACCCATTTACTTCTTGATGCATCTTGTTTATAGTTTCATCCACAATAGGCATAATGTAGAATGCTCAAAGACATGCTCAAAGAAGCGTTATAAACACGACATCACTCACCCCTGACAGGGGCCGGCTCTTTTCTGTTACAGCCCATGACTTTTTGCTGTCCAGCGGGAGTTTCTCACGCTTTGCAAAAGTGTCAAACAGCGATGGATGTTTTAAGAAGCCGTGGTGTTGCGAAAATCCTTCAAATGCGCGATGAGGTTGGTCGTGTTAAACTTCCCCCGGTTCTGTGCCACCACGGGAAACTTGTGCATGGCAAGTTTTGCAGTCAGCTGCGACGTCTTTTTTAGACTTCAACGAAAAACACAGCCACACGACTGACATCACGCCTACTCCTTGCTAAACACACCAGCACGCGCTGTTGTTGTGATCACATGGGCTCTGCAGGCTGAATAGAAGTGCTGCTGCTGGATAGAAGTACTGGTGCGGAGTCTGGAATTGACTAGCATTGGAGTACAAATAGCAGAGGTTTTACATGCAGGCCGATGCTGTTTTTTTTGGCTGACATCGGACCGATATCAATATTGGATTGGGACACCCCTACTAACTAAATGAATGAGGGAGTTGTGATACGAGTTGTTATTAGAGATGGTACGATCCGATACTCAGGATTGGTATCGGTCTGATACTGGCCAAATTTACTGGATCAGAAATACAAAATCAGAAAATACATAACCCAGTTTGATCCAATTCAAAAGCCTACCTATCAGCAGTAACGTTGCAGTACATGAAAAAGTGGTATCGGGTCAGTTCTTCTCATGAATTATTCTTCCACCCCAGCTTCAGACTTTAATCCAGTCTGCCGACCCCGGGGCCGACTACAGGATTGACAGAGCGCTGAATGAGGCCTGTGAATCCGTCATCCAGACAGCCTGCAAGCATATCCGAAATGGAGACCCAATGTGAGGGCACATGCATGCACTACATTTCTGAAATATGACAACTTGTCTGAACCACCCGTTGTGTGTGCGTAGGATCTTGTCTTGTCTGATGGAGCATCTGTACACGGAGAAGATGGTGGAGGACTGTGAGCATCGGTTGTTGGAGCTGCAGTATTTCATATCCAGGGACTGGAAGTGAGTGTACCTGCTTCACTCTCCTGTGGCTTGACTTGTGATGTCCAAAAGCCGGTTACAGAAAATTGAAAGGATGCTGGTGGCCACTTTGATATTCTTCGCCGTTGTGTTTACTTTTTAACACTCAAAAAAACAATCGGAAGTTGTTTGAAGACACGATTTCCGTGGCAAAGTACGTGATCAGTAGGGGTGTAACGATTCGTTTTAATAATGATTCAATTCGTATCATGAGGACGATAGGGACGATATTGATTCATTTAAAACAATATGATCCGAAACGATTCAGCCACTATTGATTCAGAAGCGTTCTAGCCAAAAATTCAAACAGTGTGACTGTGAAATAAATACCTGGACACTGGACAGCTCAGGTGAAGTTTCCTAGATTCCCGTTCTTTTTTTTGTAAGGGAATTAGTTATAAATTCATTTTAGATATAAACAAACAAGTCAACAGCAATTAATGGCAAACGCATTCACATTTTATTTGAATACAGTGCAACCAACACTTCAGGTTGAATTAACAGGTTAACCTTTTTTGCTCTCATTTTCAATGTTC
The DNA here is from genome assembly GCF_027744805.1 of Dunckerocampus dactyliophorus. Lineage (NCBI taxonomy): Eukaryota > Metazoa > Chordata > Actinopteri > Syngnathiformes > Syngnathidae > Dunckerocampus > Dunckerocampus dactyliophorus. The sequence continues at coordinate 32,139,112 of NC_072821.1, read as the reverse complement.
AATACATTTTCAATAAAAGTACAGTAAGTGCAACCAACATTTCAACAGTAGGGTTACCTGCTGCTTCTGCTTTTGTTTTTCAACATAAAAATAATACAATATTGATATCAATGTGAATGGAGGTCACATACCCGTGATTTGAGCATGACGTCCAGCCATCCGTCGTTATCGCTACTCATTCAGCTTGAGAGAGCGATAGCTTCGCATCATTCTTAGTACTTTCGTACAATGCAGGGAAAACTTTTCTGAGAAGTGTGGTCAGCTCCGAAGGGTACCGTGGCTCCAATGTATGACTCATTTCACAGAATCCCGGATTTTCAACCACACTGTTGGGTCGCATGTCTTCAACGGGAATGAGAGGTGCCCGGATGATCAGCGTGTGAAATCCCATCGCGCATGAGTAGGTGGTTGGAGATATTTGTCGGGTTGCCGTGGTATTTTACTTGACTCCTACATATCCCACAAAAGCGAGTGACTTATTTCGAACGTCTTCCTCTTTACAAAAGCCAAAGTGTTTCCACACACTGGACTGCAATGGTGGCTTAATTATTTCTTGTTTGCCGGCTTGTCCGTTGCCATCCGCCATGCTACCTTTTGTTGTCTGCTGAATAAAGTTTAATGTCTTCATCATTAAAAATGCTAGAAAAAAACACATCCATATAAAGCCTGTTGTGCTTAAAATGCAATGCAGTGGAACCTCAGTTAGCGTCTGCTCGGGTTAGCACGTTTTTCGGTTAACAACGAAAATTTATGTCACACTTGTAGCTCGTTTTGCGTACATTTTCTAGTTAGCGTACAATATTGTCGTATCCAGTAAATCTTGTTGTTTTATTAATACACCGAGTAAGTCTAACTGTGCTCTTAATGTGTTTTTATCCCAAACGTCCTTGTTAACATAGCTTGCTAACAAAATGGCAACTGGCAACCTATCGATGTTGACTCTCAAAAATGTTAACACAAAACACGTTTTTATAGTTTTACAGTTATAGTTTTACATGCATGCCAGGGATAAATGAACATTTAAGGTTACGTTTACCTTCACTGAAGACGCGAGTGTTCCCAAAGACACGATGTGCCAGCGAGACACCACACAGACACCATCTTCACGTTTTGTCATGAGTTATCCCTTGAATTCAATACGTATTGTTTCTCACCTTCTTTATCAAAATGCTGGCACTTGCAACTTTCTTTGACTCCATTTTGGGTTATTGAGGTGAAAAACACTATCGAATTCAGGAAATAACTCATGGCAAAACAGGAAGGTGGTATCTTTGTGGTGTCTCGCTGCCACATCATGTCTTTGGGAACAGTCAGAGACGAGCCGTGTGTTAAAAATAGACATTACTGGCGTTTCTTTTGCCCGGAAGGTAACTCCCATAAAAAGCAGGTATCTACTGTATTTGCATCACCACGCTGCTTAGTGACATGATAAAAAATACGTTTGTCTCCCAGATTGGACCCGATTCTCTATAAGAAATGTCAAGGAGATGCTGCCCGACTGTGCCACACACACGGGTGGAATGAGACCAGTGAGCTGATGCCGCCAGGCGCCGTCTTCTCCTGCCTGTATCGCCACGCCTACCGCACAGAGGAGCAGGGCCGCCGGGTACGATGACGCCGTAAACTCGGATCTGCATTCTTTGTTTTATTTGATGAATTTGGCGTTCTCTGTCTGACTGAAGAATCAGGAAGTGTTTCGTTTTTTTTAATTGAACAGGTGGACCCAGATGAACAGGTAAGTAGTCAACATTCCCTGCCAATCTCAATATGATTTCTGTTGATGGATGAAAAATAGGACTGATGATGGTGAATCAGGGATGGAGTGATATTTTAACTCATTCAGTACCAAAGACGTATTTGATATGTTTTTATAATCCAGAACGCCTGATCCCAACAACGTATTTATACATCTTTTATGTTTTTATGAGGCAAAAGGAGGCGATGACGCAACTCTCCGCTAATGCATTTCACTTCAGGGCACTTTTAAACCATAAAAACGACCACAAGGTGGCAGAAGAGCATTTGATAAGAGCTCGGCAGAGATCAAGTGAACAGAAAATCACACATGACAGGAAGGAGGAAGTGAGAGAGCGTGGAAGAGTGTAGCGTGCAGAAGGTTACGCGTTGTAGGGAAATTGTAACGCGTGCATACGCACACGCCCGCACACACATAGCTCAGTTCCAAATGTGAAAATTGCAAATACTTCATGTTGTCATGTTAGTAAATAATATTTTGATGTAAGACACCCCCTTTTTGTGTTGTTTAGTTGTTTAGATATTTGAACTGTCACAAAAGCAAAAAAATATTTGTGTCAAAAAGCTGGTTTCCTCCCTTTTCTAGTCAGGAACTGATATTTTCCTGAAACTGACCTATGTTCTACTGCTGATTACTAAAGAACGGAAAAATCTAGAAGCAAACTTTTTTTTCTGACAAAGACGGGAGTCTAATCTTTCTTTTGGTACGTTCCATGTTTATATCCTCATAGAACACAATATTCTGTGTGCTTTGAAAGATCGATCAAAATCGTCTAAAATGGCCGGTACTTCAGGGGTTGACTTTTGAAAAATGGCTGGGATTGAATGAGTTAATTTACTTGGGTAATTTTCCATGTTACATCTGGCATGACATGGTTTGCTCTAATCACATTTTATTGTTCAAGAGGAAATTGATTTTACTGTTTGGTAGACAAACTGTAATACTCATTATGATTTTTCACCACGATGGCATTATGGGCATTGAAGGAGTGATGGCACTGTTTGTTTATTTAATTTATTTGATTTATTGAAATTTCCAGTGGAGTCCAACACAAATGTAAGTCAAATATTTCAACAAGTATGACATAGCACAATACTGTGTAGTGCACTGAATATCTGGGGCGTCCTATCTTTTTCCAACGAGAACAATTGAAGGATGTGGGGGTGCTACTTTGAGACATTTTGTGCATTAAAGATGGTAAAACCAGGCCAATGTATGCTAATTTTAGGTGACTAAGCAAATTAGTCTAATATGTAATCACGTAATGAATTAATTTTATTTTTAGAATATATCAAGGACAGATATTTTGGACACCCCTGCTGTATATTGTTTTTATAGGCCAGGGTTGTCCAAAGTAAATGAGGTGGCCATTTGCAGCTACAGCTGTTTTTTTTTTATTTTTGAGCAGCAAAAATTGAAAAATTTGCCTTATTTTTCAAGAATAAAGTGAAAATATTAAGAGAAAAAATTTGGGGAGAATGAGGTCGTAATATTATGAGAAAAAAATAACATCATTTTTGGAGCATAAAGTTGAAATATTAAAGAAAGAAGATGTTTTTATGAGAAACTAGTCACGTCAAAATATTTACAGAAAAAGTTGCAATTTTTCAGAAAAAAAAACTAATTTTAAGAACAAAAAGTTTAAATATTAAAGAAAAAAAGATGAAACCAAGCCAATTTATGCAACATTTAGTGTTGTGTTATAAGTGACTAAGCAAATTAGTGTCATATGTAATCACATAATGAATTAATTTTATTTTTAGAATATATTATCACATAAAGTCATAACATTATGAGAAGAAAATATTGAAGAATAACATTGAAATGGTTGGAACATTAAAAAAAAGCAGCAACATGAATGGAAAAAAACAGCTGTAATCTCACGATAATAAAGTCAAAATATTATCAGGAAAAGTTTTATTGTAATGGGAAAAAAAGTTGCAATTTTACAAGAATAAACTTGTAACACGTTATAATAATACTAGATGATTACAATGTCTGGAGACATTGCCTGTGAATGCCCGAGCCTGATAAGGTGGGGGAAAAACAAAAGTGAGCAAAAAAACTAATAATAAAAGGAAATGAAGGACTAAAAGGAATACAAATTATATGTGATGTACGGTATAAGAGTATTCAAGAATATGACATCATGAAAGACAAAGTATATGTATGTATGTTAAAGCAAACAAGTGTCGAAGCAGAAGAGGCGAAAGCAAGATGAAACGGCGCGGAAACCTGGCAAAATTTTAAACGGATGTATGAATGATAGCACTAAGATAATTCCGGAAAAATTGAAATATCGGTAAAAATGGGAATTGCTGTAATATGGATAACAGCACAAATATCAAATGGATAAAAGCATCAAATGCCTTTGATCTAATCAGATCAAAAGCATTCAGCATTCTGGAAAAATGGGCATATCGAGAAAAGTGAAATATGAATAATAGCACAAATGTCCTAAATTATTGATTCAGTGGTTTGATGGTGGAATGGTTGGAATCTGTTGAGAAGTGTGGAAGTAGTTGATGAATGTCTTTGATGTTATTAGATCAAAGGCATTCAGCATTTGGGGAAAAACGGGCATGTTAGGAAAAGTGGGAATTTTTGTGCTGTGGATAATAGCATGATAATACGTCATAATATTACGGGAATAAAGTAAAAATATGATGGGAATAAAGTGATCATATTATGGGAAGAAAATTTGCGATGATTATTTAAGAAGAAAGGTGAAATATTTGGGAAAAAAAACAACAAAAATTGGGAAAATAAAGCTGAGATGCATTTTTTTCTTGAAGTATATATAATGATGGCCCTCGCTGGAAAAAGTCTCGGCTCCCCTGGTATATGCTATGTCCTATTGGTTAAACAGTTGCACTCCAAACTGTACAAATTTAAATTACATTTATTTTCAAAGTGTACAAAGTTGGAATAGAAAAAGATAATCCATTTTTTTGTTTATCGCAAAGAACTGCAAGTTTATGCACTTTGCAAATAAATAAAGGTTGAATCATTTTGAGTGTAAGTCGTAGTGTCCTACTCATGGTTGACACTCTTAGGGCAACTGCTTTATTTGGTGTCCTTTGTTTAAACTTGTGTCGTGTGTGTTTGCAGTTATCTAGGGACTGCAAAATGGAGGTTCAGCGGATTCTCCACCAGAGGGCGCTGGATGTGAAGCTGGACCCTGAGCTGCAGAAGCGCTGCATGACGGACCTTGGGAAGTGGTGCAGCGAGAAGACAGACACGGGACAGGTCAGATACTGGACTGATGGTGACATAATCTGCACTGTTTACCATGTGCAGTTTGTTCAATTCTTTCAAATGTTTACTGAACATAACAGTACCGGTCAAAAGTTCGGAGACACTTTGCCATTCAATAGCACGAGAAAGCATCTGGAAACTTTTACATTCAAGCTCAAGGGCATTGAGTAAAGGGTTGATTGGTGTTTGTTACAGGAGTTGGAGTGTCTGCAGGAGCATTTGGAGGACCTGGTGTCTGCCTGCAGGGATGTCGTGGGCAACCTGACGGAGTTAGAATCAGAGGTCAGAGGTTAACAATGTTATGACTTCATGAATCATGTTGTGAAATCATACGTTCAGCTCTTTTCATGTTGTTGTCTGATTCAGGACATCCAAATAGATGCGCTGCTAATCAGAGCGTGTGAGCCCATGATCCAGGCCCACTGCCGGGTAAGAATATCCACACACAAACACAAACACCACCTGCACGCTTGTGAAGAAGCTGAGAAAAATCAGAGTGACAGGGTTTCCCCTCGGGTCACAGCTTTGGATGACAAGAGGGTTCACTCCTTGTATCTGTCTCAGCACCCGGACGTGTTGGTTTTATAGTGGAATGAACGGAGTGAGTGAGCCCTCCTGTCACCCAATCAGTCTTTTTGCTGCGCGCTAGCGAGTGCACTACTTGCTAGTTGTGTGTGTTGTGTGCTACACGATCCAATACTTTTTTCGTGCCCACCGTGTATAAAACACGTCCTGATGTCAATTTCAGCCTGTTTTTTTTTTTTAACATGAAAAAGTTTGTAACAAAGACAATGAAATAAATTATACAAAAAGGGTGGAACTTACGTTTCAGCTGCTGTGATTCCCGAAGTATAATAATTTGTGGGACAATTATCATCCAGCAAAATTTGTTATCGAGACAGGCCTCCTCCATTTTGATACATAGATTTGGCACTACCTGTTCACCCTTGCTCATAAAGCCATTATAAAGGTACTGAGTCTAGTTTGTCATTCCAACGGCTTAGAGTAGATGGCGTTATAACTCTGCCTCTTAACACACCTTTTTCGGCGAAGACATAGCAGGTTGGATCTGTGTTGCCAACTTAGGGACTTTGTCTCTATATACGTAAAGCAAGTACGGTAAATTCCTTGGTATGAGCTGCACTCACTAAATTTAGAGGAAAAAAAGGCATTTGTACATGCAAAGCCACACGTGTCCACATCATAAAATGGCATATTGTGGCACGCACAAGTCTGTGAAGACCAGTCCGCTCAGGAGCCAATAATGAGCTATGAAAAAACTCATGACGAGCTTGTCAACCTATTGGAAATTGCAGGTCGTTACTCAATTACTCAACAGTCTGACTCACGGTTTCATTACAACATTAAATTCACCACAGAACAAACTCGCCACACTCAAAAGTTATACCTCAGAAACATACAAACATGTACCAATACGATCTAAAAATGGAAACATTTTAAAAGTTTCCCATAATGCATTTTGTTTGAGAAAACCATTTCATTGGAGGAGCATAGAAAGTGGTGGATGGCACTGCAATGCTGCCTCTGTCCACCAGATGGAGGCAGAGGACCCAGAGCCCAGAGGGAGGCTGACGTCATTGCAGCGCCCCAATGAATGCCATAAGACACAATGTCTTATAGGAAAACTTTAAGATGTTATTTTTTTCATTTTACACTCGTATCGGTACATGTTTATGTATCCAGTTAAGTTGCTGTGTGATGAATTTAGTGTTGTTATTAAAGTGTTCTTAGGAAGTTGACATCGTGAGTCAGACTGTTATGTTGTTATACTGTTACATGTAATAACCTCCTGCAATTTCCAACAGGCACTGTAAGTGCACTGATAGCTCGTGATTGGCTCCTGCCAAAGAAAGAGCTACCCTTTCCTCACTGACTCGCGAGGGGCACAGTATTTAAACAATTAGTAGTAGTTCTGAAGTAAAGGAGATGTCACAGGATTAGAATTTAGCCATAAATTAGCAGCACCGCTGTATAAGACGCAGAATTCAAAGTTTTAAGACAAAGTAGCGGCTTATCCACCGGAATTTATGGTACTCAGACCACTCTAGATGCTGTTTTTCAAAGGATCGACCAGCGACAAATCCAGCGACCTTTTCTGGCCCTTGGGACACCTTTGGTGACTCAGCATGAACGCATGTACAGAAACAGCTTGTTTATCTCAGTGAATTGGTTCTAGACCCGACTGTGCTAAGTAGGATTGAATAATTTTGTAGTCAGAGCATAAAAAAACCTGTGTACGACCTTCTAAATACGTTTTTCTTTACATTATTAGAGCTCTTTAGACATGAAATAACACCCATATAGTCACCTTTATTATCCAATATAGTAGACATAATAAGAGAAAATAAGCCATTTAAGACATAAATAAGACTCATGCTCGTGTGTGTTGTTGTGAATGTGTTCCTTTGGAGAGGGGTTTTAGCTTGGCGTGGGTTACAGCCACAACAGTAGCCCATGTTAGGGATTATTGTGCCTGCGGTGAGATAATTCACAACCTGTTAAGCTTTGTTGGTTTAGAAATGGCAAAGTAGCAAAGTTGCATCCTTTCGTTTTTCAGTATGTGGCCCTCATGTGGTTTGGACACCTCTGGTGTAGAGGATGGTAAACATTTTATTGTGTGTGTGTGTGTGTGTGTGTGTGTGTGTGCCTAGGATTTGGCAGACAACCAAATCGACACTGGTGATCTCATGGAGTGTTTGGTTCAGAACAAACATCAAAAGGAAATGAACGACAAGTGTTCGGTTGGTGTGACACACTTCCAGCTGGTAGGTTTTCTGCCTTGTTTTGCATGGCACGCCTTGTTTTAATCAGTGCATGCTGCATGTTTTAGGACTGTTGTGTTCTTTTTGAATGTTTTCTTTTTAATTTATTTAATGTATTTATCATTTAATGTATTAATTATGATATATTTTTAATGTATGTAATTAAATGCTTGCACTTTTTGATGGAATATAAATTGGAAATGAACTGCAGAGCTCTGACAGGGGTGTTCTTCTTTTTCAAAATGTTATTTTTAAGTTTTGTTTGGAAAATAAATCAACTAGTTACATAATACTCAGAATACTGAGCACTGATGAGGATTGTCTAACGGTGTCGCCTTGTCCTCAATGTGAAGATTCAGATGAAGGATTTCCGCTTCTCATATAAATTCAAGATGGCTTGCAAGGAGGATGTTCTTCGCTTGTGCCCAAACATCAAAAAGAAGTAAGTTCAAGAATCTTTTCATCCCAAAGCCTAAAGAGAGTTTTGGATTTCTGAGTTACCCCGTTCTCTGTCTTGAGAAGGTATTTATTATTTATTCATTATGCAATGTTCATGCCTGGTTTGCTCCTGCACCTACTATTTATTCTGTCTGTTGTTTATCATATGTTCTGTACTTATCTGTTGCCGTTTCTTTCAACTTTTACCTGTATTCATTATTTATGTATTCATTTACGTTATTATTTACAGTGTACATATTATTTACAAATTTAGTTTTCCCATGTTTTTCTTTTTTGTTATGTATTTTTTGATTCATTTTTTAAATTTTTGACAAGCTAGCTACAAACCCTATTAAATGTATTAACTTTATCTATTAACATTGCTAACTTTTTTTTAATCATTTTCTGTTACTAATTTTAAAAAAAAGGGTAAACTGGTTCATGTTAAACACAGGAAGTGAACAAAATACTTCACTTCATAATAATTCAAATTAAAAATATGTGATGTACAGTAATCCCTCGTTTATCGCAGTTCATCGGTTAATCTGTGATCATTTCCGTGGAGTAGGATTCCTTATTTGTAAAGGGAATATTTTTGTAGTTAGAGCGTAGGAAACCTATTTACAGCCTTCTAAATATAGTTGTTAACATTAGTAGAGTCCTCTAGACATGAAATAACACACCTACAGTCACCTTTACACCGTATCTACCCAATATAGTAGATATAATAACAGAAAATAAGACATTTATAAGACATAATAAATGTGTTCCAGTGCTAGAGGACCTTAGTGCAGTGTGGACAGGAAGCGGCGTCGGGGGTTCAGAGTTGAGTTTTAGCTTGGCATGGGTTACAGCCGCAACAGTAGCCCATGTTCGGGGTTGTGCCTGTTGTGAGGTTCATCAAATCTGCAGCAAAAGCTTTGTGTGTCTTACCGAACATTACAGTAACAATACTGACACCTAGTGACCAGTGTAGAATACTACATATCATCACAACCCCTTTGAATGCATCTTCTGAATGCTTTACGTTTGTATTTCAGTTCATTTAGCCATTTTTATGCTTGGAAATGTGTAATTTAGGCAAAACATATGTAACATTTGCTCACATACGCATATTTTTTGACTAGTAATAGGCCGTATTCAGCCACAAAACAGCACCCATATACTTTTGAGAAACAGTGATATGATGAAGCCGCAAAATTCGAAGGCCGAAGTGGCCAGGGATTACTGTACTTTAATTAGGGCTGCACGATGATGCAAAAAATGTTAATCTAGGTAATCCTTGCTTAGAATTGAGACGGCAGTTGTTTGGGACGTTTTTTTTCTCACACACGCACACACACACACACACACACACACACACATACACACACTATGTTCAGGGCCATGTGTTTACGTTTTAGAAATTCAACTCTTGTATTATTATTGTTATTATTATTATACTCCTCATTGTCTTGTTCTGCTGTAAATAAACCTCCACCTGGTCTGGAAGGACAGTTGACGGGGGACTTACCGTATTTTCCGGACTATACGTCGCTCCGGAGTATCAGTCGCACCGGTCAAAAATGCGCAATGAAGAGGATAAAAAACTTATATAAGTCTCACCGGACTGTAAGTCGTATTTTTTGGGGGGGGAAATTTATTTTGTAAAATCAGAGAGCAAGAACAGATATTACATTTTGAAAGTTATGGAAATAACAATAATATGGAGAACAATAAGCTAAATTGGTCCCTGTTAACGTAACGTGAATAAGTGGTATGTTAACGTGACATATTAACAGTTATTCAGATAACTATAGCCTAAACAACCCGCAAAGTCATCCATATTCATCGCCTTGGTGCCTACCTGGGCGTGGAGACGTAACTGCACTGTTGACAAGTCTCTCCCGGGAACACGTTGTTCAAGCCCCAGTTTCTGAACTTGTTCCTCTCGCTGTGGCCATCTAGCTTTTAGCCCGCGATTAGCTCTTTTTGTTTTCTTCATTGCAGTTGAGTATCCTCCGCTTGTCGCCAGTCCCTGACAAGTTCCTCGTTCACTCCAATCTTTCTTTCTGCTGCTTGATGACCGTTTTCGGCTGCAAATTTCACTAGTCGCAGCTTGTAATCTGCAGAATATGATTTTCTTTTTGGGGCCATTTGTGTTTCGTCTTTCTCAGCTGTCTTTATAAGTAGTCGCTGTGAACAGGCACGCAGACGGAAACACATGACACTCCAAACCATAGAAGAAAAAAGAACGGATGCGCATAAGTCCGTCGTCTTTCGCTTGCGAGAAGTGGAATTACTTCTGCGAGTCATTATGGAGCATAAGACAACAAAATAGCAGGAGAATGTTGACTGAGGTGAGTCAAGTCCTTCAGAATATTGAGATATTATGTTGGCTTGTCGTCAAAGCTCACTTCTGGTCACTTGACGGCGACGAGGCGGTGGTGGGTCGGCGACGTCATCGTTCTCGTATTGCCAGAAGGCCGTTCCCTTGTGGATGAGAGGCTGATAAAATAATATGCCGTTTTGACATGAAAACATTTCCGTGTGGATACCCCCTTAGTTGTCTTTATCAGTTGATGTTTACATTGTAAATTTTCAGTGGTACATGAGCGATCGGAGTAGCAGATACTGACACACAAGCCTAGAGCGCCCTCTCGCGGCTGCCAGTGTAAAAAAACCATACAGTATATAAGTCACTCCGGAGTACAAGTCGCAGGACCAGCCAAACCATGAGAAAAAGTGCGACTATAGTCCGGAAAATACGGTAATAAAAATGAATAGTAAGGCAAAAAAGTGAACAAGATGGCAATTAATGAATGCGATTGCTCTTCCCGCGAGCTGGTGAATGATAGCCAGCGAGCCTCGCCGAACAGGGCAAGTCGGTGATCAATGAGGTGGAAGTGCTTGAGTAAAATGGCAGTGTTTGTTTGTGATGTAGCTCAATAAATATGTAACATTTTGCTGCACGTTCGAAATAAACAAAGCATAACCAACTTAACTGTCTTAAATAAGCATTGAACGTCAATAATGATGTCCTGTCTGGATTCAGGGTGGATGTGGTCATCTGCCTGAGTACCACCGTCAGGAACGACACGCTGCATGAGGCCAAAGAGCAGCGGGTGTCCCTCAAATGTCGTAAACAACTGCGGGTAGAGGAGCTGGAGATGGTAGATACATCTGTGCAGGTCTCGGAAATGGATGTAGAAACTGATGTCAAATATGTCTTGCTAGTCGGAGGACATCAGGTTGGAACCAGAGTTGTACGAGCCCTGCAAGTCTGACATCACTCGCCTGTGTCCCAACATAGCTTTTGGCAACGCTCAGGTAAGGTTTGCTAAGGACGGCAGCATCGCGCACCTCTCACTCTTTCAATCTCCCGCTCCTCACCGTCCTCAGATGATCGAGTGTCTGAAGGAGCAGAAGAAGCAGCTCAGTCAGCGCTGCCACCAGCGGATCTTCCGGCTGCAGGAGGCCGAGATGACAGACCCCGAGCTCGACTACCAGTTGATGAGAGTCTGCAAGCAGATGATTAAGGTGCCAGGAGAAGGGAAAGAACTGAGATTGTATTATAAAAAAAAAAAAAAAAACTCAACAAGATGGGGAACTCTCTTCTGCAGAGGTTCTGCACTGAAGCCGATGCCAGAAATGTTCTTCAGTGTCTGAAGCAGAACAAGAACAGCGAGCTGATGGATCCAAAGTGCAAACAGATGATCACGAAGAGGCAGATCACCCAGAACACAGGTACACCTTCACCTTCTAGTGCACGTGCAGACAAGCTACAGTAGCACCTCCGAATGCCATGCTTTTATTCTGAAACTTACTGTACTTTGCACTAGAGATGCTCGATATTGGCGTTCTTGCCAATTTACCGATATCGTCTGGCACTTTATTTCCGCTATCAACCGATGTGGATGTAGGCAGCAGGTTTCCCTCCAACTAATGTCACGTAATGAATGAACACACTGTACTTATTTTACTGTGATGCCATACAAATAAAATGGATACTGCAATGTGCAGTGTAAGTTATAGAAAAAATGCCATATTTATTTCAAACATTTTGTCTCAACAAAATAGTCATTAAAACAATCATGATCCATCGTCACCTAAAATAACATGTTCTCCTGTCAATAAGTAAGACAGGTTATACATTCATAATTCACATTTTTATGTGGCATAAACATCCGTGTAAAAACAAAGTCAAGTCCAAAGTATGAAACATAAAATACAAGAAATTATAAACTGGGCCCGTTCAGCATGTGCCCAAGCGCATCTTATTTTGCTGCAGGTACGCTAGCTGTTTGTGACTCCCGAGTGGTTTTTCCTGAAGTATTAAAGGAAGACAGTTTATGGTGCTCACTCGGAAAAGGGGGGAGTGCCCAAGCAGAGGAGTTTAAGCACCTCTCGGTTTTGTGCACGAGTGAGGGATGGACGCGACGCAACATCGACAGGCGGATTGTCGCGGCATCTGCAGTGATGCGGACTCTGCGTCGGTCCGTTGTGGTGAAGAGGGAGCTGAGCCGAAAGGGCATACATTGTACATGAATATCGAGGTGCACGCTATAAGTCAACATGATCTATCTCTGACTATAAAACATATAGATGATGAAAGTTGCATCTCTGTGTGTAGTTTGAGACATGACGTTCACCATTGCCGCGGGGGAGGAAGAGCGAATCAGGAGGGGAGCTTAATGCCGGCTGACTGATGTCATATGACACTTATGAAGTGACGTTCATGCGATCGACCCGAACTATCTTCACGATGGAACGGTAGCTCGCGATCGGCGTAATGGGCACCCCTGCCATAAGCAATATAATGTAGATCAGTATTATACCATACTGTAAGCTATATAAGCTTCGTGTTGTAAGTGACAAAGCAAATGAGTGTAGTATCTATTAATATATCTCATTAGATATAACATAGAACAAGCTGCAGGCTAAAATGTCCCCTGCGCTGCAGTTTAGACCCCCCTGGTTTAGAGCGTTTCATTTTAGGAAGGTGCAAGTGCCACAGTAAGTGTTTGATGATTATTTTTTTGTAAAGCTCCTTTCCTCAAGTGCAGCGTTCTCATCTCTGCTGAACAATGGCAACACGCTGCATTCATCTTATGCACTCATCTTTGTCCCTTTACAGAGGTGAAGTGTTTAAAAACAGGTGCACTGCACCTTGACGTGCAAAATGTATCGCAAAACCGCCAATCCATAAGGTGGATTGCCCCATGCAGGGCGAACCGAACGGTAAAACCATGTACCTTTGCAGCCCTTGAAGAGATAACGGTTGGCCGTTATCGGACATCCCTGTTTTGCACTGAACAGGAGGTCAGTGTGTGCCCGTTTATGTCGATAAAAGCAGTCTGCCATGTATCCTCACCCTCAACAGACTACAGGTTGAACCCAGTGTTGAGGAAATCTTGCAGAGCGGATATTCCCAAGTTCTGCCAGTCTATCCTGAACAAAGGGAGTGAGGACAGCGAGCTGGAGGGTCAGGTGATCGCCTGCCTCAAGCTCAAATATGCCGATCAGGTCAGTCCAATCATCAGAGACCGAGTCCATATGGTAACCGAGGACATCACTTTCTTAAATCTCACCTTCAACGTCAGAGATTGTCTCCAGACTGTGAGGACCAGATCCGAGTGATTCTCCAGGAGTCTGCGCTGGACTACAGGCTGGACCCGCAGCTGCAGATGCATTGCTCAGACGAGGTATGCATGTTGCAGAAATGTCAACGGCAAAATGTCCTCCCCTCGCCATTGCACTTTCTCCTCCAGATCTCCAGGCTGTGTGCGGAGGAGGCAGCCGCTCAGGAGCAGACTGGTCAGGTAGAAGAATGTCTGAAAGTGAACCTGCTCAAGATCAAACAGGACGCCTGCAAAAAGGTATACTTGTGTATCCTTTAATATGACTTTCTCTTCACAGCCATTTGAGAGCCAACAGCTTGATGTTTTTAGAGATCATTATTTTGGTTGAGACAAAGATATCAAATAAGAAATGTGATATATTATTGGATTTTTTTTTCTGCTATGAAAATAGGCCGTTTTTTCCCTGCAGATCATTTATTATAAGTCCATAATAATTTATAAATCAGTGATAATACAGGTAACATGTACAGTATACATGTATCACTGTAAAAAAAAAAAAAGACCACAATTTGTACATGTTTATGTCTCCATGCTTTACTGATGCTTTTTCGTCAACTGTTGAGATTTTGCACTTTGTTCGGGTGTCCTTGAACGCACCATAGTTGTGTGTTGCAAAGCAAAAGTGAAGCTTGCAGGATACTTTATATACCCTTCCCAGACGCTGCCACAGCTTCATAAAGCCACCAAGTAGAAGCCATAAAATGATATCCATCCATCCACCCATCCATTTTTTGGGGGTATGGGTGGTGGGGGCAGCAGTCTCAGTAGGGACTTACTGCTGCCAATGCACGAATAGCACGTAGCAGCGTGCATGTAGTAGCGTGCCACCAAGCCCGTACTCCCGGTACACCCCCCACAGGACACCTCAAGGACACGGTCGAATGCCTTTTCCCAGTCTACAAAGCACAAGTGGACCGGTTGGGCAAACTCCAATCCACCCTCCAGTACCCCTGCAATTGTGTAGAGCTGGTGCAGTGTTCCATGACCAGGACGAAAACCACATTGCACCTCCTGTAGCTGAGGTTCGAGGTTCCCTCCAGCACTCTGGAATAGACTTTCCCAGGGAGGCTGATCCAAATGAGCCATGAGTTTCTTCATGGAGGGCAGAAATTGTTTGAATGTTGTTGTGGACATCACATCACATCACACATCACAAGTGACACACATCGTATTTCCATCAAGAACATCTGAAAAATGATAAAATTGCTGCTTGTTCTTGTCTGCAGGAAGTGCTGAACATGCTGAAGGAGAGTAAAGCAGACATCTTTGTAGACCCGGTCCTCCACACAGCCTGTGCCCTGGACCTGAAACATCACTGTGCTGCTATTACACCCGGCAGAGGAAGACGTGGGTGCTTTCACACAATCATTTGGCTTCTTATGTACAATACCCTATTTTCCAGAGTATAAGTCGCACTTTTTTCAGTCCGGTGCGACTGAATATATATACACACACACACACACACACACACACACACCCACACACCCACACACACACACACACACACACACACACACACACACACACACAGTGGTGTGAAAGTGTTTGCCCCCTTCCTGATTTCTTATTTTTTTTGCACACTTAAATGTTTCAGATCATCAAACAAATGTAAATAAGAGTGATGACACCACAACTCAACACAAAATTAAGTTTTTAAATCAAACTTTTTATTTTTAAAAAGGAGAAAAAAAAATCCAAACCTACATGGTCCCCCCACCCCGTTAAAAAATAACTTCATTGAGATCTATCAGTCTGAAAAAGGTTATAAAGCTGTTTCTAAAGCTTTGGGACTCTAGCTAACCACAGTGAGAGCCGTTGTCCACAAACAGCGAAAACATGGAACAGTGGTGAACCGTCCCAGGAGTGGCCAGCCAACCAAAATGACCCCAAGAGCGCAGCGACGACTCAGCCAAGAGGTCACAAAAGACCCCACAACAACATCCAAAGAACTGCAGGCCTGACTTGCCTCAGTCAGTGTTCATGACTCCACCATAAGAAAGACACTGGGCAAAAAACGCCTGTCTGATGGAGTTCCAAGACCAAAACCACTGCTGAACAAAAAGAACATTAAGGCTCATCTCAATTTGCCAGAAAACATCTTGATGATCCCCAAGACCTTTGGGAAAATACTCTGTGGTCTGACGAGACAAAAGTTGAACTTTTTGAAGGTGTGTGTCCCATTACATCTGGCGTAAAAGTAACCCCACATTTCAGAAAAAGAACATCATAGCAACAGTAAAATATGGTGGTGGTAGTGTGATGATCTGGGGCTGTTTTGCTGCTTCAGGACCTGGAAGACTTGCATTCCATGCGTTCTGCTGTCTATCCTAAAAGAGAATGTCCGGCCTTCTGTTGGTGACCTCAAGCTGAAACCAACTTGGGTTCTGCAGCAGGACAATGATCCAAAACACACCAGCAAGTCCACCTCTGAATGGCTGAAGAAAAACAAAATGAAGACTGGAGTGGTCTAGTCAAAGTCCTGACCTGAATCCTATTGAGATGCTGCGGCATGACCTTAAAAAGGCGCTTCATGCTGGAAAACCCTCCAATGTGTGTGAAAAATGTACATGTTATGGTGTGGTGTGTCTCACGATGCAGAGATGTCGTGTCTGATGGAGGCGTTACAGGACAAGAGAGTTCGCCTGCAGCCTGAGTGTAAGAAAAGACTCCAGGATCGCATCGACATGTGGAGCTACGCTGCGAAGGTAACAACCAGGAAGCAGTATTTTACTCTTTTCATGATGATTAATGTATCTTTTTTTATGGGGCATGTTTTATTTCAGTCGCATGTTCCCATTTTTCACCATTTTTCTTACTGTGCGTTCGTGCTGTCTGTACCGTTCTTGTTCTCGTTCTTGTTTCTTGTTATGACTCGTCACTTCCAGTCCACTTGCCCACGACAGTTAAAAGGCTGGGATCTATGGGCGATACTGCAAATTCTGGTATCCACCCGATACCAAGTAAATGCAGTTAATTGATGCTGTCATAAAAATGCCTATTTGTGAGACGTTCTCCGACGATTTCGGATCATTTGGAATAAACGTGCCTGTTGTAATGATGAGATTAGAGATTCAGCTCCACAACCCTCCCCTTCTCTCTTCGATTACCATTGTTGACTCGTGCCTCACACACTTATTAAATACATTTGAAGTATCAAATGTACTGTATAGCTACTCACCACTACAACAAAAAACTTTTGTGTATCACAGCACATATAATGGTGTGTTCAAGGACCGCTAAACAAAGTGCGAAATCGCAACGCATAGTGGAAAAAAACATGATCAGTGAGGCATAAAGACAGAAATAAATATGTAAAAATGGTGGGCTTTTTTGACAGTGGTACATGTTAGCTGTGTTATCACTTGTTTACAAATGATTACCAACTTGCGGTGAACGAGATGCGTTTTCTGCGGGACAAAACGGACTTTTTTCTGAGAGAAAATGTTTGTAGAAACATTTTTTTTTTTTGTATAAATCGGCAAATTTGCGGAGTCTTGAACGCTGAATTGCAAATGTGCAGGTCTAGTATTGCCTATACAGTAATCCCTCACCAATTCACACTTTGAAATTCATGGCTTCACTCAATTCAAATTCATATGAACTAATAAATCACGCTAATTTTACGCTTTTTTTTTTGCCTAAATTACGCATTTTCAAGCATAAAAATGGCTAAATGACACATTCAAAGGTTCTCAGAATGACAGGTAGTATTCTACACTGGTCACTAGGTGTCAGTAATGTTACTGTAATGTTCGGTGAGACGCACAAATGCCAGAACTGGATTGCTGGAACAACAGTCAACAACTTTCATTAGTCAACAGTCAACAACAGCTTTCAATGATCCCTAAAACGGGCTACTGTTGCGTCCATAACCCATGCCAGGCTAAAAAAACTCAACTGTGAACCCCCAACGTCACTTCCTGTCCACCCCCCCGCTCAGTTCCCCTAGCACCAGGACGCATTTACAGCAACACACACGAGCATGAGTCTTATTTATATCTTATTTTCTATTATTATGTCGATATTGGCTAATTGGAGTGCAAAGGTGGCTGTATGGGTGTTTTTTCATGTTTAGAGGGCTCTAACAATGTTAAAAAACAATATTAGAGGGTTGTGAACAAGTTTTTTTATGCTCCAACTACAAAAATATTCCATTTATATATAACGACTACATACTAAACACAGAAATTCACTCATCACGGTCGGATCCGGAACCGGTTAACCGCGATTTTGAAAATATCGATCTCACCACGCCATTATCATCTGATATTGACACCACCCTTGGTATCGATACTATGGATATCATATCAGACAATAACATGACTGTGCTTGTGCGTGCTGTAGGTGGCGCCAGCAGAGGGCTTCTCAGACCTGGCGGTGCAGGTGATGACGTCGCCCTCCAAGAACTACATCCTGCTCATGATCGCACTGAGCATGTGCATCCTCTTCCTGGTGGGGCTGCTGTGCGGTCGCATCACCAAGCATGTGACCAGAGAACTGAAGGACCGGTAGAGTTCACCCGCCGCCCTTCCCCTTCCTCCCTTTCTCCGCTTCCAGTCCGTCAAACTTTCAGCTTTGTGGTCAAATTCCGCCAGACGCCAAATCAAAGCATTTCTTCAGTCGCTTCTTTCCCCCCTCCGGAGAACATTATTTGGCGTGGGACATGAAAAGTGTCAAATCGGCACTTTCAGGCTTGACTGAGAACTGCTCCCCCTCCCAACCTCCTGTTTTTAGTCATATTTAAGAAACTTGGAGCATGCAGAGATCCTCAAGAGATCTTTTTTTTTTTTTCCAAGAGACTTCCTGAAACGCACAAGCAGCAGTTTCAAACAACGAGGCAAACTTTTTCCCGCTTGTACAGGAAGATCAACCTGCTTGCCATGACCACCAGTGTTCTCTTTGCATTACGTATCTGTTCAAATTTTGTATATCTATGCCATTTTTTTATTGTTCTATCATTGTTGCTGATGGGATTTGTGCTCGTGAAGCCAAAGGATGCAGTATCAAGTCATCACTGAGTGCAGGTGGCGTTTACAACAGGTGACCGGAGTGCAAGCTCCAACTTTTCGGGGGCATTGAGACTCGTTACGCATATTTTTGTCCACTCCAACAAGCCTGTTGCTCGAAGACGCCACTCGTTTTTTATAGCCCCATGGCCTCAACAGTATGGCTTCATTCAGGAGAGTCCAAACTTTTTCCAGCGAGGGCCACATTGTGAAAAATGAAAGGATGCAAATTTGCCACTTGGATATTTTGTACACATGTAGATATGCTAAGAAGTTCTATACTGTATATTTCAAGAAAAAACTGCATCTCAGCTTTGTGATATCGGTGAAAAAACATTAATATCAACTTTTATCTTTGCTCTTTTTTCACATTTTTGCAGGTTTTTTTTTATTTCAACTTTCTTTTTAAATAATTTCTGTCAATTTTCTTTTCATAATATGAATCCAACTATTTTGACTTTCTTCAAAATTTTCTTCTCTTATGACTTTATTCCCATAATATTATAACTTTTTCCCCCAACCTAATTTTCCTAAAATTCCAACTTTATTTCATTTTGTTTATCATAATATTACGACATAAAAATATTTTTTTTCGTTAATATTTTAACTCTGCCACTAAAATGATTTTTCCTCATATTACAAGTTTATTCTTGTAAAATTGCTATTTTATTCTCGTAATTATGACTGTACTTCCATAATAGTTTGACTTTATTCTTGTGACTTTTTTCTGCAAACTAATGTTCCAAAAATTACAACTTTATTTTTATTTTTCATATTATGACTTTAAAATGTTTTTTCTTTAAAATATAACCTTTATACTACTAAAACGACAAGAATGATTTTTCCTCATTACGTTATTCTCATAAGACTTTTTGCCAATTAGATTCCAATTATTTCTCTCAATATTTTCACTATTGTAAAATTACTACTGATTTTTCCATTTTTGCTGTTTTTTTTTTGTAGTTTTCTTTTTAAATGAGTCTTTGAATGTGCCAAAAAAACAGCTGTGGGCTGCAAATGGCCCCCATGCCGCACTTTGGACACCGCCGGCTTAATTCAATATAATATTTTTAGTATTTCATTTGATAACAGAAAGCTGAGATGTAGGCTGTTCTTCCTTTAAATGCAGTTTTTTCCTCCGAAAATAGGCTGTTTTTTTTTCCCACAGAAAACACATCTCATTCACTATAATTTATGAATACGTGATAATACAGGTAAAATGTACAGTATACATGTACCAGTGTTTTAGAAAAAAAACACCATTTTTACATGTTTATGTCTCTGAGCTTCACTGATAATGTTTTTTGATCAGGCATTGAGATTTCACATTCTTTGGCGGTCCTCAAATGCACCATAGTTGTGTGCTCCACAAGCACTCTGGCTTCAACCGCATAACCGATGACTTTTGGCTCGTGATTCACAAAGCTGACCTCCTCTATTCCCACTCAGTGCTGTGATAGACTAGTGTGCTTCTCCACCAGAGTGGGCTGGGGTAGGCTCCAGCCCGTGGCCTTGAGCAGGTTAAGTGGTATAGATGTTTATTTTTGAAGATGGCAGCTATGTAAAGTTGTCGTCGCCCTTGCTGTGTTGCTGCGTTAGCAACAGCTAATGTAGCGTGAAGCCTCCAGCAAAGAGGAGGAAGAGATTGGCTAACCTCGCCATCGCCCCCGCCCCCCTGGTGTGCGCCCTCCCTCAAGGCCTTCACACTCGGGTGGAAAGAAACTGCAAACACTACAACTGAAGATGCAAACAGACGGCACACTTTTTTTTTGTACGATTTCCTTTGTGTGATTTTACATGAGTCTGAATAAGTCCAAGAATCAAAGTAAAAATACCCATTCTCTATTTATATGCAAGTATGCAACGCATCTTGTTTTCAGGTTGTAACATGGAATATGAAGATGGAACAGAATTATTGTGACATTTTATTTTGCTGTACAGATAAAAATGTTAATTTAATAAAAATGTCTGCACATTTTCCTAAGTTTGCCTCTGTCGCTCACAAATTTCTTTTCAAAGAAAAAAAACAAACAAATTTTCATGCAATTCACAAGCACTTTAATGCAGCATTTACAGCTATCACTTACCCGATGCTTAAAAAGATGCTTTTAAAAGTATGATGTGCGAATCACTGATTCGATTTACTGGAATCACTCACACATGTGCAACAAGTTGTACCCGTGAGTCAGTGAAACACGAGTCTTCATCACGCACACGGGAGTCAGTGAAACTCTAGTCTTAACCCATGAGTCGGTGAAACTCGAATCTCGTCAACCCGCGACTCAGTATTACTCGAGTCTTCAAGCACGCAGGAGTCAGTGAAACTTTAGTCTTCGTAGAGCACCGGCGAGTCCGAGAAACTCGAGTCTTCGTCGAGCACACACGAGTCGGTGAAATGCAAGTCTTCGCCGCATGTGTGAGTTTATAAAACTCGAACCATGTTAACCCATGAATCAGTGAAACTAGAGCCTACGTTGCACACGTGTGAGTCGGTGACAGGCAAGTCTTCGTCAAGCCCCTGTGACTTAGTGAAACTCAAGTCTTCATTGAGCACACACAAGTCAGTGAAACCTGAATCTTGTCAACCAGTAAGTCAGTGAAACTCGAGTCTGCTTGACCCACGAGTCAGTGAAACTCGAGTCTTCGTCGAGCACACGGGAGTCAATGAAACTCTAGTCTTAACCCATGAGTCAGTGAACCTTGAATTTTGTCAAGCCGTGAGTCAATGAAACTCGAGTCTTGTCAGCCCATGAGTCAGTAATTCAAGTCAGTGAGCACACGTGAGTCACTGAAACTCCAGTCAGAGTCTTTGTCAAGCACACACAAGTCTGTGAAGTCTTGGCAAACTGTGAGTAAGTGAAACTCGAGTCTTCATCGAGCACACACGTGTTAGTGAAACTCGAGTTTGTCAACCCATGAGTCAGTAATACTCAATTCGAGTCATTGAGTCACAGGAGTCAGTGAAACTCCAGTCTTCGGAGAGCACCTGTGAGTCTGTGAAACTCGAGTCTTCATCGAGCACACCCGAGTCAGTGAAATGCAAGTCTACGTCGCACGTGTGAGTCAGTGAAAATCGAGTCTTGTCAACCTGTGAGTCAGTGGAACTCGAGTCTTGTCGACCCATGAGTCAGTGAAACTCAAGTCTCGGTCCAGCACACGTGAGCCACTGAGACACCAGTCCGAGTCTGTGAAACTCAAGTCTTGTCAACCTGTGAGAAAGTGAAAGTTGAGTCTTCGTCGAGCACCAGTGAGTCAGTGAAACTCCAGTCTTCGTCACGCATGTGAGTCAGTGAAATGCGAGTCTCCGTCAAGCACCCTGCTGGTTTTGTCGATCCTGTGACGCTGCTTGGGCAGGAAGCGGGTAGAGGAGATGATCTGAGGCTTTTTCCACAGGTGGCTAACGCATGTTAACTGGGTTCCTTTTTTAATTTAGCTAGCGCGGTGTGGGTGAGTCAATCACTGAGTTAGCGGAGACGAGACCCAGTTCAGTAAAAAAAAAAAAAGTTTTGAACAACTCATTCATGACTGGCACATTCCTTAAGGTTCATTAAGTATCTGAAGCATCAGCAGTTGTGTTATTAAAATGCATGTTAGGTTCTTCAGTCTCTAAAATGTCCACAGGTGCAAATGTGAGCGTGAATGCATGAATTCGTATAAACAGTATATGTCCTGCGAATGACAAAAATGTTTCTTTTTGACACGGTCATCAAGCCTGGGTTACGTCTATGGCGCTACTGTACATTTAGCCCGACATTTATGCTCATGCTCACACAACACAGACCGGCAGGAGGTCATCAAACCTCATGGTGACCTCGCTCACGATGCAACCAAACATAACATAAGTAACTACACCCCACGGATTATGCGGGCATGGAAGTAGACACTTACACTAATATGCATGCAAAACAATGTTATTTTATACTCATTCATAACCCGCAAAGCATGCAGGGTAACTTTCTGTTGGGGAAGGTGCCTTGCGGGTTATAAATGAGTAAAAATGTTTGCATTCTTTTGCATGTATATTTGCGTGTAAGAGTCTGTTGTAATGCCCGCACGGTGCGTGTGGTGCGGCTCCATTGTGTGGTTCACATGTTATCAGTTGAGTGAGGTAAGTGTAAGTAATGATGCTGCGCGACACAAAGATAGTGGAAGTCACAACTTTATGTGCTGCACAGATGACAAGTTGGGGAAGATAAAGGAAAGAGTCAAAAAAGGAGCGCAGGAAGTAGAGTTCAAGCTAGAGAAGGAGCTCCCTCATGAACTTAAAACATGCAAAACCTCAAACACAAAGATATTTCTCTGAAGCATGTGTGCTCCATGCTCTCATTTCTAGTCCCCAGCATTGCTAAATTTAACAGGAAAATCTGAAAGCATAATTATACAAGACTAAAATAATAATGATAATAATTACTAGCCTCATAAAGCTATCACATATAAAAGAAAAAGGGATTCACACAGCAGATGAATTAAATATGAAGCGAATAAAAACAAACATCCTGCTTGCACTGAAAATAAAATTTTTTTGGAGAAAAAAAAAACCATCTGCTGGGGTCATATGACACCATTAGTGTGCCATCACCCGGCTGATGGCGCAATCCCTCAGTCAGACAGCAGGGCGGCGCTGCAAAGCAGTTCTGTCATGATGATCTACAGTACATGCAGTTCCATTTTCGGCCACCGGGTAAAGAAATAAAGAGAAAATAAAGAACTCTATTGGTGAATTCACAAACTTCACCTAAAATACTTCTTTGGTTTTATACATATATATACACACATGAGCTCATTTAAGGAATAATAAGGAGTATATTGGAGCATTTCATAAAACTATGCAGGATAGCTTAGCTTGGCACCCCTAGCATCACGTTGACCACACCAAGCGGAGAGAGGGAACATGTAACTTGCGATTATTTTACAGCAATTATTTCCTAAATATTTTTTTTTTTATTAATGAAACGTGGACCAAATAACCGTAAGTGAAAATGGAAGGGAAGGGAAGGGTTCACAGTTTGCGCCGGTTACACATGGCTTGGTGATTTGTGTTAAAAAAGCCAGTTACCCACAAATTTCCCCCTCAGTGTTCGCTTATTGTGAAATGTGCTGAACTTAAAAATGGAGAAAAACAAACTCAATGATTGAGTATTGGTCAGTAACTCCTTGAGTGTAAGCTGTACCATTGGCGAGGTGAAGAGGGGGCGGGTCATCAGGAATCTGTGAGCTGGACGTAGTTGGCGGGATAGAGGCCCACCTGGCCGCTGCTCAGCTGTCCTTTACACCAGCCCTGCTCATCTTCCTCACCCAGCTTCAGCAGCTCCTCTCCTGCAGGGAAGACCACGCAAACACCATTAAAGAACAACACTTAACTCCCAGGATTTGGCAAGTGGAAGCTGTGGTCTTGGCCACCGTGCTGCAGCTCACTTTCAGGGTGTTGGCAATCCTCTTACAGCCTAAAAAAATCTTTATGTAGAGTAAAAATTCTGTTTTCGATACCAAATTTACCACACCTGCTCCCCAATCACACATGGGATCATCTAAAACTAACGAGTCCCCTGACACCAGGGAGGGAAAATGGTTTAGTTGGCCCAATTTGGACATATTCACGTTGGGTGAACTCACTTTTGTTGCCAGCGGTGTTGCTGTTGCCTCAGCAATGTGACACATTACTGACACCTAGTGACCAACGTAGAGTACTGCGTGACATCCTGTCTTGAGTTTGTCATCTGAATGCCTTATATTTTGTGTTGGAGTCCATTTAGCCATTTTTATGCTTGAAAATACTTAATTTACATAAAAAATACATAAAATTTGCTTGAATATGCATTTTTTTTTACTAATAATTGGCCATAATCAACCATTATTAATATTTGTGAAAAATTGTGAGAGTGAAAATTTGAAGTAGTGATGGATTATTATCTATCTATCTATCTATGTCAACTATATAATATATTTCGGATCAAAATTTTAAGACCAGCTGCAAAATAACAAGAATTGACATTTTGCACTGTTGGATCTTAAGGAGGTTCTTGAGATTCAAACTGCAAAAAGAAGAAACGGGAGTGAGACAACATTTTGAGTAAGCAATTTATTGCAAAAGAACACTAACGCAAAATAGGCTGTTCATCAGCTGATCAAAAGTTTAAGACCGCAGCCTTTAAAAGGCTAAATCTTGGCAGAAATGTGATTGAATGTGATTTTGTGTCAGGGATTCACATTGTCATGATCTCTTGACGGCAAAGGTAAAAAAGCTTTCTCTCTTTGAACACGGTGGGATTGTTGAGCTGCATAAGCAGGGCCTCTCGCAGCGCACCATCGCTGCCGAGGTTGGAACTTCTTCAAACACCCTGAGGGTTATGGAACAAAAAAGTGGTAAACCCCCAAAAATTTCACCGGCCCTGAGGCAGAGGATCCGACTTGCCGTCAAGCCACAAGACCAACCTCGGCCCAAATGAAGGTTGTCACAGGTGCCGAGTGTAGTCCAATAACCATCAGACGGCATCTGTGAGAGAAGGCAAAATTGCCCGTTTGGAATTTGCAGGAGAGCCCCAAACATGGGACATGAAAGAATGAAAAAATGTAACCTTGACGGTCCTGATGGCTTCCTGCATTACTGCCATGACAACAAGATCCCATCTGAGATGTTTTCCATACGGAGGGGGCTCCATCATGATCTGGGCTGCTTTTTCCTTCAATGGAAAAATGGCGCCTCAGGTTGTGCAGGGGCGTCAAACGGCAGCTGGCTATGTGCAGATGTTGCATGGGGCATCCCTCATGACTGAAGGCCCTCGTCTGTGTGGTAATGACTGGATTTTTCAACAGGACGCTGCAGTTCACAATGCCCCCCCTGACAAAGAACTTCTTCCAGAGGAATAAGCTCACTCTTTTGGACCATCCTGCGTGTTCCCCTGGTCTAAATCCAATTGAGAACATGATGGATGGCAAGGGAAGTTTACAAAGATGGACATCAGTTCCAGACAGTGGATGCCCTCCGTGAAGCCATCTACACCACCTGGCATCAAGCATGCCCAAACCAATTTTTGAGCTGTTTAACAAAGATGGCCCAGCTACTCATTACTAAGTCCTTTATTGAACATTTTTATTTCTATTTTAGGAGTGTTTCCAGGTTTTTTGACATATGATCTTTCATTTTTGATCAGCTGATGAACAGCCTATTTCACTTTAATACTTGTTTGCAATAAATCGGTCTTAAAATTTGGATCAGGAGTGCATGTGTAAACTGTACAGTCACTTTCAAAGCTTTTTGTGAAGCAACTATTAAGGTGATTTAAGTGTGTGTGCATACAGTAGAAGAGAATATGCCTTATGTAATGCATATTTGCATATTGTACATACGGGTGTGCTTCACTTTCAACTATTAGATGGTCTTCATGGTGAGATGGGTTAAGAGTTGCTTTTAAAAGTGCAACAAAAGAATAGGAAAGCACTATCAAAATAAAAGCACAGAGACCACAGAGATGTTTCTGTTTTCTGTGATCTCTTGACTACTCAATATCCAAATTGATATGATGATGTTAATATGCTTCACGGTACACCGGATCCAATTTAAGCCACTCAGCAAGCAACTACATGAATCCATGCATACACATTTTGGAACATTTGCCAAAATTCTTGACTTCCCTCTATGTGTGCATGTTGTGGCCGTCATCCCAAAGCATATCACACATTTCAGCATCAGTACACACGTTCACAAGTTCATGTTGTGTGTGGAAAATGTGCAACGAGGCATCACAGCTGGAGATAAAATCCATGTTTCTTTCTTGATACTTTTTCTAAGATTACGGGTCGATTTCTGTGCGCTTTATTGTCTTTTATAAACACTCTCAAAATAGGTTATTTATGTACACAGCTGCACTCAAAATGATTCAGCATTCTTTGTAAGCTGCAATCATTTTGCAAATGTACACTTTTCCATTTGGAAAAAAAAGTGACCGTTTGCAATGTTAGCTGTTTTGAGCTGTAAATAGTTTCCGTTTTGTTCATTTTATACATTTTGCAACTGCAAATAAATAATAAATCAAATAAAAAAATAATAATTTGTAACGTCAGTTTTCCTCCAATAAATCCTTTTTGGTAGGTTTATTTTAGCTGAGAGAAAATTGACAAAATCTCCAGCGAAAAACCTTCAATAAAAGTTCTTAAGTAAAAAAAATTGTATTTGATTGAATAAAATTAACATTTGATCCCAAGACAAACAAAACACTGGTGGAGAAACCCTTGTTGGCGAGTGCCAGACGTACCTTCTGGTTCAGTTATTCTCAACCAGTGCGTCGCGGATCCATTCTGGGTGGGTCACAGACAGCTGGTCGAAAGTCACAACCAACCAATGTCTGACTTTGTTCTGTTTTTTTGTTTGTTTTTGTTTTTTTTTAGTAAAATTGAGCAATATTTTAGTCCCCATTGTACAGTTATACCTGAAATATCTGCTTATTTACAGCAATTATGATGTGTAATTTTAATTTCTGCATTTATATGCATGCAGTTAACGTGTTCCTCGTCATTTCCTAATAAAATGCCTGATTAAATTCCTTGAAGATTTTCCTAACGTTGTGTTTTTGTGTTGACAATAAATATGAATACAGTATCTTGTATAGGGCAGCAACCAACAACTATGTTCTTAATCGTTTAATCTGAAGCTTGTATTGATTATTCGAGGAATCGGTTCGGCCATAGACCAGTGGTGTCCAAAGTGCGGCCCATTTGCGGCCACTGGCTGTTTTTTTTTTATTGGCCCATAAAAATGTAATTTAACAAGAAAACAAAAATGTCTCCAGTAATTTTACAAGAATAAAGTGAAAATATTAAGAGAAAAAAGTTGTAATCTAATGAGAAAAAAAGATTTAAAAAAAATAAAGCATTATTATGAGTAAAAAATAACATCACTTTTGAAGCATAAAGTTGAAACATTAAAGAAAAAAATACTTTTTGAAGTCATAAGTCATAATATTATGAGAGCAAAATCATGGGCTGAGGAAAAATAAACACCATTTTAGTAGTATAGTGTTAAAATATCAAAGACATTTTTTTTTTAAAGACATAACAACAAAACAAAGAATAAAGTAATAATTTTGGGAAAACTAGGCTGGGGAAAAAAGTTATAATACTGTATTACAAACAAAGCCAAATATTAACAGAAAAAGTTGCAGTCTCGTGAGAAAAAAGTCTTAATTTCATGAGAATAAAGTAAGATGAGAAAAAATAAATAATAAAAATAATTTATAACAATTTAATCATTTTAGTAGCATAAAGTTAAAATATTTAAGTAAAACTATGTTTCGTTAAGTCGCAATATTATGAGAAACAAACAAAGAATGAAGTGGTAATTTTGGGGAAATTAGGTGGGGGGAAGTTATAAAATTATGGGAATAAAGTCAAAATATTATGCCAATAAAGTCATAAAATTATGAGAAGAACATTTACAAGAAAAAAATCTAAATATTTGGAACATTTAAAAAAAAAAAGCAATAGTAGAAATGGAAAAAAAAATGAAATTTTACAAGAATAAAGTCAAAATATTAACAGAAAAAAGTCACAAGAAAAAATGTTAAATGAGTTTTATGAGAATAAAACTGTGAAATGAGGAAAAGCAAACACCATTTTAGTAGTACAGAGCTGAAATATTACAGACAAAATATGTTGGGTTTTTTTTGAAGAAGTAATATGAGAAACGAACAAAAAAATAAATAAAAGGTGTAATTTTGTGGAAATTAGGTTGAGGGATGTTGAAGTCATAATTGGATGAGAATAAAGTCATATGAGGCAGTTTTGTCTTCTTTCTAGTTTCTTCTTTAGCATATGTACATGTGTTGATTTTAAGTGGCCCTTGTATCCTTTCATTTTTCGCTATGTGGCCCTCGCTGGATAAGGTTTGGACACCCGTACCCTAGACGGACCAAATCATTATGAACCAGGCTCAAATCAGAGGATATTTCCATTTTTTTAAATAAAAAAAACGATTTATCAAATTCCAAAATAACAAATAACAATTAATATTGTACATACACACTAAATGTAATAATAATAATTTTATATTATATATTAAATACTAATTGTTGCATCTCTAACCTTGTATTTCTTCTGTGAGGATCAGAATTCTTGCTGGTTGGTTGGGGATCCATTATTTACCTCACTCAGTCAAAAAAAAAAACCTTTATTGAATGTTTTTTCTGGATTTTTTGTTGTCATTCCGCCTCTGTGTTGAAATAAAATTCCCACACTTACCCATAAAATCCAATTTTGGTCACATATTGGAGATTGTTTTTTTGTGAGTCTTTTCTGAGAAACAATGGCTGAATCTCTGCTGTGATGCCTCTCCTCATGAAGAATTAGTTGGGGTTAATACCTGCTTTGAAGCTGAGCTCATCACCCTCCTGACCCGCGTAATCATAGAGCGCTCGGACTCGCACCCCCTCTACCTGCTCCTCTTTGGCCTCCGCTTCTCCAACACCGTTCACGGCCACCTTCTTCGGGTTATCCTCATCTGACCAGTCTGACGAGTAGTCTTTTGCAACCCTGGGTGAGCAGAAGATGAGGATGGGCTGTCACTTAAGATGGTTTAGTACGTGTGTTGACGTCAAACGTGACTGGTGATGGACCACGATTTACAAACGTGCTCCCATAAATTCATTAAAAACTATTTTGTCCATAAACACGGTACTCGCGCGAGAAGTACCATAGTTGCAGCGCGCTTCCAGCGGAAGAATACGCGCCTCTCGAAGCACAAGAATGCAGTGTGTGCCTCGTGCTGGGCGGATGAATACATTGTGTGCCTGCTCAGCCACACCGAGGAAGAATAACATTGCTTATTAGTTCACTTTTTACACTTCATTTTCTATCCCAAGCGGATGTGTGCCAAAGAAAAGGAAAGCCATCACCATGGAAGTGAAAATGAATATCATGAAAAGCACCAGAAAAAGACTGAGAAGAACCGGTCATCAATATTGGCCGCTTTTTGGGTCCCAACTGCTCCACTGCCACCACCATCATTAGGATCAGGATAAAGATGATTTCATCATTTATACTGCGTGTTGCTATAAATGTGATCCCTAGGAGAGCCGAGTGTGGGCGGACAGGAAGTGACATCGGTCGAGGGGATCAAGTGCGGTGCTTGTGTGTCTCACCAAACATTAGTGTAACATGACTGACACCAGCGTAGAACATTACATATAATTCACAGTGCCTTTGAACGTGTCTTCTGAATGCCCTCTATTTGTATTTTACATTTTTTATGTTTCATTTAGTTTAAAAAAAAACAACTAAAATTTGCTTCAATATGCAAATTTTTTGACTGATAATAGGCTGTATTCAACCACAAGACAGCACGATTTCTTAATTAATATATTTTTGATAGAAGACTCCACACACTGGTTTCTCCATCAAAATCTAGTAAGATAAAACCTTTAAAAAACCAGACACATCTCAGTTTGGGCTGGAATCTGTCCAGTATGGCACCATGCCTGGTTTAAGCTGAGAGAGGAATGTTTTTGCTGGAGGACAAATTCCAAGGGGAGTGTGAACATCCACACACACGCATGCACACACACTTTATAACTAATTAGAGAGTGTGATGCAGACAGTGTTAACTCCTTAAGGGGACTACTGTATGCCACCAATAATGTTACCTCAGTGTTGAATACCCTGTCCTATCTTACTTAGCTTTATTTACATATTGTATTTTTCCTCATACAGTTGCCACGGATGTGGATATACTCGAAGCTGCAGGAGTACCAAGATGCATTTGGGAGTAAGGTGCTTATCCCAGGGAGGCCTTTATTAATATTACAGAGGAACCTTGGTTGGCGTCCACCCCGGTTAACATGTTTTTTGGTTAACAAAAATTGACGCCACAATTTTACCTTGGTTTGTATTAGCGTACAATATGGCGCCTGTCGTGTTATTAATGCACTGTGCGAGTCCAAATGTGTTCTTAATCACAAAATGTCCTTCCTTGTTCGCATCCTCTTAGCTAGCTAAACAAAATGGGAACTGGATGCGGAAGTCAGCTACATCGCCCGTCAAAAATGTTAACACCAAACACGTTTTTATAGTTTTACATGAGGACACAATTGTAAATGCATATAAATGAGGAAGGAAAGAGATAAATGAACATTTAAGGTTAGTTTTACCCTCACTGAAGACGTGACTGCTCCCAAAGACCCGATGTGGCAGCGAGATCAACGACCACCACCTTCCTGTCTCAGTCACGTCAAGAATCACGTCTTCAATGAGGTTAAAATAACATTACTTGTTCATTTATCCCTTTCATTCATCATTTATATATATTTATTTTGATCTATATTTATATGCATTTCCAATTAAAAATATAATTATGAAAACCTGTTTTATATGAACATGTTTGGCTTTCTGGAATTGATTAATTGGATATACATTATTTCTTATGGTTATTTGGTTAGCAAATAACCAGACTCGGTTCGAGTCGGACCTTCTGGAACGAATTAATGACGCTAACCAAGGTTCCAGTGTATCTCTACAGTCGTCTCTTGTTTATCGCAATTAATTGGTTCCAGCCCCAACCGTGATAAGTGAATTTCACACTAATAAATGGAATAGCTTCCTTTATCGGCACTATTTTTTCGGACGCACGATTAACATGCACACGTCCTGTTTGACCCTCGAGCGACGCCGTAGTCTGAGGAAGCAGCGGTGACCTGGAGCTAAGAGCGGCAGCAAATATTGAGCAGAAAGTGAGAAATAAAAAGGGTATTTTGATTGGTAAATTTAGCTTCAGAGTCATGACAGATGGCTCTCGCAATGAGACCAAAGTTAATTGTATCAGCTGTCTCTGGGATTGGAACTGTCACAGACGTCGTCGGGAACGCACTGAAGTACTGCCGGTATTTTTTGTTGTCATTTATAAAGTGGTACCTTGGTATAAAAGTGTCCCAAGTGTTGTTTTTCAGAGGCGAGCTTGGGGCTGATTTTTTTGCTTCTAACTGCGAGCTAAAATTTGGGTACGAGCTGCTTGTAAACGGCAGGCGTAGCCAAGGACAGCTGTGTGGGGGCTTCTGTCAGTGTGACCACAGCCGAAGCACTAGCAGCGCTAGCATTAGATAGCATTAGCAGCGCACAAGCTAGTCCTCAACACAACAGTAAAACATACGTACATTATCGCAATCTAATTTATTTTATTAGATTTGAAGGGTACCTTCTTCACAATCCATGTTTCAGTTCCTTCCATGTATGCACATCTTTATGCATACATAGAAATAACAATCCTAGATTTCATCAGCGCCCATGTTAATCTGAGAAGTTCTATACTTACAGATACTTATACATTGTTTACTTTGAAGATTAGTGAAAAAAGGAGCTATGCGCTGTGAAGGTGAAGAAGTGTCCCCTACCTGGTGGCATTTTGGGTGATGGGGCTGGGTGGGATGTTATCTCCCCCTGAGGTGACGATGTTGGTGAGGGTGACTACATTGTCGTCGGATTGTCCACCTCGCTCCTTCCTGCTGATTGGCCGACCCGTCTCTGGAGTCCACTCCTGTAGACACACAAACAATGCTTAGTTATTAAATAAGTGATCATTTCATGTGTCACAGAAGCAAGTCACATTAAAGTTACTTTATCGTATGTTTGTTTACAGTACCGTAATCGCTGATTTATCGCAGTTAATCGGTTCCAGATCCAAATCCATATTCTTATTTATAAATGGAATATTTTCAGCGTTAGAACATAGAAAAACTGTTTACGACCCTCTAAATATGGTTTAATTATTAAAGCCCTCTAGACATGAAATAACACCACTCCAGTCACGTTTATACTTGTTTTACCCAATATAGTTGACATTATACGAGAAAATAAGACACATCAGACATAAATAAGACGTAACATAGACTCACATGTTAGCACTGGAAGAGTTAATTGTTCCTTTTTTTACTTCTGTATAGTACTTCCTGGCTATTGTCTCATCAATATAACATTACTGACACCTAGTGACCAGTGTGGAGGACTACATATCATTACAACAGATCTATGAATGTGTCTTCTGAACGCCTTATATTTGTATTTTAATTCATTTAGCCATTTTTATGCTTGACAATGCTTAATGTAGGCAAAAACTATGTTAAATGTGCTTATATATGCATATGTTTTGACTAATAATAGGCCGTATTCAACCACAAAACAGCAATTTATTACTAAGTGTATTTTTGAAAATCGTGAAGTGGTGAAGGACATGACAGTGTTAAGGCTCTGTAAAACCAGAGTTGAGTTGAGCAGCAGTGTGACTGCGTAGGTCTACCAGGTGGTGCCGCTTTTCTTTCTAATATGCAAATGCACTTGAAAGTAGTTTTTGAGTCATTTCTTTGGTGTCTTTTTGCTCTTGCCAGCTCCAAAGTCAACTCTACTTCATCACCTGCTAGTTTGTCATTCAAACAGCCCAACAGGTGTGACTGGCATACGGCAATTGCTTTTGCCTGCCTGTGGGGCACAGCTCATCAAGCTCCACAAATTCTAGCTGGCAACAAATTGCTGGGCAGACGTGACAGCAATTTGCTTGGGCTATGCTGCTAGACGCTGGTTTGCTAAAATGTTATTGTTCTTCAAATGTTATTTTAGTTACTAAAATGGCAAATGTTGTCCTTCTGTGCCCTCAGCAGATCTGCCAACCTTGAAGAATTTTAGGAGTATTCCCCGCACTTGGCCACTTTGATATTTATATATATTTTAAATATTTATATCAACATATTTAAATTTGGGGGTCTAGTGGTTAGCATGTTGGCCAATACAGGAACAGTCTGGAGATCGGGAAGATCTGGGTTCTATTCTCCGTTGAGTAGTTCTCCCCGTGTGCGCATGGGTTTTCTCCGGGTACTCCGGCTTCCTCCCACATTCCCAAAAAAAACATGCATGTTAGGTTAATTGGCGACTCACATATAATACAAATATACTATCCAGCACACACACACAATCACACAAATAACATACACACGATATTATTTTATTTTATTTTTTATTTTAAATTATTATAATAAAATTATTATAAATATTATATATTTATATTAAATATACATGTTATATTTTTTATTTTATCATTAAAACTATATAAATAAAAAATATATAAAACAACATGTATCTATATATTATGTTGTTATTATTACATCCTCATGCTTCTGCTGTATTTTTCCCATTTGTGCTGATTATTTTGGTATAATCTTATGTCTATAATGTGCCGCGCACCAATAAAAAACAAGCCATGGGCTGCAAATGGCCCCTAGGACGTACTTTGGACACCCTTGCTTTTGCAGATGTTCGTCAGGAGTGAACACATGACATCAACTCTGTGAGCAACCACAGCTCCTGTCGACTATTTAGCTTGTTAGCGTCCCTATTAACTTTCCAAGCAAACAACTGTAATTTAAGAGAGAAGGGGAGTGTTACTGCAGCTGGAACTAATCGGTGCTTCCAGCCGTCATTTTTATTGCAAATGTTTACACAAAATCAGCACTCATCACAAATACATTGAAAAATGTACATGAGTATCGATATTGGAATCGGCAGCATAAAACCCTGATCAGAGCATCCTTTCTCTTCAATGTTATCTTTCTAACAGACGAGAATGAAACGGCGTCCGCATGGCTCTTCCGTGTTCGTTAGTCTTTAATAAAAGGTAAAAGTCCCGTTAAACTTTCCTTTATCAATTTAATTCGTTATTTAAAATGTACTTTCCTTTCTTTTCTGCATGTTTAACTATCATTATTCTCTTTAAAATGTTTAGTGTTTATGTTATTTATTCATTTAACTCAAATTGTTTCTTAAGGGAAAAACTGGTTCGGTTTTCATACGCTGCCGTCATCGAACCTTTTGCAACATAATGACTCCACTGTAATTTAAAACTCTTATTTACTGTATTAATATGGATTTTTGGGGGGTGATATTATGTGTCACTCTGTTAAAACAAGACTATCATAACAATGGTGGGACTTTTCATGTCTTTGTATGAGAGTAAACCTCAAAATCAAAAGGGGATGAAATAATTCTTTCTCCAACTGTATGTATCTGCAGGTAACAGATGGCGTAAAGTCATTACCATGTGTCTCCAACAGGGGTCGGGGATATTCTTGGCGAAGAGAGCCATGAAAGCCACATATTTTAAAATGTATTTCCACAAAATCCATATAATGTGTTTTAACATTGAATACAACTAAATGCATTCATTTTTTAAGCATTCATTTTTTATTTTTTTTTTTTTCCTTGTCAAATGGGTTTTGCTCTGCAGATGGTTAGCTGACTATTTGATTAAAGGAGGGAAGTTTACTTCTTGACCTCTCAATGAACCGGGTGGGCAACCGCATTATCCAGTAATGATCGAGTTTTGGTGTCTGACCTGGAAAATAAAAATTGAAATAAATGAATTTGATTGTATTAAGAAATGTCCGAGGGCCAGATGCAGTCATCAAAAGAACCACATCTGGCTCACGAGCCATAGGTTCTACCCTGGTCTACAACATGGTTGAGTTTGTAAGATGATTTCGAGAGCTCTGAAGATAATTAGTTGACGATTTTAAAGATGAGACAAAATCTGTATTTTTTATGCTTTTATCTGCCAAAATCTCTTTGTAAATATTTGTCTTTATTAGGATCAGTCCCAAACCAGTAGTTTTCCACTGACAGGGAAACTGTGTGTATGCGTGTGTGTGTGCGTGTGCGTGCCAACATTCCGTTGACCCACTCAGGACTCAGTAACAACAAGGCTTTCACAGAAAGCCCATTTAGTATTCAGTTTGTCTGAAACTAACACACATTCAATACTACTGACTGGATGGTGCGTGTAAAAATATGAAAAGATGATCTTTTCACATGACAGGATCCTACATCAATCATAATTTCACAATATTGTCAATTCAAAGTTGTTACATTGTTCCTATGTGCATCTATTTGAGCGGTGCGTCCCTACCTCATACTGGGGCCAGTTCATGCTCATGCCTGGCCCGTGGGTGTTCCGCCACCATCGCAGATCTTCTGCCTCATTAGCTGCTCGGATGGTCTGACCCAGGTCCTGGTACAGCTGTCTGAAACTGTCAGAAAAGGTGAAAGGTTCATACTGTCACTCACACAGTCGTCTGCCCTTCCATTCCATTGTAGTTCCAAACACTTGAAGGGAGAACATTTCACTATTTTCAGATATTTATACAAACTGAAAATTTGTGGAAGCAGCATATGAACAATTTCAACATAAAATAAATAAATATGATGTGCAAAAGGGCAGTAAACCTCTGGAAAATAAAATAATCATGCAAAGCCTATATGAATTAAGAAATGTACTTTTAGTTGTTACTACTGCTAATCTAATCCAATAACAGATATAGATACAGGCTATAATGCAACTTTTATAGTAAACATCTATTGTCCAATAGCCATATTCGGCCGGTTAAATTGGTCATTCATTTCTAAGAAAAAAATACTGTATTTGTATTTTGTTAGTGCAGGGGTGTCCAAACTACACCACATGGGCCAAATGTAGCCGCGATCCA
The DNA here is from genome assembly GCF_027744805.1 of Dunckerocampus dactyliophorus. Lineage (NCBI taxonomy): Eukaryota > Metazoa > Chordata > Actinopteri > Syngnathiformes > Syngnathidae > Dunckerocampus > Dunckerocampus dactyliophorus. The sequence continues at coordinate 32,102,743 of NC_072821.1, read as the reverse complement.
ATTTTAAATGGCGCATGCCAGTCTAAAACTATAATGGTCTATGGCCCGCATATAATATGTACTTAACTGTCTTGAACAAGGCAGTCTCCACAAAGAAAGCAATCACAAAAATCACAAAATGGAATAATTGATTTTTTTTGCTCATATGTGACCTGTATCTGATTTTTTCAAGTCAGTGTGAACAGTACAATTCAGATTTTTCAAATGTGACTCAGGCCTTGTTCGTATGTAGAGATCTGTATCCGATCTGTAGTGTCAGTGAAGCGACTCCTGCCATGCACACACGCCTCGAAACAGACGTTACAGCAGGGGTAACCAACATTTTTTCTTGCGAGAGCCACTTTTAGAAAATGAAAATGGCCACGAGCTACTCATTTTTGTAGAAATGATTTTCATACCTTATTTCAACCCAAGTTTTACCAAGACATTCACAAAATGCACACATTTTATGTTTCAGAATACTTTTCTTTCTAGTGTTCTCACATTATTAACTGAAAACCTGAATGAAAAGCAGGCTTGCGGGCACCTCATGTGGTTGTGGGGGGCTACCTGGTGCCCGCGGGCACCACGTTGGTGACCCCTGCGTTACAGCAAGTTCCACACAAAATGCCATAGCCAAAATTCTTGTCAACTTTCTTCTTAATATCCTACATGGAATCATTTGGTTAAGAAAATAGACTCCCGTTGCACAAAATCTTTGAAATTGCCACAAACGCGTTAAGGAGAGCACACACCGCAGCAATCTTTACTTCCGTAAACACACAAAAATGCATGTGACCTCGTGCTTCTGCGCATGCACGCCACTTCCCGGACATTTTGCATTTTTTGGTAATGTGAACAACCACATTAAAAAAATCTGATTTTGCAGTGTGAATGTAGCCTTAGAGCCATTTCGGCCGATTATCATTATTGTCCAATTATTCTCTAATGGCTATAAACAATGAGCAGCCACATTTGAATCTTAGATTCATTTTGGGTCACGTGAGGGCAGCAGAACTTTTTACTACCCCTCAGACATTTGACCTGAAGCCATGAACCCTTTACTCCAGCACACTTAAAGAACATACACTTTTTTTCGTCTTAATTAACTTTAAATATTTAAGATAATTAATTGGTTATTATATTTGGTTTTTATATTTTGGTTTTATTTTTGTTATATATTTTTCCATGGTCACATTTAGATACAAGTTTCACATGAGCACTGATCAGTAATCATCCTACATATGTTTTAGAAATATTGAACATAATTAATTGGTTTATTAATTTTATAGTAATTCCGGGTAAAAATGCTGTATTTTGCATGGTAACACTTTGATCAAGTTTCACATGAGCATTGATAAATAAATAAGTAATCAACCTGTATATCTTTTATTCCAGTCTGATGTTGGCATGCTTCCATTTCAATGGGTTCAATGTGAGATTCACTTTTTTTGTCCACTCACGATGGTTTAAGTCGGCGTATTAATTTCATACCAAATTGAATGGGAAAGTTTAACAATCAAGATAAAGCATTATCCGAAGTACAAAAATGCATACAACCAACGATAAAGCCTAATTTTCGGGGGAATCCACACTCACAGTGACAGGTTTTCACCGCTGCACCGTGCGGAGACTGTAACCAATATAATATTGACACCAATATAAATGAGATTAAACACTCTTAATGCACAAAATAATCATCAAACCTACTTATTTGTTCATTTAATGCACACAGAGCAATGAACAACTTCATGCTTTGTCTCCTTTCTGGTCCGTTCTCCTTGCACCGTGATGCATTCAGGCGCACTCATAATTTTGAGTGTTAGATGCTAATTGCTTTTCATTTTTATTCACGTACCCCGTATTGGAATTGGACCGCCCCTGTGGCAAAGCTCCGGGGGTGGACGAGTTTCACCCTGAATTCCTCAAGGCTCTGGATGCTGAGGGACTGTCTTGGCTGACACGTCACTTCAACATTGCGTGGAAGTCGGGAACAGTACCTCTGGATTGCCAGGCCGGGGTGGTGGTCCCCCTTTTCAAGAAGGGTGATGGGAGGGGCGTTCCAACTATAGGAGGATCACACTCCTCAGCTTCCCTGGGAAAGTCTATTCAGGGGTGCTGGAGAGAAGCGTACCACCGTTAGTCGAACCTTGGCTACAGGAGGTGCAATGTGGTTTTCACGGAACACTGGACCAGCTATACACCCCTGCAAGGATACTGGAGGATCCATGGGAGTTTGCCCAACCGGTGTACATGTGCTTTGTGGACTTGGAAAAGGCACTCAACCGTGTCCCTCGCGATGTCCTCTGGCGGGTGCTCCGGGAGTACGGAATTGGTGGCGCGCTACTACATGCCATTCGGTCCTTGTACAACCGGAGCAGGAGCCTGGCTCACATTGCCTGCAGTAAGTCGAGCCTGTTCCGTGTGAACGTTGGCCTCCCCCAAGGCTACTCTTTCTCACCGATTCCGTTTATAATTTTCATGGACAGAATTTCTAAGGGCAGCCGAGGCGTCAAGGGAGTCTAGTTCCAGGGCCTTAGGATATCGTCTCTGCTATTTGCAGATGATGTGGTCCTGATGGCCTCATCGGGCTGTGACCTTCCACGTTTAGTGGGGCGGTTTGCAGCTGAGTGTGAAGCGTCTGGGATGAGATTCAGCACCTCCAAATCCGAGGCCAGGATTGAAAAGGCTGGATTGCACACTCAAGGTTGGGAATGAGGTCCTGCCCCAGGTGGAAGAGGTCAAGTATCTCGGGGTCTTGTTCACGAGTGAGGGAAGGTTGGAGTGTGAGGTCGACAGGCGAATCGGCGCAGCGTCTGCAGTAATGCGGTCGCTGTACCGGACCATCGCGGTGAAGAGAGAGCTGAGCCGGAAGGTAAAGCTCTCAATTTACCGGTCAATCTATGTTCCCATCCTCACCTATGGTCATGAACTTTGAAAGGTCTTTGAAAGAATGAGTTTGTGAATACAAGCGGCTGAAACGAGTTTCCTCCGTAGGGTGGCTGGACTCACCCTAAGAGATAGGGTGAGGAGCTTGTCCATCCAGGAGGGGCTCAGAGTAGAGCCGCTGCTCCTTCACATCGAGAGAAGCCAGTTGAGGTAGCTCGGGCATCTAGTCCGGATGCCTCCCGGACACCTCCAGGTGAAATATTCCGGGCATGCCCAGCCGGGAGAAGGCCCCCACGGCAGACCTAGGAGACGCTGGGGGGATTATGTCTCACAACGGGCTTGGGAACGCTTTCGTGTCCTCCCGGTGGAACTGGAAAAAGTGGCCGGGGACCGGGAAGTCTGGGCTTCCCTCCTGAGACCGCTTCCCCCGCGACCCGGACCAGGATAAGCGGAATAAAATGGATGACCTGCAAAATCTCTCATGGCAACATAGTGCCACCCCACCAGCTTTAGCAGATGGCTTTGGGGTGGAAAAAGCCTGTTACCTTTCCAAGCAATCTCATAATTATTGGGCTGTATTGATGTACCACTGAGTAGAGCTTCAAACATTGTTCAAAGAAGTTTGAGACCAGTTAGTTTAATTACAGACTCTGTAAATACAGTTTGTGACAGTGGAAGTGAAGTGCTCCAGTAAGAACTGGGTCACTGATGAAGGACAGAGGTCTTTCATGAGTCTGCCTGCCACACAGCGAAATAAACTTGCACACTCATGGCTCTCCACCGCCATCAAATCAACTTTTTGTCTAATTTACAAAACAAAAATCAAACAGACCAAAAACTACAGTATACGTTCCTTCACAACTACAGTACACACCTTCTGTGAGAATCTACTCACAGTGCAACGTGAATCAAAAGAATGTGTTCAATGTTTACACTAAGACATTGGGCATTGCCAATCAAGGTTGCCATGGTAATCGTGGGCTGTTTAAACAGAATGCTGGACCAACAGTTAATGGACAACAGCACAGGTTTTCCATTAACTTCAGTGTACACATGCATGTCAACACACACCCTAATCTTTACCTTATCTTAGTTTGCATCATGGGGAAGGCAACCATATTTGAAAATGAACACATTTAGTCTGAAAAGAATTGTAGAATTTACTTGATATGTATGATTTGCAGCGTCACACTATCACAATCAAAAATATGTAAATTCCCAAATCATGCTGTTTTGTGGTTGAATAAGGCCCATTATTAGTAAAAATGTATCCGTATTTAAGCACATTTTATGTATTTTTTGCCTAAATTAAGCATTTTCAAGCATAAAATGGCTATATGTCCTAAAACAACAAATATAAGGCATTCTGAAGACGCATTGAAAGACATTGCGATGACATGTAGTGATGACAGGTAGTATTGTACACTGGTCACTAGGTGTCAGAAGTAACACGCACCAGACTTGATCGCTGTCAACAACACTTATTGCAGGTTTGAATTATCTCTCAACAGGCACAATAATACAATAATCATAATAACCATCATAATCATAACACAGGGTATTGTTGTGGCTCCAGTTAAAACTCAACCCTGAATCCCCAGCGTCACTTCCTCCCCACACTTCTGGAAGACATTTATTGAAACACACATGAGCAAGGGTATTATTTATGTCTTAAATTGATTATTTTCTTTTATTATTACTAGTATATTGGGTAATTTGAGTGTAAAGGTGACTACAGGGGTATTATTTCATGTCTAACGGGCTCTAAGAATGTTAAAAAGTGTATTTAGAAGATAATAAACAGGTTTTCAGTGCTCTAACTACCAAAATATTCAATTTATAAATGAGAAATCCTACTTTGCAGAAATTCAAAGTATTAGGGTCTGGAACCAATTAACCGGAATAAACAAGGATTACTGATTACTGTATAAACACAAAAGCAGTAGCATGGGCACTTCTCAGTGCATAACAGGTACAGTAAGTTTACCTTAGTTTACACAGACATTTACTGTATGTAAGTTTATCTTGGATACTAGCAAGATCCGGCACTAGCAGAAGTACTCGATCAAAACCGGACGCTATTTCTCCTTTGAACTACTTTGATACCTCAAAATTTTCTTCAAATCTGACAGTAAGTCAAAACCATGGAAGACTAATTCGCTCTGGATGTGAGCACGTTGCTCACCGGTGCCGCTGTTGTCGCCCTCCATGTGAATAGCCCATTATCAAGAAGCAGTGAACACATATACAGTGAACATTCAGAAAGAAGCTGCTGTCGGCCACAACTCCCGCAAGTCACTGCTCTCTCCACACTGCTAACACTCAGCTTAACACATCACTTCCCGGGCCCCGCACCTTAAAGGCGCACAGATATTACACTACATCACGTCATCCGATTACCTTATATTTGGATTTGTATTCATTTAGCCATTTATATGCTTCTAAATGCTTAACTTAGGCCAAGAATACTTACAATTTGCATCAATATGCACTTTCTTAACTAATAATAGACTGTACTGCGCAAGAGTGACTTTAAGCGAATTAAGTCTGTCCTACCCTTCTTTGCTGGACAGGTCAAGGTGTGTATGAACGTCCAGCAAGACCTCTTTAAAGAAGAACAGCCTCTTGCGCTCAGCTTCCTGGGTGAGGTCAAACACCTGTTCCATGTCCTCCATGTAACGAGGGTTACAGCGGTTCAGTTCTTCCAGGGCCTTTTCATAACGCTCCTTTGCCTGCAAAACACAGAGGACATACTGACCTTCAGTCAAGGACATACTGTGTGTTCCATCACAGTACATACAGTGTAGTACAACATTTCGTGTTTATAACGCACTCTTTACTGTACAGAAATAAACAGAAAACTAGTTACATGTATCGTCTCGTTTGGCGAGTTGGGTGTGTTAGGTATGACTTGCACTAAAATTTGACTTGCATCGTGGTCGTAGGAACGGAACTTGTATGTAGACAGAGGACCTCCTGTATGGTCTATTTTTGATGTTATCTCATTCTTCCTGGAATCATCGTGCTGGATTCTTCTTAAAGACCTCTTGGCTGCCTCACATCTGGTTACCGACTGATCTAGAATTTGTCAAAGGGTTTCCCTGTTTGGTTGATCATTTCCCTCCCTACCCTTCTTTCTTCTATGTTGAGGAGCAGAAAACACAGGAAACAAGTTCGTTCATATTTCAAAGTCACAAAATTACACACGGGTATGTTTTTCTGGACTCCCGGACACACCCAGATTGGGACAAGAGCAGCTCCACATGGAATCATTGTGTTTGTATTTCCAGCATTTCAACTTAAGGTTGAATTCTTTACAGTACACGTTACACAATCAGGATTTTGGAGGGGTTTATTAGTGAGCTTAAATAAACCAATAATTGATCCGATCATGTGACGGAACAATATGCATGTTTTTATAGCACTACTGATTATACTCATGTACTGTTCAATGAGCAAAAGCATCCTTAACCCTTTTGAAACAGTTGCCATGCCGCAAAGATGAGATGCAAGGGTTCAATCTAATCACGATTAAGAACAAATCTGTGGCTTTCTCCTTTGAATTTAAAGTAATTGCTAAAATAATGTGCTATTGAAATAGCCTGGGTGATGTTAACAGTGACAGTTATGGGTCAGTAATGTCATTCAAGATTCCGGAGTTCAGTGAATGCAATGTGGCAGTGATGTTTGCGCCGGTATGCACAGTAGTAGACAGTCTGCGTGCTGCTGTTGGCGTAGGTTCAAGCTGCTGTAAGTCACGGATAAATAAGCAGCTTTCTAGAGCGGGCTGAGTTTCAACCGTGCTGCAATCATTACAAATTTTTAAAATTGTTTTCAAGTACTTCTAATAGTCCCATTTTTTTCTGAACTGAAAAGCATTTGTGTTCTTATCTTTTATTTGTATATGAAGCACATACACCCAGTCCTTCTCCAGAAAAAGCTCATACTTTGTTGTAAAAGTCTGCTCACCCTCTGGTGAGCTTAATCCTGAGCTTTTTCCTTTCTGTGGAAGAACAGCAGTGACAAGCACCTTCAGGCTCACGCACCACCCTCCACTTCAGCATGAAGCGAGTACTGCATATGCCATTTCTCTGTTCTTTAGTCCGATCCGCACAAATAATCATATCAAACTTACATTAAAGACATTACACAGGCTGTAGAAAGTCATTATATTATTGGTGACATGCTGACAAACAAACTGGGAGGCGAGGAGACGCTCACGGTGGCCTCATCTTAGGTTTCTACCATGTATTTGATCAGGAAATGTGTAAATTCAGCACTTTTTACTTAAGAAAATGTTAAGAAAACTAGTGGACTCAGACAGAAAATACATTTAAAATACAAATATTAAAGGACCACACTGATCCCACCCTCTTCCTGCTCGCAGTACGTGAATTACACCCTACGTAACACACATGCACACACATTAGTCATGTTTGTTGTCAGCTAATAATATCGATTTGGAAATTTAGCTACTCATGGTAGCTATATTTGAATGTATAGTTGGCACAACAGCATGAGTGCAAATTGTTGGTCGCTTCTCTACGACTGCCGTGAGTGAGAGCCATGAACACCAGTCATCTTTTTCAGTCCTAGCGACAATTTGTATTTGTTGATTGATCGGCCGCTGATCAGTATTTTAATTTCCATGAAAAATCACAAGCTCAGCATATGCCGATAAATGCCTTTCAACGCCGATCGCCTGTGGCAAGCGCTATTGCGGGCCGAAGCGATCCTTTTGTACAGTGTAGTGTCTTGACCTAACACCCTTGGCAGCGCCGTCCTCCCACTTTCCTTAAAAACAGTATCAATCATGTCTGCCGTGTGAAAATCAACTGCCAAAACATTCCACTTAGGAGTAGCATGTTTAAAAAGCTTTAATACGGCATTTGAAGAACAAACAACTGACGGAGTATGGTGACTTTTCGAGGCTCACGTTGTGATCAGTCAAACGGTAGCTCACGCAGCCATGTGGCTAACACTCGCGCGTATGTGCGTGTGTGACAATCAGAAGGCTAAGCTAATAACCCGAAAAATAACTGAATTCATCGGATGAGATGACCAGCCTTTCTCAGCAGTGGAAGACACAGAGTTCGCGGAGTGCTTTCTCATGTACCTGGAAGGTCCACCAATGTACTCTCGCACCCAAAATCTCCTTAAAGAAGGCATGTCATCCTTTGGAAGTTTATATGTTCTCTTCAAAAAGTTAGTCGAGTATGTTTTTGTCTAAATTAAGGTGATTGTATGCTTCTTTTTTCCGTATCATACAGCCAGTAGCAGGGGTGCAGCCAGGAATGTTGGGTCCCATGAAAAAAAATCACGGTGGCCCCCATTTATTAATTAATTACTAATTTTATTCGTAATTAAATATTTTTTGGGTCCCGTGGCAGTCAAGGGACCCAGGAATTGTCCTGACTGTTCCCCTTTTTACAATACACCACCCCTGGCACTCATCATAAATAAATTGAAAAATGTATAATTAATCCATGTGATCCGTGTCGGCTGATTTCAGTCCTGGATGATCGGTATCGGAATCACCAGCATAAAACCCTGATCGGAGCATCCCTAGTTTAATGCATAATTGTGAAAAATATATACTTTTTTTGTACAATCTGTTCTTTTAAACCACTATTTGTAAGATATGCTCACTGGTGATGGTGGGGTTCTTATATATTTTGTTTGAAAGAAAATGCAATTTAGAGTTGGTGACATTCAGTAACCTGTTGGTTGGTCAATAAATCTTCTAAAAAGCAGGGTTTCGGTATGTTGGGATGCTACTTATATTTCTGCTAATTAACGGCCAATACAATTAGTGTGAAGTCTTCTTTAAGGCATCTTCAAAGATAAAAAGCAATCATCAGGAAAATCAATTTAAAGCTTTGTGTGTGTGCGTGTGCGTATGTAAGCTTTGTACTTTTTCAGCCTCCTGGTTGCAGCGCTCCACCCGGGTCGTGTATTTGCGGACTTCCTCTTGAGACTTGGATGGGTCAGCCTTAGCGTGCGTTTCCCTATTAATGGCTGTCCACTCCTCCTTCCTGGCATGGTGGTAGCTCTTCTTACTTGACTCCAACTAAACATAGAAATTCACAGCTCTTTTAACGTAAGCTATCCACATACATTTGCCCTGTGAAGGGGGGGGGGGGGGGGGGGGGGGGGAAGAGACGTATCAAACCTCTTTTAATTTGCGGACCCACGGTTTCTGGGCTTTGCGGAAGCCATCGTCAGCCTCCTTGGTCTCCCTGAAACTTCCCATCATCTGCTTGTGGAAGGCTTCTTTCTGCCAATTTCGCACCTTCTCACTGTCTTCTCCCGCCAGCCGGTCACGCAGTTCTTGATGCAGCTCGCAGAGCCGATCGGCTGCCTGCATGAATGCATGCCACGCCTTCTCCAAGGTACCATACTGAGGCCCTGAGTGATGTGCACGAGCAATGAACAATTACTGTTTGAAAACAAATGTAAATCTATGGAGGTTGAGGCTGGTCATAGTCAAATATGGTGTAATTACTCATAATGAGCGGTCATCGTTCCGTTTACACAAGTACAACTTGTGACTGTGATGTAGTATATCAAATGGGATTACTTTAGAGCAGGGGTGCTCACACTTTTTCAGCCTGCAAGCTACTTTTAAAATGACCAATTCCCAAATATCTACCTCCTACTGTAAATATAAAAGATACATATATTTACTATATTTATTTTAAAAAAATATGAGTATGTATTTATGTACATTATACATGCATATCAGGAGTGCACGCACTTTTTCAGCATGCAAGTTACACGTCAAAATGATGTACCTCTTTCTATAAAACATATGACATATCTAAAATCTAACCGCTAAACTTTGAAATACTATTGTAAATATTAATTAGTATTTCACATTTTCAAAGTTTACAGGTAATCAAAGTAGTTGATACAGTTATATTCAATATGGCAATAAAGATAATTATGCATGATTCCTCAATTGTGTACATAACCTGAGTACTGGTAATATGTCAGTCAAAATAGCTACGTAACGTTCATTAGGAGTTCATGTACTACATCCAGTAAGCTATCAGTTTGCTATCAAACATTACCCATATACAAGAATTGAAAATGATTATGCAAAAGACAATGCAGCCGAAGTCAAGGCAACATATTAAAAAGGTTTCAGCAATGGGCACATTTTCCATTTCATCATGAAATAACAGCTTAAGAAGCGGACGTGTAGAAAGCACTGATTTCTGTAGTGGAGTTCATGACGCGAAGCAAAGCCATCAAACAATACACTTTTTTTCTACATAAATATCCGCTACAAGTGAACAGATAACTTTTGTTATAGATATAGACATCTTACCGCTGAGTTAGTTTATCTGTATTCAGAATACATGTGTAGCTTGAAATGCCGCAGGGGGACAAGAGTGAATCATGAGGGGAGCTTAATGTCAGCTGATTGATGTCATATGACACCTACAAAGTGACGCTGACACCTTGGCAACCTATTGGTAGCTTGCGATCGATGTAATGGGAACCCCGGCTTTAGAGAATAGAAGCATCAATACATGAAGCTTGGCAAATGGCATTTGTACGAAAGCAGTGGTTCTCAACTGGTTTGGCTATGTGCACCATCACCCCCTAAAAGTGGTAACCGAAATTGCAGGAATTTTTCCACTCAAACTTCTCAGATAGCTTACATTTTTAGCTTATATTTTGTTTTAATGGACTGCTTACAATGTAACGTGAGCTGCTGCACAGCTTTATGGCACGCTCTTCTCCAGCAGATATCTGCATCCGTGTGTCAGACGGACGCCACGTTAAGTCTCGTTAAGTCAAACTGTGGGTTAAAAAAAGTTAAGGATGGCTGGCTTCACTTTCCCATCCGCCACACTTTGCTGCCTTGACACACTGCTGCCACATTTACGTACACATTTATACACCTAATTGTTCAATTACGGCTTTATGATGGATGCTCAGCTGTAGCATCGGAACTTACCTTTCTCGACCACACTTCTCCACCTCTTGGCCCAGTCGCTCAGCTGCACAGCATAGCTTTTCTCGATCTTAGCACGTTCCTGGAAGCAGCTGACTAACTCATTACATAGTCGGTGGCCATCGTCAACCCGCTTCACCGTTCTCTTGTAGTTTCCTGGCTGCGTAGGACACAACGCAAACATAACAAGCATGAGGTTACATCAATCAAAGTGTGTTTACACACGTTGTACAAGTTGTCATGTGGGCCAGACAATTTCTCCCAAGACGCATACATCAGAACCCGTTAAAAGGCCATATTACCAAAAAGTCGACGTGACCGTAAATAGTCACTGCTATTTTACTTGTGACTTTCACCAGCGACATAAGGAGATAATACAAGAATATTTCAACCTACAGCACTTTGCTGGCATCCTTTAGGTGCACAGTAATCCCTCGTTTATTGCGTGTAACTGGTTTCAGACCCGACCATGATAAATTAATTTCCGCTAAGTAGAATTCCTTATTTATAAATGGAAAGTCAGAGCATAGAAGACCTGTTTACGACCTTCTAAATACGGTTTTAACATTATTAGAGCCCTCTTGACATCAAATAACACCCCTATAGTCACCTTTACACTCATATTGCCCAGTAGAGTAGACATAATAACAGAAAATAAGCCATTTAAAGCATAAATAAGACTCATGCTCATGTGTTTTGCAATAAATATGTCCCGGACATGTGGGGACAGGAAGTGACGTCGGGGGTTCAGAGTTCAGTGGATTACGGCCACAACAGTCTGGTTATTGTTATTAAGATTATTATGTTGTTATTATTGTGTCTGTTGTAAGATAATTCAAACCTGCAATAAAATCCTGTTGTCCCGGCAATCAAGTCTGATATTTATCTCACCAAACATTACCATAAAATTACTAATACCTAGTGACCAGTGTAGAATACTATACATTACAATCAGCTTCTTAATGCTTTATATTTGTATATTTGTATTTCAGTTCATCTAACAATTTTTCTGTGTGAAAAGTAGCATAATTTATAAATATTTATTAAAAAATATGTAACATTTGCTTAAAAATGCATTTTTAAGCAACTAACAATAGGCGGTATTCAACCACGAAACAGCATGGTTTATTAAAATATTTTTGAAAAACCGCGAAGCCATAAAATTCACACCGCCATGTGGCAAGAAGTGGCAGTTCTTTGTACTGTTGCCCTACCCGCCCTTCTTCACTTGTTGGTGTTGATTTTGGCATCACCACGAGTCGGCAAACACACATGAGCAATAATGATGACGTTAACAATACCACACGTGTCAAAATAAATGGGCCGATTTATAGAAATTACCCCTCTGGATCTCAAATTGACAAAAGTCAAAATGCCAAAAATGTATGTTGACTTCGCATTAGGTACTTTTTAGGCCGTGTCCACACGGGAACGTTATTGGGATTTGTTTTTTTGCGGATTGAAAAAAGCATCCACACTGCCGGACTATTAAATACAGTATTTGCATCCAGACAGAAACGGATAACTGTGTGAAAATGATGTCATACACAAAGCACACCTACATGTGCCACTGTCAACAGATATGCGGGCGGACGGAATGTGCTGCAGGCCGCACTTTGGGCACTCCTGTGCTAAAGAGCCTTTACAATGAAAAGTATCATTGCAAAAGTCCTAACACAATATTCAACAACGTAAGAGGTAAAAACATTGACTTTTCAGTGTGGCATCCTCACATCTATTTGATACCCAGTGATGAACGTGGTTAAGAATCACAATAAACTGGGGCCAGTAGTCTGCAGGAAAAGGAACACATGATTGTTGTACAAACTTTACCTCCCAGAAGCTACCACAGCTTCCAAGGTTACTCAGGTCTCCGTCGGAAGACATTTTACGGTCGGCCTTACAGCACGGAATGGTGGCGGCTCGGGTTGAACCTGAGAAAGATTGAAAAACAAAAACGATTCAGTTTAATGCAGGGGTGTTACTTTTTCCAGCGAGGGCCACATAATGAAAAATGAAAGGCCACTTTGATATTTTGTATCAGCTTAGTGATATACTAGGTGAGATGCTACTAAAATGACTTATTTTTGCCCACAATATCCACTTATACATTACACCACTTCTCCTCATTAGGGACGCGGGGGTATGCTGGAGCCTATTTGCCCATAATATATTAAAATGTATTATTGTAAAATTGCTTTTCACATTTGATTACAACCTTTTTTAACGTAATACTTTGACTTTCCTCTTGTCACATTCCAGCTGTTTTTTTTCCATTTTTGCTGTGTTTTCAACTACTTCAACTGTCCTTAAATTTTCTTCTGGTAACTCTGACATCTTTCTTTTTTGTTTGGTTTCTCATAACATTATGTCTTTAAAAAAAACATCTTTTTAACTTTAATATTTGAACTCTGTGCTACTCAAATTCAATTTTTCCTTCTAATACTACAAATTTATTCTCATAAAAGTGCAACTTTCTCGTTAGAATACGACTTTATTCTTGTAAAATGTCTGCTTTTTTTTATAAAAACAAATAAGAAAAATAGTAAAAAAACAACAACATAATTTTACAAAAATTTCAACTTTCTTCCAGTACATTTTCTTCTTGTAATATTATAACTTTTTCCTCAACCTAATTTTCAAAGAATTACGCCTTTATTCTTCGTTTAGTTTGTTTCTCATAGGCTTCTTGAGACGTCATCTGTACTTCTGTGAAGAAGGTGTCGGATGTTTCGCTCCTCATCCGAAGAGCTTCGTCAGCGAACTAATAAGTGCTGGTAGCCTAGGCCTTAAATACAGTAAGAGTGGGCGGAATTGGTGTGCCAACACCCTCCTCCTATTGGTTCCTTACACTAAGCCTGGGCGGAGTAGGTCTAATCCTCTCCCGCCATTAGCACCTCCGATAAAAGGGAAGTGTCGCTCCCTGAGTTGGGTACTCTGAAGTGGCTCGTTAGCATCTATTGTTCTGGCTCGGCCCTGGCTTCACCTCATTTGCAAGACTAAGAGCTGTGGGTTTTGGTCTCAGTAACCTGCTGAACACAGGGTCCAAATTAAACCTCAAACCACCATTCCGATTCAATGATGGGTTCTGTTGTTTGACAAAAATAGCTTCCTTTACTCCTCTTTCAAACCATCTGTTTTCTTTGGCCAAAATCTTTACCTTGCTGTCCTCAAAAGAGTGATTGGTTGCTTTAAGGTGTAGATGTACTGCGATGTTGATAAAGCCTTTTTTGGAGCATTTGCTTGGTTTCCCCAAAGTAGTGCTCTTTGCATTCCTCATCTTTACAGTGGATGGAATAAACCACATTGCTCTGTTTTTGGTTGGGAGCCTGTCTTTAAAATGCACTAATTTTTGTCTCAGGGTATTTACTGGTTTGAAATAGGTAGGAATTTTTTGTGTTGCCATAACAACGAGCCACTTCAGAGTCGTTCATACCCAACTCAGGGAGCGACAACTCCCGTTTATCGGAGGTGCTAATGGTGGGAGAGGATTAGACCTACTCCGCCCAGGCTTAGTGTAAGGAACCAATAGGAGGAGGGTGTTGGCACACCAATTCCGCCCACTCTTACTGTATTTAAGGCCTAGGCTACCAGCACTTATTAGTTCGCTGACGAAGCTCTTCGGATGAGGAGCGAAACGTCCGACACCCTCTTCACAGAAGTACAGATGACGTCTCAAGAAGCCTTTCCCTCGATGGACAACTCCTGTACGACTGAGAGCCTACACAGACGCTTTGTTTCTCATAATATTATGACTTTTAGAAAAACATCTTTTTTTTTTTTAAATATTTCAACTACTAAAATTACATAATTTTTCATAATATTACTTTATCCTCATGAATTACAGCTTTTATTCTCATTAGATTGACACCTTTCCTCTTAATATTTTTACTTTATTATTGTAAAATTACTGTGGATTTTCCCATTCCATTTTTTTGTTGTTGTATTTTTTTTTTAGTTTTCTTGTTAAATTGTACTTTTAGAATGTGCCACGGAGCGATAAAAAAATAGCTGCTAGCCACAAATGGCCCCCGGGCCGCAGTTTGGACACACTTGGTTTAATGCATACTAAAATGTTACAAAAGCCAATACTTTTTGATGAAAAACTATGGTATGCTGTAGTTCAGATAAAAACTATATATACAGTGTATACTGACAAAAAAGCATATTAAAAGTCGAAATGATGATGATGCATCAGGGCGGAGGCATGTCAGACCATCTATGGGGTTGGGGATTCCCTGATAGCATCAAATGTAACGTAATGGAGTAAAGAAAAGCATCAAACATGCAACTCAAACTGAGCCTGTGAATGAAGCCAACACGGAGGACAATCTGAGGAGCAGCACCGGTGTCTAAGGCTAAAGATGTGAAAATATCATTACGTCATCTCAAACTACATTCTGAGCTTATATTCATCAGTCATATTTTTCAGCTGTGAAACACCCGCGGATATTCTGATGATGATGAACCCTGCCCACAGTTCATTGTGACCTAACTTGTCTATACATCCACTTCCTGCTTTTTGTTCATTGGGCAGAGCACTCTCTCAAGGCTAGAAAACTTCCTGCTGCAGACACAACAACCTGGGAGGAAAACAACCACTGCTCCTGAGTCTCTAATCTACAGGTGTCAAACTCAAGGCCCAGGGGCCAAAGTCGGAACGCCACAGCATAATAATTAATAAATATAATAATTAAAATAAATATAAGACATTCCTTTTTAAATTTTTAGTAAAATTAAAAATTAAAAAATAATTTTAAAACTATATTATTATTAATTTTATTTCTTAGTTTGAAATCATACTTACAGTAAAAAATTGTAATAAAATAAAATAAAAATAATATGACAATCTTTCGTGCTGAATGTATTTGTTCTGCCAATTTTCACAGAAAATGTGTACTGTATGCAGTTGGGATTTCATATTTTTTGTTGTCATTATTATTAATAGGTGTACACAGTAATCCCTCGTTTATCGCGGTTAATTGCTTGCAGACCCCACCGCGCTAAATTCATAAATGGAATATTTTGATACTTATGGCACAGACAACCTGTTTACCATCTTATAGAAGTCCGGTTTTTAACATTATTATAGCCATCTAGACACGGCGTAATCATAACAAATTTGACGCTCTTACTCAAAACATTAAGGTTTGCGATTGTCTGTAAATGGTTTCAAAACAAAAATACAATTAAACAAAACAAAATACATCTGCTGAAACAAACAAAAGGAATGTCGTTCTTTAGGGTTGACATATCTAAAAACTTGGCCACTCCTGAACAGTGTTGAACACTCAATAAGGAAAATATTCAATATTATTATAATACAACACAGTTTTATTGGATTATTGTGCCTGTTGTGAGATAATTCAAACCTGCAATAAAAGCCTGTTGTTGGCTTTTCAATTTCACTGTTGTGCTGCCACCTGTGAAATGTCTTCCAATAAAATGTATTTTAAAAAAAATTAAAATAAAATAAATACATTTTAAAAAGCCTGTTGTTCCGGCGATCAAGTCTGATGCTTGTCTCACCAAACATTACAATAACATTATTGACAGCAAGTGACTAGTGTAGAATACTACATATCATCACAATGTCTTTGAACACGTTTTCTGAATGTCATATTTGTATTTTAGTTCATTTAGTCACTTTTCCGCACGAAAATGATTGATTTAGGCCAAAAATATACAGAATTTGCTTAAATATGCTTACTTTTGACTAATAATAAGCCATATTCAACCATGAAACGGCATAAGTCATTAATTAATCTATTTTTGAAAACCCGTGAAAGAGTAAATTCGAAAGGAAGTGGCGAGAGATGACTGACATCCGTCTTTTCAACGTGCAGCTATCTCTGCTGTGTTGTCAACTCCTCAGTAAGAAAATTAGCTACTGGCTGTCCTAGAAGTTGCTAGGTGACATCATTGGTTAATTTGCATATTATTTGCATATGATATTGCAAGGGATGCTGTAGGAAAAAAAGCATATCCTCGTAGGAGAGACAAAAAAAGTGAGTAAAAACACTTTAATTATGTTTAGAACTATAAATAAACTTTGTTCTTGGTTTGTTCATTTCAAATTGGCCATCACTTCAGCCAGCGCCTCTCAAAGTCTAGCCAGTGTAATAATTCCATTCGAACAAGCCTCCAGCCTCCAGCCTCCAGCTTTTATCTTGCAGTTCCGACTACTTGTTTCATTTATCACACAACTCTGACACACTGACAGGTACGGGACCCAGTCCGAATGAGGCTAGAGTGTAATGAGGAGTGATTTAATGAAGATTAAGAAACATTTACATTTTATATCCCGCTCTGTAAAACAGCAAGATCCACCGCAGCGGCATGATTCATGGATGCATGGAGCTCCACTATGCTCTCAGTGCGCCGCAGGAGCTGACAACGCACTGACGGCTTGTGACTTCTTTGGGGCGGGCCAGACTTCTCAGCAGCACCCGCAGCTGTTCAGTGAGAACAGAAACTGCAAATCAATGCGTGCTTTCACTTTTAAAGGCCCCAAATACCAGAAAACACCCCAAAGACGGCAGAAAAAGTCGCTAGATTTGTCACTAGTCGCGTTTAAGAAAATATGTCGCCAAGAGGGTTTGGAATGTCGGCAGAGTTGGCAACACTTGCTGTGGGTTCCACACGGGCGACTCCGTTTCGTTTGTGAAATTTTTAAAACATTACAAAGAGAGGCGACTCAACAAAGTTTGATGATTAATTATGCAAATTATCCGATGACGTATTTACATCACTCCCAGCTCATCCACCCCACAACCCTGTCCCAGCATTACCACATTCCATTACCACAAAGACGCATTATTGTTTTACAAGAAAACATGCCTTGAACAGTAGCTGTGTAAAAGGGGCTATTGACTGTCGCTGCGGATGTTGGTGACAAAAGATTCAGGTCGTGAGAGAGACAAAAAGTGTGAACAAAATAACTTAAATATGTTGAAACCTAAGTGTGAGACTGTCGGATGCAGTTGCGGACCAGGTGTAACACAAAATTACGCAAAATTCTTTGTTTGTGCAAACATTACAGTATAATATAGTGGATATAAAGGCAGTTGTAGCTGCCTTCTAATTCCCTACTCTGCTTACTCTGCAAGGCGTCACGTTGCACCTCTCAGACACAAGATAATCCCATTCAGACAGCACAGGTGTTGATGGCAATGTGTGTGTGCGTGTCAATTAGGCAACGTAGGCAGGTGCTAAGGGCGCAGTGGTCTCCAGGGGGCGCCCTTAGCGAGATCAACGACCACCACCTTCCGGTTTTCAGTCCCGTCAAGAATCACATCTTCAGTGAATGTAAAAGTAACTTTAAATGTTCACTTCATCCCTTTCATTCATCATTTATATGTATTTAAACGCATTTTGAATTGCTTTCTGCATGTAAAACTATAAAAACATGTTTTGTGTTAACATTTTTGGCTTTCCGGAACAAATTAATTGGACATTATTTCTTATGGGAAAAATTGATTTGGTTAGTGTTCATTTCGGTTGGAATCGAACCGTCTGGAACAAATCAATGACGCTAACCGAGGCTCCTCTGTGCTCCAAATGCACCCATCATTTTTGTACATAGTTTTGCATGTAGTTGTAAGATATTTTATATAGCTTTTGTAGTTTTTTTTATATAGTTATTGCATAGTGTAAATGTAGTTTACGTATAGAGTTAAGAGTGCAAACTGTGTGGTTACTTCAATTGTTTGCTGCTGTTCTATTCATAATTCATTACTATAATTATTTATCCACTTATTTACAAGGTTTTTATTGTGTGGTAAGGGAATTTATGTATTTATTTGTAATTTGCTAACCATGTAATACCAAAAAAGATTGCATTTCTTTTGTAAGCAATCGCAGATTGAGGGATGGCACCCTATAAAATCCCGCCCGGGACGCCACACACACAGTGTATGACTCACAGATGAATTGAAGGCATCTGCAAAGCACAGGAATCTCGCATGTTACAACACGAGTGTGAATGAAAAACCTGACTTTACTGTGGGCTGCGAACTCATGCTTGCACATCTTACAGGACAGCACATTGTGTGTCTACATGACATTGAGGGTTGGTTGTGACGGTTAGGGAAGGTTGAGTCATCAACATCAGAGGTTAACATGTAGCCTTGATGGGTCCCCACTACGACATGAAGAAAATTTCTCGTCTGCGTGTCAGGGTGTGGTTGTCTGGAAATAGGTATGGCTGCTAACAACTGTCCTGCTCAAGGTGTGCAGATGTACAAGTTACACGATGTTTTCTGCAACCTGTGAGAAAATAAGACACCCAGCGATGCTTTCTTTCATTTTAATCTTTTTTTGCATTAAAAATGCTAAAAGTATGGAAGCCCATTTCCGCCACTGAAAGAAAAATATATACATAATGAGATAAAAAGTAAAAATTACGACATGGGAACGTCATAATTACAAGATAAAAACTCGTATAAAAAATTCTTAAAGTCAAACTTATGAGATAAGAAAGTCAGATAAGAGTCAGAATTATCATATGCACAGGCTGTAGTTGGAATTTAGACTTTTTATGTCATACTTATGACTTTATCTCATAATTTTGACTTTTTATCTCATGATTATGACTCTTATCTCACAATTATGACTTTTTTATCTCATAAATTTCTTTCTCTCATAATTATTACTTACCATCGGGATATTTTTTTTATCATATCGGTCAATATACAAAAAGATTTAAAAATAAATACAAAATACAAAAATAATAATGAAAAATGAAATTAAAATGAATTCAATTTAAAAATAAAAAAATAAGAAAAAAAATAAGAAAGGCAATATAGGTCAATATATGCTAAGCTATCACAACAAAACAACCACATCTTACCTTTGTGTTATAGGTGCATATTCACAAATTTTCTTTTTAGAATATGCTGTGGGCCAATAAACCTAATTCTGACTCTGAATTAAAAAAAAAAAGAGCTGCGGGCTGAAAATGGCTCCCAAACCGCTCTTTGGACACGTAATCGATTGACATCCTGCAATACCTGCTAGTCCCCCCTGCTCGAGAAGACCCATTTGAAGACATGCCTTTCTAACGTTTACCAATGAAAGGTTGTTGACTTGGCCTTGGTCATGAGTTTGGGGTCAGTCCCCTCAGTTCAAACACTGGAGAAAAAAGTCCACAGATAGAGGTTTTACCGTGAAGCGCAGCTGAGCTGAATGCACGCTCCACGGCGGCCGTGCATATGAATTTGTGCATGACCACACCAGATGATGACACCCATTCCTGCTCCGTCTGTACTTGCCTGTTTGCCTCTTAATGAAAATGGATCAGCTCATGAGACTACAGTGCATATACTGTACAGTAGATCAGGGGTGTCACAACTTTTTCCACCAAGGAATGCATAGAGGAAAATTGAACATTGCAGGGACCATTTTGACACACTTTGTACATTAAAGATGTTTAAAAACAATCCAAGGCACAGTGCTTAAAGGGGTTTATTCGACCACCTGTCATAAAAAGGAGAAAAGTCATATTTTTTCAATATTTCAAAAGATAAAAAGGTTATTTATTGGGCAAACAAGCGATTTTTTTTTTACACTTAACCAATTACATATACATTTTATGTTGAGAATGTTAATAAATTAAAAATATGTTAATATTTTTTCTGGGGTGGGGTTGGAAAATAGTACAAAAAAGGCTAAAGACGACATTATATACATTTAAACACACTTGGTGTCAGCTTTGGATTATAGTTGACCAAATGTATTGTTTTTAATGTTATTAGTAAAACAAAATTAATACCTTTCCCCGCCCCCAATTTTATAGTTTTATTTATTTTAGGGTCTTTATGCACCATATTGTTTTCCCATGTGCCACAAGCCAACAAAAAACGAGCTGCATGCTGAAAATGTTCATTTTTAAATTTAAATGTAGTTCATTTTTTTAAAAAAAAGGTTACAAAGAAAAAAAAGTCATGTCAGCTTTGCATTGTAGGTGACAAAGCATACAGTATCTTATTAGTATGGACTTTTTCTTGTTACATCACCCCTTTTTGTTCTTTTTTTCCCCTATTTATTTTATTTCTATGTACTACAGGCCATAAAAAACAAGGTGTCAACCGCAAATGGCCCCAGGCCACACTTTGGACACCTTGGCCAATAGAAGCAATGAAAAATTGATTTTGGTAATGATCAATGCTGTTGCTGTGGCATAAACTTTTTTCTTGTAAGCCCTCCCCAAAATGTGTCCCTGAAACTTTTTGCAAAGTTCTAATGTGGGCCGTCTTTAATTTTATTTTCATTATATGCCGCGGGCCAATAAAAAATGAGCTGGACACAAGCCCATCTTGACTCTGCAGGTAAAAGACAGCTAAACGCTGGACTGGTTGCTGGTCAATCGCATTGCAAGGTACATACACTGTCTGCAGTAAACCAAGCACTGTACACGCTAGTGTTTCCCACAGGACTGCAATCTATAGGTGGTGTTGGGCTAGCTAATGTAATCATCTAATTTGCATAATTGACCACGACGCAAACTGTGAAATAACTATCTGAATCAAAAAGTAAGTTCAACAATATATATTCTACTTGAAGTGAATACAAGCAACTGCAATGCCAGCGCTGGAGAGAAAGGGTCAGCCACCCAGCCAAGTTCCGGGGTCCAAGAGGTCTCTAAAGTGAAACTGAGTTCCTCTTCCTCGTAAGCCTTCTGTGGAGGAGAGTCCAATGTTCAGGAAACTTCCTGTCAGCTGTTTGTTAGTGTATTAGTCTGATGTGGTTTAAACCAGTGTTGGCTAGGTGGCTGGGCGTCTCAGCCAGGAGACAGGACTCATAATGAAACTGTGTGTGTTTGTGTGTGTGCGTGATAATTAATAAGAAGAGGATGTATTTGTTCCAAGTGAAAGGTCTTGTGATTGTGTGTTACCTCTCTGTTGCAGATAAGCACAAATAGGTTGCATTCCTTATCCAAAACTGAGTGGAAAATATTCCATTCCTAACAACATGTACAGGCAATTAAAAAAAAAGTAATGTAAAAATGTAAGTCTGCACTGATTTTAAAGCTATTGTACATCTAATATCTCACTATATTGTTGAACAGATGTGTTGTAATTGGCGACCAAGTCAGCTGTACGTAGTTGTAACAACAAGTTACCCTGACAGTCGCATTATGTGTTTGTGCGCGAAGGAGAAGCCAAATCTAAAAATTATTTTAAAAAGTTACTTCAGTTGATCTCAGCCATGACTGACATGGACATGCCATGACTATCGAGTGAAAAAAAGGTTCTCCTCTCATTCCGTGTGGAAGTGGTACGTTTTTGGCTTCTTTGTCCTTCTTCCCCACTCCATATTAATCACTTTAAGTTGGAGTGGAGAGGCTAATTAGTTAGCTCGGTAGCTTGCTATGCTAGTGGTGGCCATCTACTATGTCCCTGCAGTGATTCCATAGCCTGCCTGTGCCAAGTCATAAAAAGGTTTTCTTTGCTCTAACTACAAAAATATTCAGTTTCTTAATTTAGAATCCTACATACTGGAAACTCACTTATCGCAGTCGAGCCAATTAACCGCAAAAAACGAGGGACGACTGTATAACATCAGTGATCCAAAATGTAGATCCTATTTGCCCATATCTCAGCAGATTCATACAAAGCATGCATCAATATTTATAACTTAGAGAATAATACAAACAACGTGGTTCACAACTGCAATTAGAGCTGCAACCATTAATCGATGGTTAATCGATTACCCAATTAATCGACTATTTTGGTAATCGATTAATCGTTTGATTTGGAAATATCCTCTGATTTCAGCCAATATTTTTTCATTTCCTTAGTCATCCATGAAAGCAGACCTATTATCTGTGTGTTCTAGCCTGTTTTCTGATACGTTGCGGACCCAGTCACTAATTCTAGTTGTTTGCTTCATATTAATTTGGTTCATCTGTGGCCTAACCGATTACTCCATGAATTTAAACAACAAGCCTCAGATTAAATCGACTAAGAAAATGATCATGATTGCATTTGTACATTTGTTGCTTTACTAAAGCAAACATTTACATTTTTTATTATTTTAACAGAATATTCAAGCGGCAACCTGGTGTTTGTGCACTTATTTGCTCTGTCAGCTCAAATCTTCGATTTCTAAATAAAGAGGCAGAAATTAAAAATGTTTTTTATTTAAATTTAAAAAAAAAAGATTCATCGAGTAATCGAATAAGTTAGTTGCAGCCCTAACTGCAATGTAAAACTATATAAGTGTACCATAGCACAGAACAATCCAAACATCTGCTGCTTCTAAAAAGAACTAGATGTGATTGTTGGTTTACACAAAAAGTGGGTCAGGCCAGAGAGGAGGGAGGGATGAACAGACAGGCCGGTCCAGACCTCGTAAGCCCTACTGGTAAACTCGTCATTAATCTGATTATTGTACACCCTTGCTATACATATCGGACACAGGCAGGGCTCCGCCAGTATTCTCCAAGCTTCCCTTGCTACATTCCAGCAACATTTGGAATGGTTTCGAAGGCACTCATTAGGGCCTGGTGGCTCCCCAACATCTATAAACAGAAGCACTTTGGAGTTATTTTTTGCTGGAGCTACTGTTACTCTGCCTACATCTAGCTACATAACGCAGCCTGACAATCAGGGGTGTACATCAGTGGGGCTATGATCTGTTTTCCGATACGACACATTTGTATTTCCTGGAAAATGATCAACTGCAAGCACTGCACCGCTTTAAAATGTCTAGTGTGAAAGGTTTTACATGCTGTTTCCATCTTACATAGTTTTTGTGAAATTAAGAGACTACACTGTTAGACGTAGATGCCAAAAACCTTTTTTTTTTGCAGAACTGTGTTTTGTTGCATGGTCATCTTAGCACAGCAACTGGTGCTAGTGTTTGTTCTGGTCCCAAATTTGGGCGACAATTAAAAAAAAAAAATACAGTAATTAAGCCATATTTAATTTTGTCTGTGCCGATCAATCAACCATTTGATCAAAACCAAGAGTTAAAAACAAAAAGTGTTGCAGGGGATTAGAAGTACAGTACCTCCCCCATTAAAGAAGCACAGAGTCCTGTGCTAAGTAAAGCAAACAGATGCAAACCATGTGGCTTACTGCAATCTGGTACAGCTTAAGAGGCATCTGCTTGGACAAATGTCATTTGAATGAAGAAAGGTACAAGTACCTTCCTCCTGCGTTTAGGTTTTAAATGCATCAAATTGTAAAATTGTTCTTGTGACCATTATGACCTCAGTGTTATGCTATAACATTATTGTCAAGAAAGCATGGTTTGTTATTGCACTTATAAAATGTTTTGTGTCCATTATTCCATTTAATTTAACCAATATTAGTTATGATTATGCACTAACATACATGCATTTCTGCTAAGATCCACATTAAAATGTGGTTTCCTATGTTAACTAACATTTTAGCATGAATAGTAAAGATATTTTCTCTAGAACAGCAATCAGCAAATGGTGGACCTCGGTCCGGATACGGCCCTTTACGGACACATGATCAATTAACGTTTATGGGAATTATAATGTAATAATACACTGTAATCATGTTCACTGACCGATCGCAGCGGCAGATTGCGAGCGTAATTTCGGTTACGTCACTCAAAATGAGCCCAAAAAATTGTTTGTTTACTTCCAGAGAGCTGAATGGCAACCATGGCTTGCTAGATCCCTGTAAGAAAAATCTGCAGTCATAACATTCATTTCCAGCAGAGCAACTAAAACTAATGGGCGCCACACACGGGAGGTGACAAACGACTGCGATTGGCGAAACTCGTCACCAACGCGTAGCAAACCATGCACACGGGCAGCAACAAGTGTCTGTTACCAGCGAAGCCAGTGAGCGATTTGTTCACATCCAGAGTGAATTGTACGAGTCTCCCACGGTTTTGATTGGCTGTCAGATGTGGAGGGAATATGGAGGTATCAAAGTAGCTCAGAGGAGGAAAAGCAGCCGTTGTTGATCGAGTACTCTTGCTAGTACCGGATCTTAGTAGTATTGAAATGTCAATGTAAAATGAACGGAAACTGAGCAGATATGCTTACTCTGGCACAGAAGAGTTCCCATGCCACTCTTTTCTTTATATCTCTATATTCTGAAATAGAGTTGTGAAGGAGTGCTTCTGCTGAGACCTTACTCAAAAGGTAAACAGGACGAGGAATTGTGTGACAAAATCAAGCAAATCCCAATTTCAGCTACAACAATTACAAGAAAATCTGAAACTTTAACAGATGCCGCTTTTCTTTTAACGAGACACTTATTGTTTTCTAAAAAAACAATGCAGAAGCCTCCTCTGCTGTTCATTTCATTGTTTGTACAGTCCAACCTTTTATTTATGTAAAATTTGGTTCTGTTTTCTTTTAACCACATTGTTCAGCAGGTGCGTCAAGTTAACTGTGTTGTATTGAAACACTAGGGCTAGAGCTTCATTACATTCCATATTCATATGAGCTGGTCTGTTTGATGCAATTTAAGGCAAAATTAGTCTCGGACCTTCGTTGTGAAAAAAAATTGCATTAACAGACCTTACTCGATTTTAATTGAAGACCCTGCTCTAGAAGCTGTCTGTTCAGGTTGTATTCATTCGTCTGCTTGCGGGCACGTTTTATTCAATTGTACTGCTCATTAATCTCAAATAACTTGTCTGATCTCTTGTCTATTTTGGAGCTACCAGTAGATTTTTCCATTGACAATGAGAAAAAAAACTATTGGGGCAAAACTGAACTCATAAACACAATATCAGCTGATAACACTGTCAGTCACTGACAGTTAGCTCCTCTGCCAAAAGCGTGGCCATTACAGTCATTTCCGGACTATAAGCTGCTAATTTTTCCCCACACACTTTGAACCCTTCGGCTTAAACAATGATGCGGCTGATTTATGGCTAAAACAGCTGCAGTTCCCTTGATGCTTAGTGTCAAAACAGAAAGTAGTGCATTTCTGCAATAGAAAGTCTTAGGCAGCGATCATGTTTTGATCTGACAAATCATAAGTTTGATCAAGTGTATATTTACTACAGCTTCTGCTTCTGCGGCAGCTGTTGAACTCCGATGAAAAAAAAGCATCTCACTCATCGGAGCTAACGAGTGACACTGGGAACACGGAGTGTAGGTAGGATTGCAAGGTTTATAGTGTTTCTGTGTAAATAGCCCATGTTACAACTTGGACACAACTTGGTCCAAATTTAAGTTTTATGTATAAAAATCTAGATATAGAATGTAAAATATTGATCCCCAGCAAAGGTAAAGATGTTCATTCAGCAAGTCTTTTTTTGGTCTTTGTCTAAACAATATAAACATTTGACATGATATTCGGTTGACTTTATTTTTGCCAGTGCCTTACAGCATCCTTGGGGATATGATGTGCTCTTGTATACATTAGAATACTGTAAGAATGCCACTTTCATATACTTGGCACCTTTATTTTATAATGTAAGATTGATGTCTATTGTATTGAATCGTATCGTTCTGTTTTTAAAATATATCATTTTTTAATCCTATCGTAACCTGCGTATCTAGATTCTAATCGAATCATCTATCACAAAGCGATTTACATCCCAAAGGCATGCACAGACCAACTCATTTTAGTTTAGTTTAGTTTAGTTGATCACTGATAAACCAGTCACAGTTCATGCCTGCCACCACTCTATTCAAATGTCATCCCAAAAACAATAACATCAAATAACAGACCCCTCAAAAATGCTGATAGCAAAGCAGACAACAAAGCATTACTCAAGGATGGACTTCAAACACTGAGCCAGCAGAACTTACCTTCACAGAGACAAAGATAGATATGGACAGACGTCCCAAAGGATGTCTCCTCAGGCCTGGGAGACAGTGGAGCAGAAAAAGCCTGCGCAAGCAAAAGATGAAGAAAGCAGAAAGATGTTTGTTAAACAGCAGCGAAGCAGCAGCATGCAGTTAGATGCCCGTGCACGACTCCTTTTGAGCTGGACCTGCTTATTATTTATAAGGTTTGGAGGTGCTTGGAAGGTGGCACATTTTGGGTGTCAGAGTGAAATGTCACACATGGAGCATGTAGGCCAAGCTTAACGAGCGGGCAAGGGACCTCCGAGCCCTTATTGCGGTTAGCTCCCACCACTACATGAACCTGCTTCGGCAAGAACTTGCAAAGGGAGGCAAAAAGGACCACAACAGATTCTGCATTAGGCGTGTCAGAATTGATTCTAGTGCTTTGTTTTGTTTTACAAATACATTGAAATTCAATTTTAAACTAACGTAACAAAACTATAAATGGATCCCCTCACAAATTCACAGATATTAAATTTATTTCTATTTTTTTTTAATGTATAGCATACATGTAGTACTGTTAGAAAGCCGAAATTTTTTCCATTATGTCTTTATGCTTCACTGGTAAGGTTTTTTGTCAAGCGTTGAGATTTTGCACATTGTTCAGCGTTCCTTGAACGCACCATAGCTGTGTGCTGAGACGCAAAAGCTTGTTTGGCTACAGAAGCACTAGCTTCGACAGTCCAGCCGGTCCCAGAACACAAGTTAATATATGATCGTAAGTACCGTATTTGACTACAAGTTGCTTTGGAGTAAGAAGAAAACCATGTGAGAGGGAGAGGGCAATGTTTACAGGGGGGGTCTCCAAACTTTTTTCAGTGAGGGCCACATAGTAAAAAATGAATGGGTGACATTGATATTTTGTAAAGCAGCACATGTAGATGTGCTAAGAAGTTGTAGATATTTCACTGGAAAAAAAGGTGAAAAAGCATATCATTAGTATGAACTTTGGTCTTTGCTGTTTTTTTCCTAATTTCTGCTGTTCTCTTAAATTTTCCAAACAGTGGTGTGAAAAAGTGTTTCCCCCCTTCCTGATTTCTTATCTTTTGGCATGTTTGTCACACTTAAATGTTTCAGATCAAACAAATTAAAATTAAATGACCCTGTGTGAAAAAGTGCCCCTAAACCTAATAACTGGTTGGACCACCCTTGGCAGCAACAACTGCAATCAAGCATTTGCGATAACTTGCAATGAGTCTCTTACAGCGCTGTGGAGGAATTTTGGCCCACTCATCTTTGCAGAATTGTTGTAATTCAGCCACATTGGGGGGTTTTCCAGCATGAACCGCCTTTTTTAAAGGTCATGCCACAGCAGGACTTTGACTAGGCCACTCCAAAGTCTTCCTTTTGTTTTTCTTCAGCCATTCAGAGGTGGACTTGCTGGTGTGTTTTGGATCATTGTCACAAACAAACATTCTCCTTCAGGATTATTTAAGAAAACAGCAGAATTCATGGTTCCATTTATCTTAAGTCTTCCACGTCCTGAGGCAACAAAACAGCCCCAGACCACCACACTACCACCACCATAATTTACTGATGGTATTTATTTTCTTTTTCTGAAATGCAGCTTTACTTTTACGCCAGATGTAATGGGACACACACCTTCCAAAACGTTCACGTTTAGTTTCGTCAGACCACAGATTATTTTCCCAAAGCTCTTGGGGATCATCAAGATGTTTTCTGGCAAAATTGACAAGCCTTAATGTTCTTTTTGTTCAGCAGTGGTTTTCGTCTTGAAACTCTGCTATGCATGCCGTTTTTGCCCAGTATCTTTCTTATGGTGGAGTCATGAACACTGACCCTAACCGAGACAAGTGAGGCCTGCATTTCTTTGCATGTTGTTGTGGGGTCTTTTGTGTCCTCTCGGATGAGAAGATGCTGTGCTCTTGGGGTAATTTTGGTTGGCCCGCTACGCCTGGGAAGGTTCACCACAGTTCCATGTTTCGCCATTTGTGGATAATGGCTCTCACTATGGTCCCAAAGCCTTATAAATGGCTCTATAACCTTTTCCAGATTGATAGATCTAATTTAATCTCAGTTAAGCTATGTTTTAACAGGGGTGGGGCAATCACTTTTTCACACAGGGCCACGGAGATTTGGATTGTTTTCTCCCTTAATAAAAAAAGTTTCATCTAAAAACTGCATTTTGTCTTCAGTTGTGTTGTCATTGACTAATATTTGAATTAGTTTGATGATCTGAAACATTTAAGTATGACAATCATGCAAAAAAAAAATCAGGAAGGGCGCAGACACTTTTTCACAGCGCTGTACTTCAACTTTCTTCTCAATTTTCATAACTCTTCTCGTGATATTTTGACTTTATTCACATATAACTTTTTGTACTTTAGAAACATTTAGCTATTTTTATGTTTGAAAATGTTTAACTTGAACAAAAAATATGTACAATTTGCTTAAATATGCATACTATTTTACTAATAATAGCCCTTAGTCAACTACAAAACAGCAATCATTTATTAACAAATTCATGTTTGAAAAACCACGAAAGAGTGAGGGAGCAATTTCGAACTGCGGTGTAACAAAGGACTGTAGTGCATTTTAGGTTCAACCTGAAATTTCACTCCAAAGCCGAATATCCCTAACTTTTTTTAGTATATATTTATGTGATCTCTATGCGTCAGACTGAACAGAACAGTATTGAATGCAATACATGAATGATGCAACAACAAAAAGACATGCAAAAAATAAGGCATGCGTGATAAGGCATGTACACGTCAAAAGGATTGGAATTAAAGAGCTCTGAAAGTATGAAGTCTAGTGAAAGAAAATAAGAGAGAACAATGCAGAGTTGCAAGGTATACCAGAAAAAGTCTAAACCACTTACAGCTCCCGCTGTATGACAGAAAGCGGAGGTCCCATTAAATTGTGAACACAAACAGGAAGTGCCTATATTTTTGACTATCCAAGTTTATTTGTGGCGGAATGTACAGTGATCCCTCGTTTATTGCGGTTAATTGGCTCCAGACCCAACCGTGACAAGTACATTTCCGCAAAGTAGGATACCTTATTTATAAATTGAATACTTTTGTAGTATGTACCTGTTTACAACCTTCTAATTACGATTTTTAACATTATTAGAGCCATCCAGACATGAAATAACACCCCTATACACTTGTGTTACCCAGTTTAGTAGACACAATAACAGAAAATAAGCCATTTAAGACATAAATAAGACTCAATACAATTGTACAATTGTGTTCCAGTGCTAGGAGAGATGAACAGGGGCGGACAGGAAGTGACGTCGGGGGTTCAGACAGCCACAACAGTCGGCCATGTCAAGGATTATTATAGTAACTTCACTGACACCTAGTGACCAGTGTAGAATACTACATATCATCACAACTTCTTTGAATGCATCTTCTGAATGCCTTATATTTGTATTTTAGTCCTTTTAGCCATGTATAACCAAAACGCCAACACTTGACCCAACAAAAGGCAAAACATTTTAAGCTTTTGTGTCGCATTTTGTTTGTAAAAAGATTTTATGTTGGATACAAGTCTTTTTCCAAAATGAATGAAACATTGTTCCAGAAAGACTGCAGAGAGAAATGAGCAGTGTTCCTAAACTTGAAATCCTTAAATGCAAATCGATATTGGTGTAAGTGTCAATATTGCAGTATTGAGTTATGTTACTGTTTGCTCAGTCAATAGCCTGAAGCTCTGTGTCTCTCTTAGAAGAAAGCAAGTGACAGTTCAGAGTAGATCCCAGAGAGGCAAAATACAGCAGCAAAGTCAAAGAAAGGGATAAGTCAGCCTTTTCCCACACATACAGCTGTTCTATCATTTCATTCCCTACACATAACAGGACCATCCACACTCCCATGGACACTAGCTGAGGGTGGCTTGGCGTAATCCGCTACATGTCGCATGCAATACTGCCAAAGATTAACCCAGAATCTGATTGTCCTGCTGTTCACCCAGGAAAACACTCAGCATTTCTATAAACTGAAGGTTCCAAAAGTTCTACGCAAAATAAAGCACCAAAGAACTATGGAGTGAAGATGGCGTGTAGATTAACAGGGCCAACCAGAGGCCTGACACTGACTGGGTGGGAATTAACATCAAGCATTGACTTGTTTCATGTTTCCACAAAATTCCACTGGCTTGGAGCTGGAGGAGGATTTGACCTAACTCCCTGCTAACCCCCCACAGCCCCACCCAACCCAACTGCAGCTTGTCAGGACTTCCCAAGCTCCCCCACGTGGATTCCAGTTAGACTTCAGACCACTGCCTAAAGAAAATGAAATCTTTTGACACAAGAAATGGTTGTCCTAGTTTTTCAATATACTCCACACCTTGCCTGAAGAACAGAAACACCCTCTTCCCTTGATAGAACAGCCAACATTTTTCATGTTTTGGAGGACTCCAAATCTAGTGTATTGACCAAATGCCGTTCTAACACTTTAGAAGTTATTTTGACTGCCCATTATCACTGAGTGTCATTGACATTCCATTGACTCCCATCACTATGTCCCTCTGGAAGTCTTTTTTTCGGTCTGGACGCAGGGTCATAAACATGGACGCATTCACTTCAAACTTGGATGCTATCCATGTGCTTGAAAGTAGGAGTGCAAGCCAAAACTATAAGTCAAACAGCTTTACCTAAAATGTACCTATTGGATGTATCGTCTGTAGCAACTGCTGACATGGACGCATTACTGCCACCACGGTAAACAAGCTATTAGGAAGCCGCTCTATTATGTCTTTGTTGCATATCTTATCATGGAGAACCCACACAAACAAAAAAGCAGCTTAAGGGTGCGCTCACGCTAAGTAGTCCAGTACTATTATACAGTGGATCCCTGCACACTCGCGGTTCAGCATTTACGGTAATTGGTAATAATTAATATGTGGTAATACAGTTAACATGTACAGCATACATGCTGTCCATAGTTCTGACAACCATGCTAAATACTACATCATGACTGATTGCATCTGTCCATCGATCGTCTTACATTTAAACCTGGATGGTGTCACAAGTGAACAATGGCAATTGAAGAGAGAGTGTTTGTGTGTGATAGACATTTTATAGGTGTATCAGTTACTCGCGTTTTTTTCACCCTTTGCGGATGGTCTTGAACGTAACCCCAGCATAAAGCGGGGATCTACTGCACTTGTATTTTTGTCAGCAGATCAAATAATTCTCTCAGTAAAGCATATGCATAAACTCGCGCCTCGATTAGGTCGTTTATGCTGCATGTCGACTGTGCAACAAAACTCGCATTCAAAACAGCAGGTCTTTTGGATTACATACAATCACAGGACTTTTTCAGAGGGTATTAAAGAAATAAAATACGTCAAAAAGGTTGCTGGAGTTCCTCCATTTGACGTTTCCGAAAACTTCAACAAACTGTAATGAGCAACTCGACCCCTTTGCTGAAAAGAGCCAGGTATGATTTATGCTTCTGGGCTTCCAGGTAGCTCAGATTTCTGTTGGGTTTTGATAAGCATCTCCTGGTATGGCATTAGGTGACATCATATCCAAAGTTTTGGTGCAAGTCAGCACACTCAGTCCTAGGGTCCGCTTGGAAACAGACCGAAACGATCTCGGACCAAAAATGACAAGTACGCCTTGACACATTTCAGTCCGTCAGTAAATAGACTTTAATACAAGAGTAGGCACGGCCAACCACACGAATGCACCAAATCACTAGATGTGTCGACCTAATGCGACCGAAACCAGGCAATAGTTGGCAAAGCACAACAGAAAGGTGAGCAAAATATAAACATGCCTCCTCCATAAGAGGATAAATACTTGCACCAAATTCTCAGACAAGAGCTGTCCTATGTAGTCATACTGCTGTAGTGTTTGTCCCAACTAGTCGTTGAGCATGAACTGATAAAGCCTGCGTGGATTGGAGGCGCAACGTCTTCTAAGGCAACATGAACAGTCCAGCTGCAATCATTTGTCATCAGAAAGCCATCTCCTTGCAGAACATTTCCAGGAACATTTCTATATAATTCCATCCATCCATCCTTTTTCTATGCCGCTTATCCTCACTAGGGTAGCGGGTATGCTGCAGCCTATTCCAGCTGACTTCGGGCGAGAGGCGGGCTACACCCCGGACTGGTCGCCAAACAAACATTCACACTCACATTCATGATTCCCTCACAATTTAGAGTCTCCAATTAACCTAACATGCATGTTTTTGGAATGTGGGAGGAAACCGGAGTACCCGGAGAAAACCCACGCACGCACGGGGTGAACTTCTCGATCTCCTGACTGTGTGGCCAGCATGCTAACCACTCGGCCACCGTGCTGCCCTCTATATAATTCATATGTATATATATGGTAAAAGGTCAGCTGGTAAAACTTCCAGAGTAGGAAAAAAGTCATGTAATCATAATTAACCTAGAAGTGTTGTGTTGTGCACAGCCCTTAGGCCAGGGGTATTTAATTTTGTGCAAAGGCTTTAAAATAACTTTATAAACATTTATATAAATAAGACAAATTTATTTATATACTGTGTGTGTTTATAAGACAAAGCTTTGTTTTATTATTTGTTATTAATATCAACATTTCAGCTGCTTCTCTTTACATTTTACTTTTTGCTCTATTTTTGCTGGGTTTTCTGGTTTAATTTTATTTGTACAATGTACCACAAAAATTTCAATCTGCGAGCTGCAAATGGCCCACCCCCGGGCTGCACTTGGCACGCCCCTGTCTTTGGCTGTCTTGGTCCACCTGTTTGGTCCGGTCCTGGAAACGGTCGACTGCGTTCACACTTGAGCAATGAACTGTAGTAGCAGAACAAGCGAGCTCGAGTTCGTTTTAATGGGACCAAACACTGCAAGTGTGAACGCAACCTAAGACTACCCGGATTGTGTTGATTGCAACAAAAATATCACCCTACTAAATAAAATGCTATGAAAACATAAGATACTATGCGTAAAATAGTATTTCATTAAGAACCAAGACCGAAGAACCACCGACATACATTACTAATTGTTATTATGGTAGCAGCATAAAATAATACTGATAACAAAAGTACTGCTTCATAGTGCAGGCGTCATCAAGTGCCATATGTTAGCATTTGGGCTTTAACACGCAAAAATATGCTTGAAGTTTCCAGATAAGAGTACTACGTTGCCACTACAATATTGAACATACCGTATGTGCTCAGTCAACAGGTGAAGTTGCTTACCTGTTTCGATCGCTCCGTGCTGGAGGAACAACCCAGAGGTAAAACTCCACCTGGGCGCCGAGGTGCCTCCCTCCCGGGTTGAACGCTTGAACAATCAGATGTTAAAAGCGAAGTCTTGCTCCAAAGTTAAGTCTTCATTTCAACATCTTCCAAGTTTTACTCCACTCCGCCATTATTACGTCAATAATGCCCGGGGTTAAGGTGCTTGTTAGCAAGGTCCGTGTTGGTAAAACACTCAACTAGTATTTCTGCGGCTGAGATGAAACCATGTGTGCTTACCTCTAAAGTTTACGGACGCACTTTAGAGTTCGATAGCGAGGCGTCCTCCCTCCACAATCGTGGCTGTCTTCTCAGGCTGTAATCAGACGCTGCTCGTCACAATATCCATTCATCCTATTACACGTTAACCCTTCACTGTCTGCCGAGCTACACTGTGCTGCCTTTCAGGACCGTAGGGAAACCCGCAATCTAACCTTGAAAACATCAATAATTGATTCGTTTTCGGGCTTCACGAGAAGTATAGTTACTCAACAACCTCCACTGTGCTGCCCTACAGAACCGTCGGGCAAATCAGTATTGAATCCTGAACGCACAACTAAACAAGGGGGTGTCCAAACCAGCAAAACTAAACCAAAACTGAAAAATCAAGTTATGTGGATGTGTAAAAAGGCAAAAAACGATATTAAAGACAAAAAATTGTCCCTCCATCCATCCATCCATCCATCCATTTTCAATAGCTTCTCCTCTTTAGGGTCGTGGGGGTATGCTGGAGCCTATCACAAAAAATGTGTTCTTTTTAGTTATCTGTGTCAATATTTCAGCTTTTTGTCTTTACATTGTGTTTGTTTCAGTATTTTTTTTCCCTTTTCATCACATTTTTGCTGTTTTTGTTTTGGTTTAGTTTTAGTTTTACAATTACCACTTTAATATTTTTAGATAGTTTTTAATTTTGTAGAAAGGCTGAAAAAACGTTATAAAAGACAAAGATTTGTGTCATTTTTAGTTTTTAATGTCAAATGTCCTTTTTTAACCCTTTGCTGTTTCGTCTTATTTTTATTTCTACAATGCCCACTTTGATATTTTAAAATTTTGTAAAAAGGCTAAAAATACGTTAGAAAAGACACAGCTGTTATTTTTAGTTATTAGTGTCAACATTTTAGCTTTTCCATTTACTTTCCCTTTGCTGTATTTTTTATTTTTTTGTTTTTGCTTTTTTCCATTTTTGCTGTTTTTGTTTTGGTTTAGTTTTATTTCTGCATTGCCCACTTTAATATTTGTATATATTGTTTTTATTTTGCAGAAAGGCTAACGAAGTTATTAAAGACAAAGCTTTGTGTTATTTTTTTGGTATTTGTGTCAACATTTTAGCTTTTTCTCTCTACATTGTCTTTTTTGCACTTTTTCCCCTTTTTTTCCTCCTCTTTTTCCCCCATTTTTCCTAAACTAAACATCAAGCTGAAGACTAAAAATGCCACAAGGAGAAGTATGTGTATAATAGGAGGAAATGTATGCATGGGGTGTAGAAGTGAGTGTGTGTAAATGCTTATAATAATAATACAGTGGGGATTAGCAATAGGGGCGCACGGTAACCTAGTCGTTGGCATGATGGTCTCATAACCAGGAGATCAAGGGTCCATTTGCTTCTGCAAAACAGAAGGAGTTGCGACCAATGGTGGGGGTACTGGAGCTAATGTGTTGGTATCATAGGAATTATGGGAAAAGTGAAGTAGAAATGATAAATGTTTGGAGTTTTGCCGAGAAGTGTTTAAGAGAAGCCAGGGAAGGAGTTGAACCAGATGATAAAGAACACAAAGGTGGGTTTGGAATGTTGCATTTACGGCAAAACGAATGGTTGAGTGGTAGAGGGTCCATCTTTTGCCATTTTACAGACAATGTCACCTTAATCGAGGATTAGGAGAAGTGTAGATATGATTAGGGTAAGATTGGTAAAATAGTTGAAATACCCTCTATTGGCTTTGATTTTTGACTGATGGCGTGTGGTGAATGACAAAGACGAGTCCAAACAGATACCAAGGTACTTGTACGATCTGACGTACCCCAGCACCAAGCCAGCAGCACATTCAGGAGGTGCTGCATGTCCAAAACAAATAATGAGTATGACCATGAGCAAGATTAAATAGAACACAGTATTAATAAAAAAAAAATCTGAATAAGGTACCTCAAAAGTTCATTAAAGGGGGCAACTTTTAAGTACCATATCATGAGGTTGGTGTGTTGTTAAGTTACCCCTGGTTTAATTTTTTTATTAAATCTCCTGAACGATTGTGTACAAGAACTTCATGAGATTTCCACAGCTCTATTGAATTTCTCACATCACAACTTTAGGAAGTCCATGTATGGCAACTTGCTGGCAAACTATGCCCAGTACCGATTTTTTCCGTCACGTTTTCTTGAAAATGGCGGCCAGAAAGTGGTTTTTTTTTTGTAAGAATTGTGTCTGGAATCAAAACTAGAGTTAAACGGCAATAGAAAGTTTGTTGTTTTGTTTTCTGGGGAGCCAAAGACCTACCATTTTTTTCCGTCACGTTTTCTTGAAAACGGCTGCCAGAAAGTGTTTTTTTTTTCCAGTTGTAAGAATTGTGTCTACATTCTAAACTGTAGAAGTCGTTTTATTTTATGGGGAGCTAAAGACCTACCATTTTTTCCGTTACGTTTTCTTGAAAATGGCAGCGAGAAAGTGTTTTTTTGGGGGGGATGTAAGAATTGTGTCTAGAATCTAAACAGGAGTTAGGCCGCAATAGGATTTTTTTTTTGTTTTCTGGGGAGCTAAAGACCTATAATTTTTTCCCATCACGTTTTCTTGATAATGGCAGTAAGAACGTTTTTATTTTTCTAAACTGGAGTTAGGCCACAATACAAAGTATTATTGTTTTCTTGGGAGCTAAAGACCTACCTTACGATCACTCCTCTATTCTTGCTACTTCACGGACAGCTGTTTCGTGAACAAAGCACAGTTTGATGCCAGATTCTCGGACATTCAACAGTCATCCAAATATACAGAACACTACAGTCAAAAAACGTTTCTGTTGTTTGTTAAAGACCATGTGATTAAACCAGAAGACCATCAAAAGAATGTCATAGGTGCTGATTGCCGCCATCTGTGAGGGTCCTGGGCCTTGCCAAAGTGGTATTGGGTGACCGCGCCAAGAATTGCCATGTTATTCCAGCTGCCAACTTTGGATATGGCACTGTGACTTCTCCAAGACGATCAGGAACAGACTGTGCACCTAGGAGGCATATCCCACCTTCCAAAATGACACCACTAGTCCCCACATAGTGGTGTTAATCAGGTGCTAGGTAGTGAGTGCTTGCCAACAGCATTTAACTCACTTTATAGGATTAACCTTGGTGTGCCATTTATGCTGGAGTGACCAACACAACCACATTGTGACTGTCTCATGACCACTCCAGATTGAGCGAATTCATGAAGTGACCTACGCACGAGCGAGCTGACTATGTGGAGAAGCGTTATTAACGTTTACATTTTTGTGGGAAATCGTTAAACTGACCATCAATGTTTGTCACCATGCCCCGCCCACATCCTAGGGCGTAGGCTAAAATGCTTTGTAATATGTCATCGTCCATCAGTCTAGTATCAGTGATTTTGATTTGGGCTCACTTAGTCAGAGTCCCAAGGAGGAGTTCGTCAAAATACGACCCCTGATTTTGGCCCAAAAATCCCAAACCAAAACATTCATATGGGTGAGTTTTGGAAGTTTGTATACAGGACCCTTAAAACAAGAGTGTCCAAACTGTCGTTTTTTTACAATTTGATTGTAATGGCCAGTGGGGTGGCCGGAGAGTGACCAAGGGCGGCCACGGCCACCCCTGGCAACCACGTGGCTCCGCCACTGTACAGCGGCGCTTCCCGTACCACCATGACACAGCAGTCCGTGCACAGTGAGGGGGAACTACTTTAAAAAATGCCCTAAACTGATGTTTATTGACCAAATTCGGTGTCGTATATAGTACTATATTACTATTTTCTCCATACTTCTGGCAGTAAATAAATATACGTAGCATTTGCCCATTGTACGCCGTAATTTTTACGTAATTTTACCTGCACTGTGGCTTTTTGAAATGCTCAGAAAAGAGCATGGCATTGTGATAGTCTTCTGCCTAGCGCAACTATGGCTTTTGCATAGCTTTGCAGCCACCTAGTGGGTTGAAGGTGCATCTGCAGATGTGAAAAAAATGATGCTCAGTTATTTAGCAATCTTTCATAATAATTGCTCCTCCTCTTGTAGGTGCTAAGTTAAGTAGGTGGTAATACTTTTGCTGTTTTTGCATCCTTTTTCGGTATTACTGTGTATATTTTTTAATGAACAAACACTGTATAATTATAATAATAATTGATAAATACATGATAATACAGGTAAAATGTACAGCATACACGCTGCCAACCATTTTAAAATGTTTACGTCTTTATGCTTCACTTATAATGTTTTTTCCTCAAGCATTGTGATTTTGTACTTTGTTCAGCGATCGTTGAAAGCATCAGGGGTGTTGTCTGATGACCAGGCTAAAGGCTACACCAGGGGTGTCCAAACGTTTTCCAGCGATGGCCACATAGTGGAAAATGAAAGGATGCAAGGGCCACTTTGATATTTTTGTAAGGCAACACATGTAGATATGCTTAGACGTGATATATATTTCAAGAAAAAACTGCATCTCAGCTTTGTGATATAAGTGAAAAAGCCCATTATTAGTATCAGCTTCACTCTTTGTTCCGCCCCCCCCCCCATTTTTGCTGGGTTTTTTTTTACATTGATTGTCCAAATATTTTAACTTTCTTCTTAAATAATCTTTTTACATTTTTTTCTGTAATATTCAAACTTTATTTTTCATAATATTTTGGCTTCATTCTCATAATATTATAACTTTTTCCCCAACCTAATTTTCCCAAAACTTTCTGTTGTTTTGTTTGACTTTTAAAAAATACATATTTTTTCTCTAATATGTCAACTGTATGCTATTAAAATAACATCATTTTTTCTCATAATATTACAAGTTTGTTCTCGTAAAATTGAGACTTTTTCTTGTTAGAATATGATTTATTTTTTCTTAGTGTTTTGGCTTTATTTTCGTAAAATTACAGCTGTTTTTTTCCATTTCTGCTGTTGTTATTGTTTTTTGTCTTTTGTTTTATTTTCCAACTATTTCACTTTTGTTCTTGTAAATTTTCTTCTCATAATTATGACCCTATTCTCAAAACACAAAATTTTTGACATCCTAAATTTGCAAAAATTCCAACTTTATGCATTGCTTTGTTTGTGTCTCCTAATAGTACGACTTACAAAAAATTGCATCTTTTTCTTTACTATTTCAACTTTATGCTACTAAAATAACATGATTTTTCCTCATAATATTACAACGTTATTATCGTCAGATTACAACTTTTTTCTCTTAACATTTTGACTTTGTTCTTGTAAAATTACTGCTGATTTTTTTCAATTTCTTTTTTCTTTTTAAAGTTTTCTCGTTAAACAGTAATTTTAGAATGTGTCGTGGGCCAGTATAACAAATAGAAGCATTCGGATTACACTATCAGCATAACCTCAAATGACAATGTTACTGCAGTACTTACTTGAGTGATGATAGTTGCAAGCACCTTTATAATAAATTAACGTCAGAATATACTGCACCGTCCATATCTACACTCGTTAACTCGACTGGAAAAGTGAGGCTTAATTTGTAGTGTGTGGCCCTCTACAATGTTGTCATAACCTTGTCTCATATGATGTCATAGTTTATGACATTTTGTGATCGTAATCACATGTACTTCCAGTGCCAACCTTATTTCCACAGTGACATCAGGTGCATTACAACTAGTTAAAAAAAATCTTCATTGTTTTTGAAATAGAGCAGGGGTGTCCAAAGTACGGTTCGGGAGCCCTTCGCAGCCAACCGCAGCTGTTTTTTTTCACTGGCCCATGGTACAAATGAAACAGGAAAATGAAAGAAAAACAGCAAAAAATATTTTTTTATTTATTATTACATTTTTAATTTTAATAATTATGTTTTCTCATAATATTACAACTTTATTGTTACAAAATTACAACTTTTACTATTAATTTTTTACTATTTTACTCTTCTCATAATATTTCAGCTTTATTCTCGTAAAATGATTTTTTTTCATTTTTGCTGTTTTTTTCCTTTTCTTGTTCATTTCTTTTGCATTTCAACTTTAACTTTAATTTGATTTTTAATTGATTTGTTTTTTAAATTTTAATAAAAACTATTAGACTATTCAACTGGAAACTAGGGGGTGGACGGATTGATTCAATAGTGATAGTTTCGGTACCAAGGGCTTTAGCAGTATCAGATCCATACTATCAACATTTTTCAGTTGTCTTCTATGTTTATTTTCACAGATGTCTGTGTTTATATTGTTTACGTTTTTGGACACATCAGGAAAAAGTCAATATGATCACCAAAGTACATGAAAAAAATGTCTTATGTGGCTTTATGGGATAACAGGTGAATATAATATGTACCCAAGCCTAGTCTGGGCTGTTCATATCTTTGTTAGAAAAATCAGCAAGGGTTCAAATACTTATTTCTTCCACTTTCTTCTGGTGTCGTTTGGTGGTTGGCCGCCTCTCTGTCGCAGGGTCTCTCTTTCTCACTCTCTCTATTTTGGTGCTCCCTCTTGCTGCCAAGCCCCTGACGTCATGCTCCACTATTAATGAATAGCATGTGGAAACTGGCTGCTCTGGGCGTCAGCATCAAGCTTCCCGAAATATAGGCGGAAAAGATTGCCCATGCATTCTGAATACAATTTCTTGAGCTAGGCGCCGGTCGCTGTATACAGAAAAACCGTGTTAAAAAAAGTATTGGCACACACAATTTCAGTTAAAGTACTTGAGATAATATATTATAACGCAATTGTGTCGTTATAGCTGTACAAAATTTGGAACCCTTACGTCGCCATGCTCTTATTTTGAAAACCGGCAGCACACATTCCCACGGCATGTTGCGTTGAGGTGACTGCAGCACTTTTTTTTTTTTAGAGCGGAGCAGCAGGGAGAGACGGAGGAAAAGTTAGTCAAGATGGCAAATCCCAAAGAGCTGGAGTGAAGGGGCACCGCTCCCCCCAAAAAAAGATACCGCCTGTCGGCCTTCCGGAGACAAAGCCAGCGATGCAAACTGCGCAACAAGGTAACTTCGTACGACTTGTGTCGCCTCTTTACGTATCCTCTTATTTTCTGACGGGATTTTCCAATGTCTATTTTCCTTCCCTACTCCATTCCCCCATTTACCGCCAATATCGCTGGCAGGTTTATTAAACGTGAAGTTGGAGTTAAGTTAGACCATATTTGCTACCTGTTGACGCAATCTGATGCTGTGTATCCACATCTGTCGATTATAGCATACAATTGAGTAAGCTAACTCAGGCTTACTTAAAAACACTGTTTTTTTACGCAGTGAATCCATGGAAACGTTTTGATTGTTTTTAGGCAACGCACACAGACCGACGCACGCACAAGTCACTCCTTGTGTGCTGATGAAGCAAAGTGACAGTTTTAGAAGGGCGGCTAACGTTTAGCCTGTGGACACCTCACTCTGTCCCCTTTGAAAACTCTGCGACTTTAAGCCTTCAAAAAGTGCATGTTTATAAAGGACGAGCTCATTAAAATAAGAGAACGGAAGTTGCTCCAGCACCGACACACACGCACACACACTCCTGCGTGCGTTTGTCGCCCGCTAACCTGGCGTCCTTCCTGTAGGTCATTCCGG
The DNA here is from genome assembly GCF_027744805.1 of Dunckerocampus dactyliophorus. Taxonomy (NCBI): domain Eukaryota; kingdom Metazoa; phylum Chordata; class Actinopteri; order Syngnathiformes; family Syngnathidae; genus Dunckerocampus; species Dunckerocampus dactyliophorus. Next base: position 32,061,192 of record NC_072821.1, on the reverse strand, counting down.
GATGCAGCGCCGGGAGTAGCCGACAGACTGCTGTATTTTTAGGAATGGGTGGATACCAGGAGTGAAAATAATTTATTTTTGTCTCGGGAATGAATACCATGAGCTTAAACGCACTGGCAGCGGCGGCGAGGAGGCGGCAGCCTATAAATGCTGCTTTACAGGCACTCTTGTGTTGCAAAGTGTGCAAAGTTGAAACAACAGCAACAGGGACAGGCACAGGACAACATTTTGTTGTGTGGCAAAATGTATAAAAAAAAATAAAAAACGGAGAGTCCAGATTATAAAACTGTGAGGTTTTCCGATTCCATTCCTCCACTAACATCTAACACCTTTCTGCAGGCCCCAAAGGGGTTCCCTTAAGAATATGCCAGTGATGCAGAAGCTGATAAGACGTACTGCAAGGTGGAAAGCTGACTCATCAAATATCATTCCACTGTGTGTGAGTAATTTCCTGAGGGCCGCTTGTAACAGTCAATAGCAAGAGGAGCATCGCCGTCGCCTCACTCGGGGACCGAGTCTGAAGGATTACCTTGTGGCACCAACAAGACTGCTGTCTTGCTGCCGCCAAAGCTCAGAATGTCCTCCCGCAGCTTCAGCTGAAGGCAGCCAACGTTGAGAAATAGCAAGAACCTTCACCAGCTTTATCCAGAACATCAGTGGACAGTTCAGGCAAGATCACGCTGCGCTTTGGGAAAGGCAGCCGGCGGCGCAACTGTCACCCCGCCTGCAGCCTCGCTTCCAGACCATGATGTTTCGCGATCAGGTGGGCGTACTTGCCGGCTGGTTTAAAGGGTGGAATGAGTGCGAGCAGACGGTGGCTCTGCTGTCTCTGCTGAAGAGGGTGAGCCGGACCCAGGCTCGTTTCCTTCAGCTCTGTCTGGAGCACTCCCTTGCCGACTGCACGGAACTGCAGGTTCTGGAGGCAGATGCCAACAATCCAGGTAGGCCAGCCAACTTTTCACACTCAAAACTATTGTCTTTGTAAAGTGTAGATTTATTGATACAACTCTTATATTGAATCTCATAGATTGGCCAAGTGTGCCTCTAACGCTGTGGTCGATTCAAATATTGCTTATGTGGTTTTTGACACAATATCCTTTGCAATGACATGACCATGGATTCTGCTGCACGTAAAAAAAAAAACATATACTGTAACCCAGTTGACATTGTTCAACATAACCCCACCTGAACACTGAACATTTGCTCTGTAAAAATACATTTTAAACGAGATTTTTTAAAAATAGTGGCTCTGTCAGTAAGTTGGTTTAAAATCCTGTTTTGTTACTGTATTTTTCGAACTATAAGTTGCTGTAGAGCAGTGTTGTCCAAAGTGCGCCCCAGGGGCCATTTGCGGCCCGCAACTGTGTTTTTTTGTTTTGTTTTGTTTTTTTACTGGCCTGCAGCACATTCTAAAAATATAATTTAACAAGAAAACGTAAAAAAGAAATGGAACAGCAGTAATTTTACAGGAATCACATCAACAAAATTAAGAGAAAAAAGTTGGAATTTAACAAGAAAAAGTCGTAATTTTACTAGAATAACATCATAATATAATGAGGAAGACATTTTTTTTTTAAACCGTTTTTTTTTTTAAACCCAAACAAGACACATTTTTGGGGGGAAAATTTCTCAAAAAGTTACAAGAATACAGTCAAAATATTTTGGCAATAGTCATAATTATGAGAAGAAAATTTACAAGAACAACATTGAAATTGTTTAAAAAAAACCCCAGCAGAAATGGGGGGGGGGAAAAACTTATGTAATTTTATGAGAATAAAGTCAAAATATTAAGAGAAAAATGTTACATTCTAATAAGAAAAACATTGCAATTTTACAACAATAAACTCCTAATATTATGAGGAAAAAGAATTAAATTCTAGTAGCACAGAGTTTAAATGTCGAAGATTTTTTTTAAGTCGTATAATTATGAAACGCAAAGTAAATAAAATGAAGTTGTATTTTTTGGAAAATTACATAGGGAAAAAGTAATAATATATAATTTGAATACAGTCAAAAATATTGGGATATAATAAGGTAATGATATTACGAGAAGAAAATTTACCAAGATTATTTAAGAAGAAAGCTGAAATATTTAGAAAACTTAAAAAAAAGAAGAAGAAAAAAAAGAGCAAAGTCAGCAAAGAGTGAAGTTGATATTCATAATAGGATTTTTCACCTATATGACAAAGCTGAGAGGCAGTTTTTTCTTGAAATAAATAAAAACTTAGCATATCTACATGTGTTGCTTAACCAAATATCAAAGTGGTTCTTGTTGGAAAAAGTTTGGACAGCCCTGCTAAGGAGTGTAAGTCGCATCTGTCAAAAAATGCATCATGAAGAGGGGAAACCCCCCCCCCCCCCCAACACATATTGTATAAGCCGCACTGGACTATAAGTCGTATTTATGATGGAGCTGTTATCAGTGATTTTTTTTTTTTGGTGTGCCACTCCTAGTAACATTAATTTCACAAGAGAAGACAAAACTAAAGCTAGAGAAGTTGAGCTAAGTCATTCTTTTAAGTATATGGATACAATACAGACTTAGACCAGTTTAATAAATGTCAGAAGGTTCTCAAAGATTCCACTTGTAATATGTGACATGACACCTGGATGCATCTCAGTGTGTAGAAACATATGAAACAGCTGGATTTTAACACCAAAACTTCACTTTTTGTATTCACAAATGAATTTAAAAAGGACTGAAAATAATGTGTGTATTTATTTAGGAATTGGCTGACACTGCAGCTACAATAGCCAAGCTAGACATAATTTGTGCTGGAATTAAACTACTCGGCTATTTCAAATACCACATTTGGCAATCTACACAGGTATCATACCATTGTAGTTGCACATTACAGACACACAGCCTCCGAGGCAGAAGTATAAAGTACTTCATAACAAAAAGCGTCCAGTATGCTCTGTATCATTCAATTTGTGTGCCAAACTGTGTCACAAGCTCATCTCAATGAATTATTGCAGCCACTAGATGTCGCCAAAACACCAACCACCACCCTACTTTAACTTAATATATAAATCACACCTGACTATAAGTCATAGACCCAGCCAAACTATAAAAAAGTGTGACTTCTGGGAAAATACGGTAACCCTGATGCTGACATTTCATCCATGGCCCCTCAGCAACACCTTGGTGGCCCAAAGGAGGTGCGCCCCACACTATGGGAACTTCTAATTCAACACAGAAATGATCCAAACCAAACCACATACACTATAAAACACATGCATCAGGAAAATGAAGCAAATTAAAAATGCTGTTGTCATATAAACGCTCCAGGATCAAAAACAAATGCAAAAGAAAAATACTGCAAATGCCATACGTCGCAAGTCTGGCGCCCCCCCTAGCCTTGCTAACTTCCGTTATTGTTCTGTGAAGTTGTAGCATTTCTCACATGTAGTTGCATTGGGGGGGGGTTGTGTGTGTTTTTGGCATTTGGAGCATTTTTCTTTCACAATTGTTTTTACTCCTGCAGGGTTTATGTGATTGCAGCACTTTCATGTTTGTGTATTTTTGGTTTTGGATCATTTCTGTTTGGAGCTCTCGGACCTTTTTGTGCCTTGTATTGATCAGGGGTGTCCAAAGTGCGGCCCGGGGGCCATTTATGGCCTGCGGCTGTTCTTTTTTTTTTTTTTTTTTTGTTATTGGTCCTTGGCACATTCGAAAAATACAATTTAAACAAGAAGATAAACAAAACAAAAATAACAGTTAAAATGGAAAAAAGAGCAGGAAAGAATAAAGGCAAAATATTAGAATCATAATATTAAGAGAAAAAATAGCATAAAGTAGAAAAAGTAAAGGGTGTAATACGAGAAACAAACAAAACGAGGAATAAAGTTAAAATTTCTGGAAAAATAGGAAGAGAAAATGCTATATTTCAATAATAAAGTCAAAATATTATAATAATAATAATAAAGTCATATTAGTATGAGGAAAAAATATATTAGAGGAAAATTTAAATATTTCTTAAAAAAAAACAGGATGGAGAAAAAGTTCATACTAAAAACACTTTTGTCACTGATAACACAAAGCTGAGATGCAGGCTAGTTTTTTTTCTTTAAATATAAAAAACGTCTCAGCATATCTACACGGGTTGGTTTTAAAAAATGTAAAAATGGCCCCTGCATCCTGTGATGTTGCGGGGCAGGGTGGTTGGACACTAGATGGATGTAAATAAGCTGTGTATCCGCCTGTGGCCATTCATACCAGTACAGGAAGAGTCATGGCATACTTGGTGGTGTGCTGTTACATTTTTGTAATACAGTCAAACCTGTCTTAGCGGCCACCTGTATAGAACAGCCACCTGCCTATAGCAGCCACTGAAAAATCCCCCCCAGCAAATTTACATGTTATAGACCCTGTGTATAGCAGTCACCTGTCTAATGCAGCCAGCGGCCACCCATTTTGTCTCCCTTGGTCAATATCTGACCGCATATAGCGGCCAAATTACCAACTCAAGTAGAAGCTTCATGCACGAAAAAGTTTCGTTTTTCAATAAATGAAGCCGTCGTGTGTAGACTTTAATTACTGAGTCCTAGCTCAGTCACAATCATTCACAAGATCCACACAAACTGTCAGTTGTTCCACATAAAAAAGCCGTCTTCTTTTGAACTTGCTATTTCCTGGTCAAACATGTAACTTTAAGAGCATTTGCACCAAAACATTACCGCAAAGTAGACTGGGAACAGGACGTGCTCCCAGCGACGCTACAATAAAAAAAAAAAAAAACATACGCTAGCATGCATGCGGCAGCGGGAGCAAAACTGAGTTTGGTTGTACTTAATTGAAGTATTTTAGAATGTACTCACGTTATTTTTCATCAATCCTCATCCACAAATCCATCAAAGTCCTCATCTTCTGTATTCCACACAAACAAAGCCGTCTTCTTTTCCGTTCGCTACTAGTCTGTTAACTTGTCAGTGTTATTCAGCTCCGACGCAAAGAAGGAAACTTCTCCTGTTGCTTCTGCCAACTTTATTTCTTGAAATCGGCCACCAGACAGCAGCTCAGAACACACACACATCTCTCAGCATCGTCTCTTCTTCCTGCTTGCCCACAAGGCAAAGGTTAAACAAGCCCCACTACATAGCTGTCCAGCCAATGCCTGTAAGAAATGACACCGTTTATTTCCTGGTGTGCACTGGTCAATACTGTAATGCCGCTTGTTGTGGGGAAGGAGAGACTCACGTCGCCGATGCACTTTAATGGCTTTATTAACAGCGGAGAACACTGCAGGACTTTACATCCACGCCAACATAAACACACTTCCCAACTCTCTCCAAACTCACAGCTAGCACTGAGCCTAGCTCTCCTGCTCGGGACGCCCACCGTCACTTCCCGTCACTTCCTGATGAACTAAAGCTGTGATGACACTCTGCCGTATAAAAAGTAAAATATTAAAAACAAGCGTAAGACATTACTAGCACAGCTTTGTTCTGTGGGTCGTGGATATATTCTATCAGTTATTATTAAGCCTCTAGCTTCCTTTTAGTAAGTAAAAACCTTGGCTGTGATTGCACTACATTGTCATGTAGACCTACAAAGTACACTTGGAAGAACAAGAGGTGAATAAATGTATTGCAACTGATGTGAAACTGATGAGGGGTAGGATTAAATAAGCTTTGCTTCTTCCTACTCCTTTTTGGACATGCAAAATTGTGAATTGTGCTATGTGATGTGCTACTGTTTGACTCATATGCATGTTCAGGATGAATTAAAACCATGAACCACGAACCATGATAATAACAAGCCTAGTAGTGCTGTACAACTTTTATCCGCAGTCCGCAGTGCCCTCTACTGGTCAACATTATTATTATTATTATTTCCCTTTTTTTTCTTTTTTTTCTTCTACTGGTCAACATTCAAACTGGACGCCAACCTGTCTATAGAGGCCACCTGTCTATAGCGGCCACTTTTGCAGACTCCCTCTAGTGGCCGCTATAGACAAGTTTGACTGTATTATAATGTGCCTTGGCTCAATAAAGGTGTGGAAACACTGGTGCAGTGGAATGCCATCAATCTATGCGAAAGAAGCATCTACGACACACAACAATGTGCCAACCTATAGTGCTGTGCTGCTCACTGTGTTTGTAATAGTATTGCCCCCACCAGGCTCTCATTGGGAGACATGGCTTGTTTGTTGCATCACACTGCAAGCGTGGCCATGGAAACAAACCCTGGCAACCTACCTGTCTCTTGAAAACTCGAAGCAAGTGGAATGAGTAGTTCACATCGTACCAATTGCAGCATCTGCATTACGCGTCTGCTTGTTCACAATATTTCCAGAGACATTCGTTCAGGTGACACAACGGGATAATGGCCATGCCATGTGCTGTGACACACTACTGCATGATTTATTGTATTATATTGTACTTTATTTATCCCACAGGAGGGAAATTCACTTGTTACAGCAGCAAGCAAGATACGCAAGTAAAGAATACATAGTGACTACAACAATTATTGTATGTAATATATGAGCAAAAGGCTGTGAAGCCGTGTTTGAACACCAGTGACTGTTGGTATTTGTAGACTGACAGTTTGCATACGTATATATGCTTTTAATGGAGGCACTTGTCACTCACTTGCTTCTGCCGCCTTAACGAGGGCCAGAGGTTAAAATAGTCCAGAGTAACATGCATGACAGGAAGTCTGTCAATTCACCACAACCGTTTGTCACAATTACATCACAATTCTTTTATCCATCCATTTCCTGTGCCGCATAGTCCCTGCATGGCAGGCTTATTTCATTTTTTTTCTAATTGCTAACTGCGTGGATGCAAGTTAAAGAGATTGTGTTGTCTTTCATCTTTCAATTCCCATTGAGTTACGCCAGGGCTATACTGTCACACCAGATGGATCGCTTCACATGTCCATCTGGAACAGAGGAAATACAGTGGTGTGAAAAAGTGTTTGCCCCCTTCCTGATTTCTTATTTTTTTGCATGTTTGTCACACTTAAATGTTTCAGACCAAAGAAATTTTCAAATATTAGTCAATGACAACACAACTGAACACAAAATGCAGTTTTTAAAAAATCATACATGTCCCTGTGTGGGAAAAGTGATTGCCCCCCGTTAAAACATAACTTAAGTGAGATTAATTGAGATCTATTAGTCTGGAAAAGGTTATAAAGCAATTTCTAAAGCTTTGGGACTCCAGCAAACCACGGTGAGAGCCATTATCCACAAATGACGGAAACATGGAACAGTGGGGAACCTTTTCATGCGCTTACGTGTTCATTCTGTTAAAAAACGAAATATTCCTACACTGGGGCTGTTGCGTTCACCTTAGAAACTATTGCTTCTGTGCCTTCATTCACGTTGGCATGTGCTTTCTCACGAGGCTTATTTGGTGGGTTCACTCTCTCCGCTCATTCCACTATAGAACCAATGTGTACAGACGGATGCAGAGTGAACCCTTTTGTCATCCAGTCTGTGTGGCACAGAGCGACGAGCAGATGAAACACACTCGCATACATGCACACCCATGCATGCACATGTCAATTTATCGAGGGCATCATAATCATCAATCAGTTGTTTTTTTTTTTTTTTTAAATTAATTGATTTATTGATTATCGTGACATGCCTAGTTATAACTAAGCAGGGCAGTGGTCTCATTGAGATTTCCTTCTCCCAATAAGCCTCTCTCTCCCTGCTTTGGAACGCCCCTTCCAAGACAAACACAAGGAGTTTTCTCTTTTTATTGTTTCATTTACTTCTTGTATTTCATCTTTCTATTACTGTATTTTATATGTCCTTCTTGTGTTCTGTGCTGTGTGTACAGTGTGAGTCATGCCCCCAATGTAACCGTCGTGGAAACACTGAATCGTATTTTACATTGTTGCATCACTCACACTCAACCTTCAAAGCAATGAGCTGTGGTGCATTCAATGATAATGACTGGCCACGTAAGTAACCGTCTGATTCACACACTGATCATCAGGAGTAATTGGGGGCTTACTAGCTTGCTCAAGAATGCTTAGTCAGGGCAGAGGGGAAACCGAGAGCGAAATCAGCAGACCTCAAATTGCTGGATGGTCACAGTACCATTTGAGCAATGCCGCCACATCATTTAAAAATCTTTCTTACTGCAATCAAGTCGTACCGATGACGATTTTTATACACTTCAGGTTTCTGTATGTGTTGAGTTTTGGGTGATGTCTCTCAGCTTTCTGCTTGTGGTGTCTCTGCTTCAGTTGAATCAGCAAAATAGGATGTAATCAGTGGGTCTCCTGGAAGTCTGTGAGAGTGCAGTATTTCATTTGGGAATAATGCTGATCGGGTAGACTGTCCGGATTATTTAAGCCCTCTGGTATGTTGTGGTAACTCCTTTGAGTGTTAATGTTGTGTATTGTTATTATTATTATGATTATTATGATTATTATTATGTTTACTGATCAGTACTGTTCTTGAAGTCTTTGTCGTTTTATTCAAGCTTTAATAACCTGAGTGTTTCATCATCGCTATTTTTTCAAATACATTACTACAAACGAGACATGAAGGTACAGTACTTTGTGATTTTTTTTTTTTTTGTTTTGCCTTAGCGGCCTGTTTAGGCATTGATCAACTGATCAGAATGGACACAACCCAGTATTAATAGGTTTTGATATATGGAAAAAAAAACATAAGAGTATTTATCTTGAGTTCATATTGGAATTTATTCCAACAAAGTGCACAGTGAGTTAATGGTAAGTTAGAGATTGTGTTTGCTGGTTGGTTAGGGGTTAAACTACAGCTGGCTGTCTCTGGCTAAGTGGAAAATGCAACTGTTTGAAAAGTGGTGTACAAATGAATGGAATCCTCAGTGGCCTACTTCTGAGCGACTGAGAAGCTCCCTTGTGTTGTGACCCAAAGATTGACACCAGAGGAGCGTACTGTATGTTTTTTTTCATTATTGCACTTGTACATATTATGCTTTTATGCACTTATGCTATGATTGTCATTTTTTTCATTGTCACAAGCAATTTAGTGAGAGCGTATTTATTTCATTTTAGCAGCTTTGTTATTTTTGAACATCAGAGCAATACTTGTGTGCCTTTAATATAACTGTTCAAGTTGTAACACAAACACAATATTCGACACAAAATCATGTATAATTTAATTATGAAATCTTTTTCTGACGTCTTGAAAGATATGTTGCTGATTTCAACTACTTGTTTTGGGGAAGTAAACTGCAGCCTAATTTGCGTTTGTGGTTATTAGGAATATATATTCCTAATTTTCATCTGCGTAGTGCAAAACATCTTTAGAACAGTGACTCTCAAATGGTGGTTGCGCAGCCATTTTTAGTGGGTTGCGGGTCTTTGCCTGGCGAAAAAAAAAAAAGTAATGTCGGAGAGGAAGGACATCGAGTGGAGACTTAAGGTGCTGTCTGTCTGGCACACAGCTGCAGATATCTGCTGGAAAAGAGCACGCCATAAAGCGACAGCATCTCAGTGCTGCAGCTCATGCTGTGTTTAGATTTAGATAGATTTGAAAACAGTCCCTCAAACGATTGCATATATGAGAACTTTGAGTTGCAAAATTCCCGCAATTTGGATCACCGCTTGTCATTGAGGAGTGATGGTGGGTCCCGCAGCCAAAACACGTGAAAATCACTGCTTCGGAAGACAATGTTTCAAATTTTTTATTTTAATTTAGGGAGAACTTTTTTTTTTTTTTGTGTGTGTGTGTGTGTGTGTGTGTGTTTTTTACTTGAATCTACATTACATTCAAATTACTTGGTGTCCATTTCAGGGGATTACAGTATTTTGCATGTTGAGTTCGATTCCTGGCCAAAGTTACATTAGGAAGGACATCTGGCGTAAAAAAGGTGACCCAAAACTATCCATGTGATTGACTTACTGTGGCGACCCCTATCAGGAACAAGAAAACTGTGGAACCTTGGTTAGCGGTTATTACAGATGTTCCGACCCTGAACTCTGAACTGAAACGGACGTTAACTGAAACAAATTTAAATTAAATTACATTTAATTTTAATTAAATGAACATTTAAGGTTATTTTTACCTTCATTGAAGACGTGATTCTTGACGGGACTGAAAACGGGACGGTGGTGGTGATTGACCTCGCTGCTACATGGTGTGTTTGGGAACAGTTGTGTCTTCAGCGAAGGTAAAAGTAACCTTCAATGTTAATTTATCCCTTTCATTTGACACATTTAGAATTGTTCATGCATGTAAAATTATAATTGCAAAACTATAAAAACGTGTTTTGTGTTAACATTTTTGAGAGTCAACTGCTGATGACATCATAGACGAACGACATAACTTCCGGTTCCGGTTGCTGTTTTGTTTAGCTAGCTAATAGGATGCAAAAAGGAAGGCTGTTTTGTGGTAAATACATAAAGCATACGACAAGACACTCGCTATATTGTACGCTAACCAGAGAATGAAGGCAAACCGAGGCAAAATTGTAGCGTAAATTTTTGATGTTAAAGGAAAAACACACTAACCTGGGCAGATGCTGACCAAGGTTCCACTGTATTTACTTTATATATTTAAATTTGATTAAAAGTAAATGTTTTTTGGGCAAAGCTAAGTTTCTTCCTTTTTGTTCAGGACAGGATCCATGAATGGAGATTGACTGACTGTAACTTAGGTCTTCATTTATTTAACTGTGCATTGAATTACAGCTCAGTAACCTGGGTTTCCTGAATGCCAAGTTCAGCACAAACTGTAGTGTGGTATAGTTTTTAACAAGCATTATGGTTGTCAGTTCCGTTTGGTACGGTATGCATTTTATTGTTTCCATTGTGCATGGTCCATAAATATTTGAACTGAACCTTCACACTTTACGTTATGGTGCAAATCACAGTAGGGCGCATGGGTTTGCTTGTAGAAGACTGCTGTCCGTTGATCTGCCAGCGGAGAATTGTTCGCCTACTTCCTTGTCACAAAGTAATACACTGAATAGGAGAACACAAACAAACAAATCACACAATACTGCCCTCGTAACATGTGTGTGATTTACTGTATACCCATTCTACCCATAGCCTGTTCCACGATGACCATTTCCAACCTTTTGTGATTGTCCTCACTTTCCTCAATTTTCTTCATTGGGATTACACTCTCAGACAAGCCAAGCTGTTGTCCTTCCCATCATGTTGACAATCTTTTTTGGAGACTCTATATGTAATGTGAGGTCTTAGAGATAAAACTCTTCTCTGTTTTGGACACCAAAGTATTTCATAGCACCCACGCATGAGCAAACAGTTTATTTCTGGAAATTGATGGCTAGTTCCGTGAACTCATACTGAACCTCAGGAATGGGGACAGACAGCCTGCCAAAACGACCAGAGGGGAAAATGGAATAAGGCCTGTCTCTCTTCCTTGCTCTTTCTACACTAAAGGCCCTTCTTGTCAGTGGTTAGTATGAAGGGAAAGTGTGCTTGCGTAATATTAGTACCCTGAAGTGACGAAAGTGACTCGAAGTATCAGATGTGCATATGTAGAGAGAGAGAGACAGATGGACACAGGTATGGGACAAGTGTAAATTAATAGCAGGAATATTGGAAAATAACACCCGCAAACCACGTTTATGATGACAATCTGTCTACCAACTCATAAAGTCATGCCTGAAGGGGCCATTTCTATGAAAAACTAACTTATCTGTAAAGTATTAGCCCACATTCTATGTTTTGTGTACACACTGCTGTGGACTGTGTATATAGCTGTGATATCAAGCACTATATCATGGTGACTTACTCGATGGACAGTTGTCCGTCTGGTCCAGCTGGACTGGGGCTTCCTTTGCAGTTGATGTTGGGTAGGTGGAAAAAAGTTTGTACCACTGCAGGGTTTGTTAACGCTGACGACTATTAGTTTGTTGTGATGCAATGTTCTCCTCGCCATATACACAAAGCCTTTCCCCCGCCCGCTCCGACACTTTCTCTTCTTGTCCGCTTCTTGCCCGCTCGGCTTCTAAAGCCTGTAGCTCATCCGTCGTATATTCAGGCTCAAAAAGATAAGGCTCTGGATCCTCATTGGCCCAAAAGTAGTCGTCATCGGCGTCTCTCATGAAGTCTGCCATGATGAGTAGTTGCACATAGACACGCTGCTGTTTGTTGATGGAAGTAGAGCTGGTTGCTATCAATGGGCCCTGTGAAATCAATGCGCCCAGGAAAGAAGTTCCGGTAATGTTTAAAATGATCAAAATACTGGAAGTATTACATGTTATCATGAATGCACCTGCATCGTCACAGCATGTACTGTATATAAAATGATAAAATGTTGTTGTGGGGTTTTTTTTAGAGGGCTTTATGGTCAAAATAGGTGTCCCGTTATGTACATTGTTAGCTCCCTCATGCTCCCTGCATTGCAAGCAAATCTTTTTTCATATTTAAAAGAGCACTCTGAGGCCAACGAATGCTCAGATTTAACATGGCATTTATAGTGAGATACAGAAGATTTTTATTTATGATGTATGGAGGATTGCTTGATTGAATTGAATCTATGACAGATGAACGTGTACTTGAATGAATGTACCACTTCTATAAATAACATTGCCTAGCTATGGCTCAATGTTATATTGCTTATACAGTAAACGTGTACATAGTTATGAGTAAAAGAGTGTGATGGAATGTCTTAGGGTGACAACAGGTGAGGATGTCTCATAGATCACTAGTCAGTCCTCTTTTCTCAGCAGGCCAGACATATTGTACAAGCGTTCAGTGTTTCCTCCTATAGACCATCAGTGAACAGCCCTTCCCCACTGCGCTGTGAGCCAGTTGGTGGAACTGTACAGTAGCCTAGTGTGCTTGTTTTTTTAGGTTAATTCGGAGCTGTCCAAACTCAACTGCATAGACAAGTAGATGTGCCTATTGCAGGTGTTTGGTCAAATGCTGCAGACTGCACAACTATTTGTGTGTCATGTTTAAAATTTGCATTATGTCTTGATAAAACTGAATTATACTAGCATACAGATATATTGGTTGGCTTATAGTATAAAGAACCCCAATGAGAGACCTTATGAATGTGTTACAGTACAACACAGCATAGTGGTTAGCATGTTGGCCACACAGTCAGGAGATCTGGAAGGTCTGGGTTTGAATCTCCCTTGGACATCTCTGTATGGAGTTTGCATGTTCTTCCCATGCCTGCGTGGGTTTTCTCTGGGTACTCCGGCTTCCTCCCACATTCCAAAAATGTGCATGTTAGGTTAATTGGCGACTCCATCCATCTATCCATCTTCTTCCACTTATCCGAGGTCAGGTTGTGGGGGCAGCAGCATAAGTAGGGAAGCTCAGACTTCCCTCTCCCCAGCTACTTCGTACAGCCACACCCGGGGAATTCAGAGGCATTCCAAGGCCAGTTGAGAGACATAGTCTCTCCAACGTGTCCTGGGTCTTTCCTGAGGTCTGTTCCCGGTCTTGAATTCAGTAGTGTTTCTCACCTTCTGTATCAAAATGCTGACACTTTGCAACTTTCTTTGGCTGCATTTTGGATTACAGTATTGAGGTGATAATTTACGTGTATTTATATGCATTTAGAATTTTTTTCTGCATGTTAAACTATCATTGTAAAACTATAAAAGAGTGTTCTTGAATGAATTAATCGTATTTACTTTATTTCTTAAAAAAAATTTAGTCCGTAGGCCTATCACGATAACAAATTTTGCTGGTTGATAATTGCGCTACAAATTATCGTCAGGATTTTTTTGAAGCTGTGGTGGTGCATGGGAGAGCGGACTGGTGTTGCTGCGTCAGTGCAGAACACACTGGTGTGCAGTATGAATGTCCTCGAAGAGGCCGCTGGCGCAAATTGGCAGCCATGTTTCCATTCGTGTGCCCCAAGGCAGCTGTGGGTGCAGATGTATAGTAGCCTACCACCACCAGTGAATAATGGGCTCTCAGTGTAAAGTGCTTTGGGATTCTATAGAAATCCAATCAATTATTGTAATTCTTATTATAGGCTAACATTACTTGCTTGGCAAAAGGCACTTTTGACCCTGGTTTCAGTTATTTCATCTTCCACTTTTTGGAGTGCATGGATAGCTGTTAACCCGCAAAGCAAATGATCTGAGACCACACACAAAGAACTCAAAGTAAAAAAATCTGAAATACAGTACGTGCTGTCTCATATTTTACAGTAGATTACATCATTGCATAATGTGCATAATTGGCAATGATGCAAAACCCAGGCCGTAGTAGAGATCTCATGTTCTTAAACTTGACTTACGAATGTATGTTTAATTTGACGCAGTGGTAGCGTGCGCCTTGGTTTACGCACGGGCTGTTGAAAAAAACATTAACATTTGTGTAAGTGCACACTGATTTTAAAGATGTTCTTGTACATCTGAACAGATATAGAACGGATGCGTTTTATAATGTGCAACAAGTCAGTTGTGGCACTGTATGTGCGTATCATGTGTGTTAAAGAACAACTGTACTTTTTTGGGGGAATTTTTGTGGCAAGGTGTCACTACGCGAGTAACGTCGTTGTTTGTCGTAACATTGTTAATAACAACAATGTCGCTGTAGCTTGGTTAATATGGAGGTCACATTATGTTAAATGGAGTGTTGGCACTTTTTGGAAGTTTTTTCAGAAGGCTTTATAGGCGGAATAGGTGTGTCCCATTACACGCATTCTCAGCGGCCTCTTTTTATCTGTTTTTACATCTTTAGTTGGCACAGAAAAGAGAAACGTGTGTTCATGTTTCACATAAGGATTATGGATGATGGGCAAAATTCCCCAAAAAGTGCAGTTTTCTTTTGAGAAGCAGAGTTACGATGCCATCTACTATACGGAGTTGTAGCGATGAGCTACACTGACATTCGCACGCACACACGTGTAAGTATGCATGATCTGACATCTGAGCAATATTGGTCTCGGACGATATTTAAGGCCGCAATATCGGAATCTGATTGCAAGTGAAAAGGTTATATAGGGACACTCATAGTAACTTCACACCCAATTCAAAACCAGCCCCCTGATGCGGTACTAATGTAATTTATTGATTTAAGGCAGTGATTCCCAACCTTTTTTACAGTCGCGTACCCCTTCATTTGACATTTGAACTGAAGCCATGGAACCTAGGATTTAAGGTATTGTCAGATCCATGAGATTCCAAATTGCCCGTAGGTGTGAACTTGAATTTGAACAGACCAGGGGCTTCTTTCTTGTAACTCTGTTGGTCCCTGGCCGTGTAAAACTGGTTTCACTGTGCACAATGACATTGCTCTTCCAGCAGCTTCCAGTTCATGACAGAGTGGACGCTAAGTGGTTCCTGGGTTGTTCCTGAGGTTGACAGTATAGCTCGTCTTCCAAACCTTGGCTAAGTGTTAACATGATCTTGGAATCTGCAGTTGTCTGCAGAAATGGCTCCAAAAGACTTTCTTGTGTAAATCTACAGTTATCATGATTTGATCTTCATGCAGTTCTCTGCACTTTCCCATTGTTCTGAGTAGGGGTCGATCCAATGAGTGATGTCAATTTATTTCATGCTGGCAAAGGGAAACTATCAGCTGCAACCAATCATGATCACCACCAAGATGTTAATAGGGTTTGGCCTTGTCATTCTAGAACATTCATCACCACCTTTTACAGGATTCAAAAGAATTAATGTATATATTTGAGCCTTAGAACATTTGTGCTCCCAATTCCTGTTTTCATCATAGTTGAAGAAGTTTCCCACAGAATTCCAATGTAGAAGATTTTTGAATAGATAGAATTGGTGCGGAAGAGAGCATTGTCAATGGCCCTCTGACTAGCATTTCCTTAAATAGAGTTGTGGGCTACTTTAGCCCAACCCTGGCAGCGTTGAGGTTGACATTCCCCGCATAGCTGTGATTGCCACTTTCAGAGCCTCCCCAGCAGTGGAGTATAAATGTAGACTTCCACAGGTAGCCTGCAAATCTACTGCTTTTCTTCCAGCCAGGCCCCACGCCGCTCCTCCGAGACCTTCAGTACTTATGTGATTCCTGCAGCAGGGGAGCAGATGGTGCTTTTAAAAACATAACAATATTAATATGTACTGTATTAATATTGAAAATGAGTATTTCCAGTTAACATTTTTTTTCAATTATTCTTTTTTTATTTGACGATTTTATTTATTGGAGATTACCTGCTAGTAGTTTGCTGTGATTACTTGTGATCCCCCGCATATTTGCAATGCAGCATTTGCTATCTAATTTTTATTTTTCTATTTTTTTCCTCTAAAATTAGGCTGTTTTTTTTCTTGCAGGAAACATCTCATGTACCAGAAGTCAGTAATGATTATATATAAATATATGTTAATTTTTTTTTAATTGTAATTTTTTTCCCAGCCTACAGAAAAGAACATTTTATGTTACTTGTTTAATATTGTTCATATCAAAATCATTGATTACATGTTGTTGAAAAATAAAATAAACTCTAAAATTCAAATTGCATGTCAAATGTTTTTTGTCTAAAATGGTTAAAATGCTTCTATACTGTAATATAAACAGTACATAAGTCTACACCATAAATAGGTTGTTTAAATTGACATAATTCTCCGTCACGGCCGCACGGTGACCTAGTGGTTAGCATTTTGGCCTCTTAGTCAGGAGATCGTGGGTTTGTGTCTCCTCTGGAACATTTCTGTGTGGAGTTTGCATGTTCTCCCCGGGTACTCCGGCTTCCTCCCACATTCCAAAAAATATGCGTGTTAGGTTAATTGGAGACTCTAAATTGTCCATAGGTGTGAATGTGAGTGTGAATGGTTGTTTTGTCTGGCTGGCAGCCCAGTCCAGGGTGTACCCCGCCTCTCACCCAAAGACTGCTGGGATTGGGCTCAAGCATACCTACATGTATGACCCTAGTGAGGACAAGCGGTCTAGAAGATGGATGATCAGCTTGCTTATCTGTTTATTTAAACTTACCAATCAGTCATCGGCCCCCAACACCGTGACGGTGTAAGATGTTGAGACTGTGTTTGTAATACTGTATGTAGCGTTCTCGTCATTCAAACAGGATGTCTGCATGAACAGTAGCTGTGATGATGTTTTTCCTTTTCCTGCAGAGAGGAAAGACAAATATGTTGTCACAGACAGGTGCTTCCTACTTAGATTCATGAAGATGAACACCCCTTTGTCTCTTGAGGTACATATCCACATATGGACACACAGTCCAGAACACATACACCGTTAGCACAATTATAAGGTTTCATTTTACTGCTGACCTCATAAAATGGTCTGAAAGGATATTTAAACCCAAACATGAATGTTTCTCTGTGGCTCTTCCACCCTTGACTCTCCTTCCAATGCAGAAATAAACGTTGTCATATTTTATCCCCCGTGATTCTTTCCCTTTAGGCATGTATGCACCTGTGCATGTGCGTCCATGCATAGATCGCTTTTATGGCACTTTTACATCTTTTGGAAGACATCCTACATTTCTTTTGATGACATGGACTCCCACCCCATCTTTTTGTATCTATTTTTGGCTTGGTTTTCCAATCTCTTTTTGGCCATTTTAGCGCGTTCTCCCCATGCTTGCACGGGTCATCAAAACATTCCAAGTTGCCCATAGGTGTGAATGATTGTCTCATGTGTCTCGCACAAGGTCTGCTCCAACAGGCTTCAGCCTCCCTGTGATGTTTAAAAAGAAGTAAACAACGATAAGATAAGATATGCCTTTTATTCGTCCCACAAGGGGGAATTCCAGAAACAAACTATCAGTAACATTCGTGAGACATGCTCTGCTTCTTCCTACTTCTTTTTGGACATGTTGAATATAGTGCAAGTGTCGTCCCTGCCGGGAAAAGCCGAAAGTCCACAACATTCATAGTGTGCATCAGCTAAACTCAGTGATGCTACCAGTCCTTGTCCTCCACTCAAGCAAACATTTGCAAAGACTGTTTATTTGTTTAATTATTTATTTATTATACAGCGGAATTTGCTAGAATGCCCTATAGTGACAGTAGCGGCTAGTTGACCTATTCGCTCTTCCAGGTGGAGCACAGGATTTTGAATGAGACTAAATATATCGACACTTGCAGCTGTAAGATTGTTTCTTTGGAAACATCCATCCATCCATTTTCTGTGCTGGTTATCCTAATTAGGGTCGCGGGGTGTGCTGGAACCTATCCCAGGCATGAGGCGGGGTACACCCTGGACTGGTCGCCAGCCAATCGCAGGGCACATATAGACAATCATTCCCACTCACATTCGTACCTGTGGACAGTTAACCTAACATGCATGTTTTTGGAATGTGGGAGGAAACCGGAGTACCTGGAGACAACCCACGGATACATGGGGAGCGAACACAAGCGAACATGCAAACTCCACACAGAGATGCCCAAGCGGAGATTCGAACCCAGGTCTTCCCGATCTCCTGACTGTGTATATATCACACGATCGATAAAATTGACCAGCCCTAACCAGGTTTGCGGTCTGCTCCGTGTTATGGAACAGGAGGAGCACTGCCAGAGCCCTACAAAAATGACCTCTAGCAGGTCACTAATGTGCATATTTCTGCTCAGACTGTCAGAAACTGACTCCATGAGGGTGGTATAAGGGCCTGATTTGCACAAGACTTCCTCAGACTCACTTTGAATCGTCTTAGTGATCTGATTTTTCCACTTTTGAGTACGATTCTGAATCCAGACCTCCAAAAACGCATTGCATGATGTAATGACGGATAAAGATTTTCAGCTGGAATATTTCATTCATTGAGATGTATGTGTTCCCGTTTGGTGTGTAGCGTTCAGACCTATCTGACCTATTGTTGAATGACTTTTTTTACCCAAGTGATTGTGTACGTGCGTGCATTGGAGGGAGTTCAGCTGTGGGTCCATTAGGAATCACAGCATTCTTTAGCAGCAGGTTCTGTAGTATGCCAGCACATTCCCCACTGCTGAGCTGGAGAATCCGCTCAGAAAGCAGCAGCGGGAACTTTTCCTTCATGCAGTACATCCTCCCACTCTTGTACACCCTCACACCCCTTCTGCTAAATTCTCCCTAAGTCACCCTCGCCACTATCCCATCTAATTTTCTGCTCACCCACTGCCCTCTATATTGTATTTTTGGAATTAATTGACACTCTGGTCATAAAATGTGTTTATTTAAAAAGTATTCCAGGATCTTTGTTACTCACTGTGATGTTTTAGAAAGCACATATTGAACTTGCAAGTTACTTTGTCCAAAATGAAGCCTCTGGTCTCTTGTTGGTTGGAAAAGGGAGCCAGCGATGTCGGATGTGGTGTTGAATCAACAATGGCTTGAGCGCTGCCAGTACTGGGACAGAGTGAGCCAGTTGCATGTTTGTTTTGCTAACAGGAGAATCACAGGACACAGGTTTACACGGCCACACACACACATAGTGACTTGTTACACATTGCCATGAAAGACTGCATTCTTCTCCAGACATTCATAGTCCTCAATACGCTACTAACAAATCAGGGTCCTATGAAATCCGTTTTATTTTTCATGTAAATAAAATGTCCGGTAATTGATTGCAAAAATCTTTACATTTATTGATGCAGTACATCATTATCAAATTTTGCCCAGTATTTCAGAAATGGATGTCGCTTGGCTAACTTTTCTAACGAGATGTCAGCCTCTGCGCACAATGCTACAAAATCCTATCCTATTTTTGACACCCTTATTTTGTTTACTCAAATGGACAGGATGTGGCGAACAGCGTTCTTATTTTGAAGGCCGGAAGTGTTGTGTGTGTTAAGGATGTCTGTTGAGGGTTAGACCAGCTGGGTGCAAGAATAAA
This sequence comes from Dunckerocampus dactyliophorus, assembly GCF_027744805.1. Taxonomy (NCBI): domain Eukaryota; kingdom Metazoa; phylum Chordata; class Actinopteri; order Syngnathiformes; family Syngnathidae; genus Dunckerocampus; species Dunckerocampus dactyliophorus. The sequence goes on along the minus strand of NC_072821.1, from coordinate 32,041,501 downwards.
CGTGCCTCTCGTCCTTATTTCACTCAGAACTTGCGCGACGTCAGCGGGCATCGTAAAACAATCCTTTGCATGAACAAGCGGTAAAAGACAACACGGTGTAAACACACTCGTAGTCGCACACACGCAGCCGCACTAGCATGCGCCGATAATCTAAGCTAACTCGCTGGCTTCCATTCAGTTTCTAAGTTTGTTTGGCAACTTTCGCCGGTGTTTCAGGTCGCCGTTTCGACATGTTTTGTTCGGGAGGGCGCAGGCTAGTGTTTGTGATGAGATTCCGCCACGATACGCTCCAGTGTTTCTTCTCCTCACGATGGCAGCATTTCGTTTTCATGATGTCAATTTAGTGAAATTCTGCATTTAACAGTAGACTCTGTTTTTATTGGCCATTCCGTGATTAACGTGGAAATCCTAGGGCTCTACACATTCCTGAAGGGGACCTGTTATGCTTTCTGACCTATAAATGTTGTATTTTCGTGTTAAACGATGCCAACATGTCAGATGAGGTTTTCACATTTGGTTGTGAGACTTGAAAACAGTTTTGGTTGGCACTGCATGCTGTGTTTTACTGACGTCAACGCAACGCGGACTTCCTTATATGCTAACCGATGTAGGCCTGGCCTGCTCTGCTTCGCTCTGCTCTGTTCACCGTGTTAGCACGCATTGCTCCCAGGAACAGTTTCTTCGGGTGTGCCTAAAGAGGCAAGCGTCAGGCAGAAGTGGTTGGAGTTGGTGATTCCTGGCAAGAGAAAAATATGCTCATCTGTCAACGGCACTTCACGCGGGACTGTTTTGTGAACATGGGCAAGTACGAAGCTGGATTATCCGCCAAGCTGTTGCTGAAGTCAGATGCCTTTCCAATCTTACTTGGTGTTGTTATGTGTTGAAGAGTCAGAAGAGCAAGCTGTAAGTAACAATTTATCAGTGTCCTAACTGTGTTTATTTTGTGTAAATAATCGGACAAAAGGGGTTCGGCAGCTGTCCGGAAGTCCTCGGAAGCTCTTGGGACGCTAACCAAAGTTCCACTGTAAAGTGCTTTTCTACCTTCTTCCTTTTGATACTGTTACCTCATTCACCTACTGATGATGCAGCATCAAGAGCAGGTAGGGGTGGAGTATCTTGCCCAAGGATACTTTGACATGGATCAAACACAACCACATCCAATCACAACCATCAGCATTCACTACAAATTCATCCAGGCATGCATTTATGGAATCATTTATGAATAATTAAGATTCAGGGGAAGTATGGGCTCTCGTCTAGTTATGCTTTGATTGATCGGCCCCCGATCAATACCGGCCGATTTCCATGATAAAGCACGTGGCTGGTATATGCTGATATATGCCTTTCAACGGCGATCAGAGAAGCCGATCACCTGTGACTTGTACTATTGCAGCATGCAGCCTGTAGCAAGCGTCTCCCGCCCATTTTCCTTTCCTTCACACTGCGCATGTGTGCCAAACCCAAAACAATCATGTCTGCTGTGTGGGACTTACCTGTCGTTTGTGAGAGTGATATAAATTTTACACCCTGTAAAACATGCCACGAAAAATATTTTGCTGTGGTAGCACGTTAAAAAGCTTTTAATACAGCCAAACACTTGACGAAGTATGGTGAGTTTTCAATCATCAGTCAGGTAATGTAGCCAACACTGGACACTCGTATGTGCGTCACAGTCAGAGGTTTAAAGCAAATAACCCGAAAAATAATTGAATTGATCGGATGAGATGACCGCTTGGAACCCACCTATGTGCTACTGGAAGTCCTGCTAGAGCTCCACCAGTGTACTCGATATCACATCCAAAGTCTCCTTAAAGGTGTCTCATCCTCTGTAAATTTCATAAAGTCAGTCAAATAGGTTTTTGTCTAAATGAAGGTGATTTTTATGGTTCCCTTTTTCATATCATGTAGCCAATAGTAAATAAAAAAAAAAAATTACACTTAATCTACGTGATCGGTGTCTGTATCGGCTGATTTCGCTCATGGATGATCGGTATCGGAATCGGTAGCTTAAAACCCTGATTGGAGCATCCCTAGTCTCGTCCAACGCCTGATTGACTAATTGGTTAAAAAGTGTGCCTGTCTCTTTTGTCTCTGTACGTACTGTGGCCTCTCTTGGCAATGGTACTTTTGCAAAGAGACTTTTGTGTTCCTTATTCTCCTGGTTAAATACGTCGAAAGGAAGCGTTCTGTGTACAGTGCCAGAGACGTGTCAATCTAGGTATGAGTTCCGAATTACACTACAACGCGTCGTAGGAACGGAACTGGTTCGTAATCCGAGGACCACCTGTATACGGTATAAAGAGCATGCTCACATTTGCTTTTTTCCCCTCTGTCTACCACTGCCAAGTATAATTGGATCAATTTTCTGTCGCCCACCGTTTCTCCTAGTTTTTGAACTATGAACTGAGTGACTGAGAGGCCAATGAGTCTGAAGTGCTGTCTTACCTGCGCATCATTAGTGTTTAATACATTCTTGCCGACTCTGACTATTGCACTCCCACAACTGCACTAGCACTTACTGAGGATAACTACTATACTAAAAATAAACAAATAAAACAAAAAATAAACAATAAATAAATAATAAAAATAAACAAATAATCAAAATAATCCACAGAGTCAAATCACAATTGTTCTCCCTCGGGTGCGTGCATTTACTTGTGTGTAAGCATGTCATATAATTAATGTTGCCAGTTATTAATGAAACAAACAGATCATACACAGGCTGAAGCCCAGCCCAAATGGGTACAGGCGTGACAGCCATTGTTTTTGCAACTGACGCTTCTTCAGTGTTTAGACTGAAATGATAATCTGAGCATTAAAAAAAAAAAAAAAAAAAATCTCCACTTTCCTGCTACTCAACTGTTCAACTTTCCAACAAATGCTGTTCATAAACAAGCAAAGATGCCAACATGTCCTCAAGTGACATTAGCCACCATAATTCCAACTGGTCTTCAACAAACCACAAGTTCTGTGCAAGATGGGCGAGTTGTTCCATCCTAGAACCCACATCGTGCATGAGCTTGGAATCTTGGGGAAATCACACTTTTTAAACATGACAGTGAATGTAAAATACACAAAGAATATTATCTAGCGTTCATCTTACTACTGTAATTCATTTAAAACTATAGTTGCTCAGTAGTAGCCATTTTAGTTAGTTGGTATATTTCATGCATGACTTTCCATTGACTTATTTTTCTTGTAAAATGAGTAATGTTTTCTAACAGTCAGTGCAGTTCAGAATACCCTATTTCTGAAGTCAGAACCTCAATTTTTACTTTGACCATTTGTTCTACTAGTTACTACCACTACCACCACCACTACTACTGCTCCTATATTGTGTGAACATGTACAGGTGCAGTCAGGAATATTTGGTTAAATGTCCCTTAGTAAGTTTCACCTCAACTTTTTCTAACCCTCAAACGCCCCCCTCCACATACACGTACGCACACACACACACACACACACACACACACACACACACACACACACACACACAGGGTTTCCATTGGTGCCGCCGTGTTACCACAAAGTACAGCATGATATCTTTGGACGTGGCAGGTGTATTTTGTAGTTTGACCTCATACGTCAAACATAGAGACAACATCATTCTGGTCAGGTCGAGGGTGGCCTAAGTGCTCATATTCAAACTGTGACATACACGACCGTTTAAACGCTCACCACGTGCACACCGCTGCGTCTTGGTCCATGTCTTTTACCTTTTTCCTTCTATTTGTCTTTGTGGGAGTCGAGTTTGTGTCTGATTCGGTGCCCAAAGAAAATGTTTTTCCTTTCTGTAATGTCTCTGTTGAATTGCCATTGTTAGAACGTCTTTGTTGTTGTTTTTCTTTCTTTGCAGGATACCTTTTTAATATTTTATGTACTTGTATACACCACATCTCAAAAGATTCTAATTAGTTATTGTCCAAGTTTCAGAGCAATATAATAAAGTAAACGTTATGTACCACTTCCTCTGAGGCCCTTTTCCTTGATGTTGAAACAAAAAATAAAAAAATTTGAGTCGAGCTATTCAACATTTATTTTCTTTCTCCCATGATCTCTTTATTGATATTGTTTGTACTAAATATTTAAATCCCTCAACTAATTCAATCATTTAAAAAAAAAAATTGTATACATGGTCTTGGTCTTTTTTGCATTTCATTCTGTAAATTGTTCCCACATCTTTGATGGTATCCAATAGGGCTGTCTTCGACTTTGAATTTTCAGAGTCAAATCAAATTTCTTAGATTGTTTGAAGTTGATTAAACTTTTTTTTTTTAATCATAGCTAATGGGGGGGTCCCTCCAAATAAACAGATCTCATTTGCGACTTTTTTCACCGCAAAGAAAAAAGCTAAAACACTCAAACATGGTAGCTGCAACAACAGTATGTCAGTCAGGCATGTAAGTCAGAATGGTACAATCTTGGTAACATGACATTTTCAAACGATTCGACTGCAAGGTCGATCGTCAAATCAGACTCCTCCGAATCGAATCCTCGAATAGTCTCTAATATTGTAGGACAGCACCAATATCCACTACGTTTTGCTGGTCATTTTCAGCAGGCAGCGCACTACTATCATCCGCGTATCGCAAGTTGTTCACATTTCGCCTTCCAATAGAAAGTAAGCATGCACCCATCGATAGGCGTCAATTTCCTTAATTTTGGGGGATCAGCCGATGCTTACATATGAAACCGATCTTATCCACCAATTTTATTTACCTCCGCAAAGGTCTGAATTCTGCTTATGAGCAGTAAAAAGAGCATAGCTACTGCAACCAAGGGCTTCCGGATGCCCGCTACTAAGTTTGGTGTCAATAAAGGACAGGGGCCACGGCTGCAGGAGGCACACTTATTCATGTACACAGCTCTCTTTAGCAAGAGTCAAGAGACTAGCAACACACACAACACACTTCCGGCCTTCAAAATAAGAGCGCGGTGTGCCACATTTTGTGGTAACAAAATAAGGGTGTCATAAAAAATAGCTTACACTACTATGAGGAAAACGACTGACTTCAGGGCATGAGACGACTAGGCATTTTCACTTGCTGTGCAATTTATTTTTGGTAAGAGGCTCAAATCGGGTCTGCAGTGGAGCTTATTGTGCAAGTTTAGTTTGTCTTTTGAAATGTGAAAAATAAGAGACTAAAGGGGCTGATCATTTAGTAGTTCGGACAGCAGTTTTCACATTTTCACTGGTATTGTTCAACAATGGTTCCAATGTAAGACTGGAACATGTGTGCTGTATGCAGTCAGTCATTTACAAAAATCGGAATAGCCAGGTCAGGCTTTTTAAAGATCAGGGATCAGCCAAAAATCTGTGCACCCCTACTAGAAACACCTCTTAGATTTCCAGTGTGGTGAAAGATTAGTTCTGTATAAATATTAAAAAGGGATGTGGATAGACTACGTTGTTGTGGCACACATGGCTTTTTGTGTCCCGTCTAAATGTGTGCGCTTGATTATTTCTTGTTAATTCTTGTTATTTGATTATTTCTTCTATGTTGGCAGTCTATATCATTTTTCATGATCAACTCTCTCAAAAGCAGACACCAAGAGTTTTCGTATAATATACAGAGGCAGCGGAGTCATTGAAACACAAATCACCCCCAAAACTTTTGGCCTGTATTTTTATTTTTTAAGTTTTACTTTTAGGCGTTCTGTTTATTGCAAAGGTGAAAAGTGACGGATCATTTTATCATTTGCAGGAGGAGCGAGTGCATTCATTAACGAATGAATCTTCTTTTTCTTCCTTTCTTCTGACAGACGTTATCAGCCAGTGGCAAGGCGAGACAAAAGAACGTGTCATCTCACTTGTCCTCACCCATTTGCCACTACTCAAACCAGGCAACGTTGAAGCTAAAGGCGAGTACATGCGCCTGCTCCCGCGCATCCTTGCTCACACAATTGAGCATGGTCGTCACCTGGAAGAGTCTCGCCAGCTCTTGTCGTATGCCCTCATCCACCCTGCCACCTCCCTGGAGGACCGTGCCGCGTTGGCCCTGTGGCTCAACCACCTGGAGGAGAGGGCTGCTGCCAGGGGAGACTCACTGGAAAGGCCATCTCCTACCGGGCCACATCATCGCCAATCCACTCCGCCATCCACCCTTACATCAGGATCCTCCATCAACAGCTCTTCATCGGGTAACCTGTACTCTTCGCACCACCATCACCAGCGCTACGGGTCAGATGATCGCCTAAATGGATGGCAGAGCTCCAGGGATTCAGGATTGGGTGGAGGTTGGCAGCAGCAGGCATATGAGAATGGACACCTGCCTCTTTACCCATCATCCTCAGTACCAGCAACCATCAACACAGTTGGAACTGGTGGAAGTGGTAACGCAAGTAAGTGAATTCTGGATGGATGGATGGATGGATGGATGGATGGATGGATGGATGGATGGATCCTAATATGGATAAAGAAAGAACACACTCAGTCAGTCACAGAGTAGCTTTGCTACGTATATGAACAACTTGGCTTTGTTCTCAAGCTTTAATTATAGTGCCTGAAGTGACAGATTTTTCTTGGTGCAACCTGTCCTTTGACCTTCCTTGTTAGAGGTTAAAAGCCAGACAATTCAGAGTGAGGGTAGGTTGCTGGTTCGGTAGGTCGCGACACAATGCTCCATACTGGCTTTGCTGACTGTACTTTGACTGCTGAAACGCAGATTTTTATTTTTTAAATGAAGGGAACTCCGTATCTTTATCAATTTTTTCTTTTTTTTTTAATTAATCAGAGGTGGGAGGATGAGCCCACCCAGTTATTCCAGCAGCTGCCGTAATGTGCTTTGTTTTTGCAGCAGGCCGGAAAGTAAACAAAGCCATGTCGACCGTGTGGAAGTACTTTTTCATTGTTGATGAAAATTGTCCGACAGCCACTTGCGATGTCTGCAAAATAACAATTTCAAGGGATGGTGATAGCAGAGCTGCATTCAGTACACATTCCACACATTTCATCCGTAATCTGACAACCAAATGTTATAACGGAGCACGAAGCGCACAGACAAAAAAACTGCTACGCCAAAGCAACAAACGCTGGACTTTCGGAGGAAAGACAAACACACTAGGGGTGTCACAACATTTCTTGTTCAGGGAAAAAAAAACGTCTCGTGGGCACGTAGGCCTGGGACGATAATAGTCATTAATCACACCATCAATTTTCTATGCCACTTATCCTAATTAGAGTCACGGGGGTATGCTGGAGCCTATCCCAGCTGACTTCGGGCAAGAGGTGGGGTACACCCTGGACTGGTGTCGCCAGCCAATCGCAGGGCACCATTCACATTCACATTCATACATGTGGACAATTTAGAGTCTCCAATTAACCTAACATGCATGTTTTTGGAATGCGGGAGGAAGCCAGAGTACCGGGGGAGAACTCAAGCAGGTACGGGGAGAATATGCAAACTCCACACAGAGATGACCAACGAAGATTCACACAACTGAGCATGGCCGTCACCCCGAAGAGTCTCGCCAGCTCTTACCGTATGTCCTCATCCTCCCTGGAGGTGCATTATTTTTAATGCTTTCACAACCATATTCAATTGCAAAAATTCATGTTTGTAAAAAAAAAAAAAAGCTTATTATTAAAAGAAAAAAAAGATTGGATCGGCAAGGCTATAAAATAAATCGGATCGGATCAGAAGCCAAAAAATGTGGATCAGGACATCCCGAGTACTTTGGTGAATGGATGACGTCAAAAATCTGCATCCCAAGATGGAATTAATGGGACTTCTTGGGACTTCTCCACAAATGTTATGCTTTTTATTTTTATTTTACTACGACGATGAGCAGCAAAGGATTTTACTTCCATCTTCTGTTCCTTGATTCTCCACAGAGTGCAAGTGGAACGTGCAACTAGAATGTCTAACCAGGCTGTCGGTGACATGCAAAGCGCCATGCACCTGATTCCCAAACACATAAGCAAGCCTTTTCTATAGTCGGGGTGTCATGGGATTTCGTGAGATCAAAACGTGACAAGATTTCTCCATCCATCCATCCATCCATCTTATACCGCTAATCCGAGATTGGGTCACGGGGGCAACAGCCTAAGCAGGGAGGCCCAGATTTTCCTTTCCCCGGCCACTCCAAAGGTCTTCAAAGTATTCTTTCCACCGATCCACAACATCCCGAGTCGAGGTCAGCAGCAAACCATCCCCACCATACACGGTGTTGACTGTGCACTGCTTCCCCCTCCTGAGACACCGAATGGTGGTCCAGAATCTCTTCGAAGCCGTCCGAAAGTCGTTCTCCATGGCTTCTCCGAACTCCTCCCATGTCCGAGTTTTTGCCTCAGCGACTGCCAGAGCCGCAGACCGCTTGGCCTGCCGATACCTGTCAGCTGCTTCCGGAGTCCCATGAGCCAAAAAGGCCCGATAGGACTCCTTCTTCATCTTGACGGCATCCCTCACCACTGGTGTCCACCAACTGGTTCTGGGATTACCGCCACGACAGGCACCAACCACCTTATGGCCACAGCTCCGATCAGCTGCCTCGACAATAGAGGCACGGAACATGGCCCATTCAGACTCAATGTCCGCCACCTCCCTCGGAACATGGTCGAAGCTCTCCCGGAGGTGGGAGTTGAAACTCCTTCTGACAGGGGACTCTGCAGGTCGTTCCCAGCAGACCCTCACAATACGTTTGGGCCTGTCAGGTCTGACCGGCATCCTCCCCCACCATCGGAGCCAACTTACCACCAGGTGGTGATCAGTTGACAGCTCCGCCCCTCTCCTCACCCGAGTGTCCAAAACATATGGCCGCAAGTCCGATGATACCACCACAAAGTCAATCATGGAAGTGCGGCCTAGGGTGTCCTGGTGCCAAGTGCACATGTGGACACCCTTATGCTTGAACATTGTGTTTGTTATCGACAATCTGTGACGAGCACAGAAGTCCAATAACAAAGCACCGCTCGGGTTCAGGGGGGCCGTTCCTCCCAATCACGCCTCTCCAGGTCTCACTGTCGCTGCCAACGTGAGCATTGAAGTCCCCCAGCAGAACAAGGGAATCGCCTGAGGGAGCACACTCCAGTACTTCCTCTAGAGACTCCAAAAAAGGTGGGTATTCTGAACTGCTGTTTGGCGCATAAGCACAAACAACAGTCAGGACCCGTCCCCCCACTCGAAGGCGGAGGGAAACTACCCTCTCGTTCACCGGGTTAAACTCCAACATGCCGGCCACAAGCCGGGGTGCAACAAGAATTGCCACCCCGGCCCGTCGCCTCTCACTGCTGGCAACGCCAGAGTGGAACAAGGTCCAACCCCTCTCAAGAGGACTGGTTCCGGAGCCCTTGCTGTGCGTTGAGGTGAGTCCGACTATATCTAGCCGGAACCTCTCAACCTCATGCACCAGCTCAGGCTCTTTCCCTACCAGAGAGGTGACATTCCATGTCCCTAGAGCTAGTTTCTGTAGCTGAGGATTGGACCGCCAAGGTCCCCGCCTTCGGCTGTCACCCAGGTCACTCTGCACCCGACCCCTTTGGCCCCTCCCATGAGTGGTGAGCTCACTGGAGGGGGGACCCATGTCGTCTCTTCGGGCTGTGCCCGGCCGCTCCCCATGGGCGTAGGCCCGGCCACCAGATGCTCGCCATCGTGCCTCTCCTCCAGGCCTGGCTCCAGAGGGGGGCCTCGGTGACCTGCGTCCGGGCAAGGGAAAACGTGGTCCAATGTTTTTTGTCATCATAGAGGTCTATTGAGCTACTCTTTGTCTGATCCCTCACCTAGGACCTGTTTGTCGTGGGTGACCCTAGCAGGGGCATAGAAACCCCTGACAACTTAGCTCCTAGGATCATCGGGACACGCAATCTCCTCCACCACGATAAGGTGGTAGCTCAGGGAGGAGACAAGATTTCTCGTTCAGAAAAAAACTGATCGTGAAAATAAATACATTAATCACATGATCATTTTGATGGATCATTTTGCTGACCTCCATATATTGCCATGTGCATGCGTGTCTGTTTTCCACGGCTCTCACCTCCAAACAGGCAGGAAGAGGATTCACTGTGTGCATTGGTTCAGCACCTAGACGCCTCATAGAACAGATTGAGATGTTGTGAGACTGAGTGAGACCTCTTGTCAGTCATACAGTCACTTTGTTTCTGTAGCCGGAGGCGGGGCCGCTAGCATACACACAATAAATGAGGAGCAATGCAAGGTTGTAGAAATTAGGAGGAAAAAAGATGAATGCAAAGCCAAATGCCACAGCCCTTGTGTGGCAATATTAATAATGAGCAAGGTGAGCCCATCAACATAAACGAGCCAGTATGCTGAATTTGTTCTAAAGTGGTGGCAACATAAACAAAACAAACTTACCTAAACATTACCCACCTAAACATGTCCACCCAACCCAAGTTTTCCCATCTAGGAAAAAAAAAACTACACACTGATAGTCAACACTCACTGAGACATTTGATCTTCAAAGTAAATACAAATGGAACAGTGAAAAATGGTGTGTGTTTAGATAGAGTAGTTTAATACATTGCTATACATTGTAGTTTAATACAGCTGAAAAGCCAGCATTTCAAGAAATGTTGCAAACGTTTGACAGACTGTACGAGTTGCCTGTGAGAAAATAAGTGTCACGACCACCAATTCCACAACTTTATAGAGTGAATGATGACACATAAAGGAAATATTGCATTATTATGATATATTATTATATATAATCACAACAGTGGTTTATTTGGTCTCAAAAATTGTAGACGGTATCTTTTGGCGTCAATTTGTGGGACAGTAGACATTTCAACTCGCATTTTTTTGTGACTTGTTAAATAAAGCTTATTTGTCCTAAAATGAACGTTACAGTCTCGTCTCGTGAGTTGGGTGGTCATTTTTCATGGCATTATGATTGCTGCTGACCTGTGAAAATAAAGCATTGGCTACATCCAATTCTACTACTCTATTACAAAATACAATATGCAGGATTTTGATCTGACTGCCGGTCAATATTTTAACCACTCAGTCGCTACTCCACCCTTGTTTTGGTTGCTGACTCGCTTTTGTGGCTTCTGTCTTCTTTGTCTCATTTTACTGCATGCTGTGTGTCTTCTTCCGTGGTAGGATTTATAGCACTGGCATGTGTACTACATCTTATTTGAGTCGTTTGAGGTGATTTTGTGTGTACAGGAATATTTAATGATACAATCCCGAAAATGTAATTTTCTTATCTTTCTGTGTGGACAGGGCCTTTGATTATTTCCCCCGTCATTCAACCCTAATTTCTAATCTCGCTTTAGGATGAAGAATGTTTTTTTTTTTTTAAACTCCACCAACAGTACATAAGGATATGAAGTAAATAGGTCCTTTTTAAAATAGACGTAGTGCGCGCGCAGGTGATCGGATCGGTTTATTTAAACTCACCAATCGATGAACGCACGTCAAAAATCCTGACTTTGTAAAGCCCACAAACAACTCCTTTGAAGCGACCACTGTTTCTGACAGAATCTCTTAAGATACCTGCAGAGAGTGAGCGATGTGGAAGACAACACAGTGATGAGGCTGACCTGTTGAAACTGAACGGAACCAGTGTCAGAGCAGGATATTTCCAGACAAGAATGCAAGGGCTGTGTGGTTTTTTCCCCCTGTTCCTGGTACACGAAAGAAACAGCTGAGGTTTATAAATAAAGACATATTTAAAACTATGCTGGCAGCCCCAAGAAATGTCATCTTGTAAGTTCGACGGCTTGCAGCCCAAGACCTATAAGTAAGCTCTCCAGGGTTTCAGAACTCATGAACCAGAGTTACCTGTGCTCACAGGAAACCAGTAGGCTGGTCAAACACAACCCAACTGGAAAAAGTAGAATAAATGAATCTCTCTAGCACGCAAGGATCATGGTGATGTTCAAGTATGTAATCCATCTCATTGGCACCTATTCTAGAGTCAGGTGTTTTATTTTATTTAACTGTCCTAGCGGTTCTAAATCAGTAACAAAGCGAGTCTTAAGCTCCAGCTGTGTTCATGTGGTTATGATCATTCTTACTAGAATATTATTTTCCTATCACATCACCAAGTGTGCTATTGATGGGACCATCCGCTCGACCCCCGCTCGCAGTTTGAGCTGGAGCCCAAGCCACAGCGGAGCATGCCATACATCCTTTCCCTTGTAAGGCAGCCTTTGTGGGAGACTGTATTTAGGGTAAATGGCTAATATTTAGGGAATGGAACATGTAATGTTAGCTGGGCACCTATTTTAAACAGGGCCCGTGAAGTCCTATACATAGCGCCAACAGTAAGAGGATCACATATAGGATTAGAAAAGAGAGCAACACAAACCCAACACTCTTTGGCCCTTCACCAATGTATCCAGTTTACTTACTTTCACAATTGTAAAGAATGTGTGCTACCACGATTGAATGTTCATTTTTCTATCACCAATCCAGGTGCTACAGTCCAGGCTGATACTGCAACACACCAGCACTTAATACCACGGATGTCAGGATGTTTCATGGTCCATATTTTTTGTCCATTAAAACCCCTGGAAGAACAACATCGCTTATGGGTTAACTTTGTACACCTCATTATGTCTCCCAAGTGGCAGTGCACCAAAGAAAAGAAAAGTGAAAATGAACGTCATAAAAAGCTCAGAGAGAGGAGACACGCCCACCAATATCGACTGCTTGTTTGGTCCAAACCGCTCCACTGTTGCAACCATCATTAAGGATAAAGATGATTGAATGCTAACGGGGTCATGGATTCCATGCACTGTTACAAGGAGATCTGGGGGGAGATGAGGACGTTAGCCTTCCAGACTAGCCTGGGGCAACTGACTTTTTATCTCCAAATATCCATCTATCTATCTCTAATTTTCACATTTTGATTTAACTGTAGTTTGTGCACACCTGGAGGTTAGAACGAGTCAAACAAAGTTGGATTTGACAAACTAACTGTAGATTTGTCCTAACCAAATATCATGACATCACCATTATTAACAACAACAAAAAAATAGCAGCAGCTCGGAAGTACAAACCATGGCTCGTGTTGAGGGTGGATGTTTGTTTATGTCGTTGCCAAGTGTTTGCGGTGCGTTTGGGACACTAACACGCGAGGGGGCCAAGGCAGTGGGGTGGTCCCACACGGGAGAAAAGGAGTGCTTGATTTGCTCACCATCTCACCCAGCAGCACAGTAAGTGTAGTCTAGCCTCGTGGAGCGTTTTTTTTTTTTAATGATCTTTTATTGGAGCTATTTTCTTTAGTGTTATCGGATTTATTGGTATGACGTCATCATTCCTCATATTGGCCCAATATTTGCACCCCTAGTAGAAAGGCCTGCATGCCAACCACAGGGATGAAAGTAAGGAGTTGTTCTCTTTATTACTGTTTCATTTCATTCTTATATTTCATCTTTTTATGACTATTTTGTAGGCTTCCTTGACTTCACTCTTTCACGGTTTTTCAAAAATGTAATAAATCATGCTGTTTCTCGGTTTGAATACCGTCCGTTATTTGTCAAAAATATGCATATTTAAGCAAATTGTATGTATTTATTGCCTGAATTAAGCATTTTCAAGCATAAAAATGGTTCAATGAAGTGAAATACAAATACAGGTATAAAGCATTCAAGAGATGCGTTCAAAGACGCTGGGATGACATGTAGTATTCTACACTGGTGACTAGGTGTCAGTAATGGTACTGTAATGCTGGGTGAGACACACAAGCACCAGACTTGATCGCCAGAACAACAGGCTTTTATTGCAGGTTTAAATCTCACAGCAGGCACAATAATCCCTAACACGAGCTACTGCTGTGACTGGAACCCTCGCCAAGATAAAACAGATACAGTAGATAAAACACATTTACAGAACACACACGAATACGGGTCTTATTTATGTGTAAAATGGCTTAGTTTTTTCTTATGTCAACTATATTGGGTAGTAGGAGTGTAAAGGTGCCTATAGGGTGTTATTTCATGTCTAGAGGGCTACCGTATTTAGAAGGTAAACAGGTTTTCTGTGCTCTGTGAAAATATTCCATTTATGTATATCGCTTATCACGGGCGGGTCTGGAACCAATTAACCACGATAAACGAGGGATTAATGTATACGATCTGTTAAACACAAAAAAGTCAACATTGAATAACGCCAGACGGACACAGCTTTAAAAGTGGCCCCCAGAAAACCACTTGGCTGCAACCTGGTTAGGAGTTTAACTAGGGCTATCGAGTCGATTAAAATGTTTAATCGCGGTTAGTCGCATTTTTATCCATAGGTAAGTCGTGATTAATCCATTGTGTGGTGTACACTAGCAAAACATGTTGTCAAGTTCTTTTGGACTAAAGTCAGCATGCACACTTCAACTCCTGTAAAATTTTCTCGAGTTTTATTTCACACTTTCTCACTTATTTACAGCAGCTTGTCAGGTTAGGTTGATAACCGTTGACTCAAAGAGGAATAGCATCAAATTACTACTCAGACTAATGAGTTGCATCTTGAAGCAATAATAGTTGTGCAGCCACCTAGCATCATATAATGCATGTCATAGGTATGTCACATAGGTATCAAACAATTTGCCAATTTGCCATCATAATTTGTATCAGGGATTTGAAAGGCATGTATTCTTGGCATCATAACGCCATAAGAATTGTCACACTCTTTGAATACACGTACAATCATGTGATGCTTATTTTTAACAAAATATTGTCAAATAGGACAAATTTGACAAAAGATATTTCACTTGACCTCCTGGTTCTTCAACCCAAGGAGGTCACACCATTTTTTTTTTTTTTTTACAAACTTGAAATTGGAAATTTCCTGTCTTTCTCCTGGTTTGCCCTGGCAGACGTGTGTTGGCACTGACGTGTACACGCCCTTCTTGGCTCGGCATCCTTGCATCAGTGGGTCTCATGTGCAAACATGGGTCACCGTAAGGAGAAATTGGATTTCTTCCCAAATCAAACCCCATTTCCTTCAAGATTGGTGAGAGCTTGCTTTCCTATTTGGACTCTGGTCACCTCAGTTGCTCCAATCCGGAGGGGTGGGATTGTGCGGTTGATGCTCCAAGATCATACTGATTCCTGTTTGAGTGAATTCCACGTTGGATTTGTTGAGCGTTTTTTGAAACAAAGTTTCCCAAGAGCAAGTCTGCCTTCTCCGATGTTTGTTCTTGCGCTTGACCAGAGTTTGGATGAACCGGTCATTGATTGTAATCCTTCGTTGGGTGAAGGATTCATCTGTGCTGCAATTCGGTGTGTGTCAAATGTATCGGCTTTGACCCCCCACAATAAAGCTCAGTATCTTCATGTTTAGAAAGCGCTAACCGACTAAAGTTGAGTTGGGCATACCTGTTTTGCTCTGGGAAGAATGGACGAGGCCTTCCAGAGAGTTCTCTAGTTCTTCCTTTGATGGTTTGACCTTACAGGCCATTTCTTTTGGAAAAACTGCCTCCCACTTTAGTTGAATGCGAATTGCTTCGAATCTATTTTGCCATCCAGTGTCGTCAGTGTATCCTCTTGTGATGATCTTAGCAATGTTGAAATAGCTTCCTGAACAGTTTGGATAGCTCCCTTCTGGTCTAGTGGTGTTGAATTGCCTTTTGACTTTACAAGCCCTACTTGAGTCACTTGGTTTGTGTTCCATTTAAATACACGACAGTTCCATGGGTTTGCAACGATTTACTCTGCGCAACTACGTAGTCTCTCCGCTCTTCTCTCGTTACACTCATTTGAGTACTAGTGTTTCTTTGTAAATCTACTACATCTACCAGTTCTTTACTCTGTGCAGCCACCAAGCATCATATAATGCATGTCATAGGTATGTCACATAGGTATCAAACAAGTCAATTTGCCATCATAATTTGTATCAGCGATTTGAAAGATTGCATTTTTATCATCATCATCGTCATAAGAATTGTCATAATTTGATGAATACACATACAGTCATGTGATGCTTATTTTTAACAAAATATTCTCAAATAAGCCAAATTTGACAGAATACGTGACTGTCCAATTACTTGTTAGTACCATTCCTTTGGATGCATGATTTAAAAGTGTCTTGTTTTGTGATTGACAGTCCTAACAAGCAGCAATCAGCCTCACAGTCCTCTGAAGCGCTCAGTGTCACTCACTCCTCCAATGAGCGGTCCGAGCAACCATCCCATGGGTCCTGTCTGGTTGTCCCAGGAAGATCTACGTAGTAGCAGAGGCCCAGCCCCCGATCACGCACCCCTATCCCCTCAAAGCAGCATTGCTTCTTCAGGCAGCGGAGGAAGTGAACATCTGGAAGAGGGCAGTTTAGGAGGCGGCTCGGGTCTGCATCGCAGTTCCTTCCATGAGGAGGGTAGTGGCATGAGGGGTGAGTAGTAGTAGTAGTAGTAGTATACTAACTGTATATTTAGTAGTCTCTCTTTTATTTACTCAGCGCCAACAACTCCCATTTCTTTCAAAGCACTATTAAAGTCATCCAGCGTTTGGTATATTTAAGACGAGCCAGAAGATTAGTTTCATTTGCTTTCATTGATAAAGTGTGCATCACAGTGGAAGTTAAATAATACTGCTTATTGGAAGCATGTGGACACCGTGGTTAACTTAAAAGCACATGATTTGTTGTCCCCGATAGATACAAACAGTAAGCAATGCGACAAATACTTGTAGTATTTAAACCAATTTAATACAGTTCCTTAATGGTCGGTTGTGTCACGGTTTTTATATGCTCAATTATTAGTCCAAAAATATGTTTTTGTGCAAATGTTAAATTTTTTTGCCTAAATTAAGGATTTTCAAGCAGAAAACTAGCTAAATGAAGTAAAATACAAATATAAGGCATTCAGAAGACACATTCAAAGGTGTTGCGACGATATGTAGAATTCTACACTGGTGACTAGTTGTTAGTACTTGTAATGATATTTTAATGTTGGGTGAGACGCACAAGCACCAGACTTTTGAATGATCTCACAACAGGCACAATACTTCCTAACATGAGCTGCTGTTGCGGCCCTAACTCACGCCAAGCTAAAACTCAACTCTGAACCCCTGACGTCACTTCCTGTCCGTCCCAAACTCATCTCCCCTAGTACCGGAACACATTTACAGCAACACACGCATAAGTTCAAGTCTTATTTAAATCTTAAATGGCATGTTTACTCTTATGTCTACTATATTGGGTAATACTATAGGGCAGGGGTGTCCAAAGTATGGCGACTGTTTCAAAAAAATAAAATAAAAAATAAATAATAAATGTGTTTGTAACAGTAATTGTAACAACATAATTGGACAAGAAAACTACAAAAAACATCAGCAAAAATGTGAAGAGAAAAAAGCTGTAAATCTCACGAGAAATTTTACAATAATAATTAATTTTACAAGAATAATACAATATTATGAGGAAATGTGACAAACAAACAAAACAACCTATAAAGTTGTAATTTTTGAAAAATTTGGTTGGGAAAAATGTTATGCGAGAAAGTCACAAACTCAATATTATGAGGAAAAACGATGTCATTACATTATTTTATGACATTGTTAGTCACATTACAGTTGAAATATTTAAAAAATTTTATTTTTTAGGTCATGAGAAACAAAACAAAGTTGTCATTTTTTTTTTAATTGTTTGAGGAAAAGTTTATATTATGGGAATAAAATCAAAATTTTTAGGCGCTAAAACAAGTTGCTCCTAATAATAAGCTTTTTCACTGTATATCACAAAGCTGAGATGCAGTTTCTTCTTGAAATATTATAACGTCTTATCATTTTGCTTTAAAAACTACCAAAGTGGGCCTTGCATCCTTTCATTTTTCCATATGTGGCCCTCGCTGGAAAAAGTTTGGACACCCTTGCTGGAGGAGTGTTTTTTCATGTCTAAAGGGCTCTAATAATGTCAGAAACGAAATTTAGAAGGTCATAAAGAGGTTTTCTACGCTGTAACGAGGAAAATATTACATTTGTAAATAAGAGATCCTACGTAATGGAAATTGACTATCACAGTCGGGTTTGGGACTAATGTGAAAAACCAAGGATTATTGTACTATGATGCATTCTACATACTGACTGGAAGCCGTCAAATAAATCAAATTGTTTCATAGAAAATGGTGGAAGTGCTTTAATGAATGCATGTCATATCACTGCTGCTGTGGACTGTCCCGAGGCCCGGAAATATTTATTATTCCACTGTTTCAATGTCATTCTTGTATGAATCCCACATTGGCATGAAATGCTATTGGAATAGACGGTATTTGTCTGTCTGTCATAGATGTTCCTTCATGGCTGAAGGGTCTCCGTCTCCATAAATATGCAGCACTGTTTTCCACCATGACGTATGATGAAATGATGTCACTTACGGAAGAACAACTGGAAGCACAGGTACAGCAGAATCCGTTTACAGTCGAGGTCCTTTGGACTGGCTGGCTGATGTGGGAACTTTTTACTACTAATAACAATAGCACGTTGGACTGTAGTTACAATTGAACTGGTAGGATCGATGCTTTTGGCCGATTTGAGACAACTTTTTGTAGTCAATCAATTTACCGTTTGCTCAAAATGTACGCATGTACTGTGTGTGTACGATGTATTCTTCCTGTTTCTGCAGAAAGTCACCAAAGGAGCAAGACACAAGATTGTTATCAGCATTCAAAAGCTCAAAGAGAGACAAAACTTGCTTCGCAGCCTAGAAAAGGTCAGTGACCAAATGTTTCTGTTCTTTCAGGCTACAGAGTCAGCAGATTGCAACCCAATTGCAGACGTAAGATAATCAAAGGCTCAACTAGAGACATTCGACATGCCGGCTACTAAACAAATGTTGTTGGTCTTCTTCTATGACAGCAGGTTTCAAGTAGCACTGCAAAGCATTGTTGCCACCTACAGGAGTATTAGGGGAAAAAAACAAAAATCCCCTTCACAATAAAAGCGCAAGGTTAAAAAGCCGCGATCCCCTGAAAATGGGTCCACGACCCATTTTTAGGTAATTGCTGCTGTAGGGCGTGGGTGTGCAATGACCACCTTTAAAACGAAAGGCCACTTTGATATTTTGTAAGGATAGCTAAGAAGTTATTTGTATTTCAAGAAAAACCTGCATCTCATCTTTGTGATATTGGTGAAAAAGCATATTATCAAGAAGCTATTAATAGTATCAACTTCGCTTTTTTCCCCATTGCTTTTTTTCTGCTTAAATAATCTTCATACATTTTCTTCTCGTAATATTATATTTGCAGAACATAACTTTTTCCCCAACCGGGTTTTTCAAAAATTACAACTTAATTTTGTTTTTTTCCTCATATTACAACTTTAATATTGAATCTCTATGCTACTAAAATTACATTATTTTTCTCTTAATAGTTTGCCTTTATTCTCTTGACATTACAACTTTTTCTGCAACCTAATTTTCCAAAAATTACAACTTAAAAAATAAGCATTTTCTTTAACATTTCAACTTTAAGCTGGTAAAATGACAGCATTTTCATTATTCTCATAAGATTACATTCTCGTGAGATTACAACGTACTTCTCTTCATATTTTGACTGTATTCTTGTAAAACTACTCTCTTCCTTTTTTAATTTAATTTTTTTACATTTTCTTGTCATCTGGACATCCTTGCTCTAGGGCATACCAGAGCATGGATTATGTTGGAAAGCTAAATCAAGCTTAATATTTGAGCCATTTCAACATATGATCCCATAGTAATTGTAACAAATAAAGACACCTGGTGCTTGGTGTAGTTCTTCACCTCACTTTACCATTTCTCTCTCCATTTGTCTTGGGTCCTTCCACCCGCCAGGATGTATTATTAGAAGGTGGTAATCTGCGTGTGCCACTGCAAGAACTCCATAATATCATCACAACACCTATCAAGGCTTTCAGTGGTGGCGAGGAGACGTCCTTACAGCGCCCTCCTCTGAACCCAGATGCCAAAAGTTCTGCACCTGGATCCCACCTTGCTGGAGGAGGTGGAGAGGTTGAGGCTAGCTCAAGTGTGATTGCGGAGGGAGATCTACCCAGCCAGTTTATTCGTGTCATGGGCAAAGGTGAGCTTGATAGCGCTCCCATTTAACTCAGTTAACATCATCATACATAAAGGTTGTCTTACGTCCAGTTTCTGTCTTATTCTCAGTTTGCACTCAACTACTAGTCTCGAGATCGGATGAGGACAACATCAGCTCATACCTGCAACTCATTGACAGGTGCCTTATACATGAGGTGCGCACCATCCTTGAAAGTAAACATCAAGTAGATCCCCACTTATTTGCTGTTTGACATTCGCTCTCCCGCATATTCAGAGATTTATTTTCTCTGCTTTAAACTGTGAATAATTTAATTTATGGTAACTTAAATCTAAAATGGTTTGATGGCGCTATCGGCATGGTAAAAAGTAGGTGTCTCAAGCCGATATCGGGCCGATATCAGCAAAAAAGTAAACAGTATCAGGATTATCGGACAAAATCTCTGCCATTGGCCCTCAGATACAAGCAGTCTATTCGAGATGCCGCATCAGCGCACAAGGAGTAGGAGTGATGTCGGCTGTGTGGCAGTTTTTTCGTGAAAGTCAGAAAAAGAAGAGACAGAGGAGTGCAAAACATGCCATGCACAAGTTTCCCGTGGTGGCACAGAACCGGAGAAGTTTAACACGACCAACCTCATCGCGTATTTGCAGCAGCATCACACGGGAAACTTGGCAAAATGTCATTAGCTGTAACACAGAAGATGACCAGCCCCCGTCGGTGGCGAGTAATAACGGGTTTAAACGCTTCATGGACCACCTCGACTCACGCTATATTATGCCTAGCTGTCAGTACATTGTCGACAAAACTATACACCACGTGCATAGTAGTTTTGTGAATCGTGACACCCCTAGTACTTGTAGAGTGCAGCAGCCATGAATCCAGCAGAGGGTGCTGTCTCACGAGTCAACATTTTCCAGCATGAAGATGCTGTGACAGGACGGGATGTTGCGTAACTGCATGTTTTGAAAGGACGCTACTGTCATGTGTACATTACGGTTGGGCGATATGGACCTTGGGATGTATCACGATATAATTAAATTTAGCGGAGTCGTGTATAAAAAGCTCCAAACCTTAACCCATATAATTGAAAAGAATTAAAATAAAAGTAAGCTTACCTGTGGCACTGTGTAGAGTGTCCAAAGCAAGCCGGTCTAGTCCAGTTGTTCGTGGCAGCTGCTTTCACAACATTAGCACCACTGTCAGTAGTTAATAAGTCCAATTCCTGGAGAAACTCCTTCAACTCACTTGCAATGTTTTCACCCGTGTGTTCCTCCGGGAAAAAAAAACTTGTCTGGAGACAGGATGACTTCAAAGTTCAGTGACTGGTTATGTAGTGGACCGTGAGGCAAATATATGGTTGAGGTTTATCTAAACCAAACCACTTCCATATTACTGAGGTACCTCCCCGTTTAGCAACTATTTGTTCGTCTATTGTTTCCGCTTCTCCGCCGCCTTTAGCCATGCTCATTTTCTCTCTTTTGTCGTTTGCTCTGCTTTCTCGGTCACCGCTGGACCATGCTGTGGTAGATGTGCGCGGCGGCACGCAGTCGCAGGAAAAACACGTCATCAACACTGCTTTTTTCCGTTTTAAAAGATCATTTATACCGGTATTGGTCATTTTATTATCATTGGAAGAATTTACATGTATATACCGGCGTATATAAAAATGATCGCCCAACCCTGGCGTACATTTAAAAACTGTGAAAGGCATATTACAGGGTTTACACTTTTTCCATAGCAGGCCACATACAGAAACATTAAAGAATGTGGGGGCCGCTTTAATACATTTTGTGCATTAAAGATGCTAAAACCAATCCACTGTAGGTCAATATATGCTAATTTATCTGGACACAATATATATCTTATCTTTGTGTTACAGATGGGAAAGCAAATTAGTGTAATATCTAATATATCTCATTAATAATTAAATTCATTTTATTTTCTCAATTTCTACATGACGATGGCCAATTAAAAAAAAAAAAAAGAGCTGTGGGGCGAAAATGGCCCTGGGTTTATCAAAACTATACATTTTTAAGGCTTTCTATGGATGTATCCATCATTTCCTTTTTTCTGCCATTTGTGGGGGTTCTTCAATCGTAACCTCCTGTTGGAAGTGTGCACGTGGACTTCCTAGGTTGTAAATGAGTATAAATGAGATTGTTTTGCATGTGTATTAATGTGTAAGCATCTGTTTACATTTAAACCTCTCCACATTTGCATGGTCTTCTACTTCTTTTTGAATGATGCACGAATATACCCGAGTCGTGCTCTTCACTGAACTCTGTACTCCTCCTGTTCTCCTGCCCTTCAGTCATTTAGCGAGACTCAGAAGAAGAGGCTTTTGTCATGGAAACAACAGGTCCAGAGGCTGTTCCGGGCCATCCCGAGAAAAACGCTCCTTGACATTGCAGGTTATCGACCGCAGAGGAGGTAGAGTATATAATGTGTTCAGTATGTTGCGGTTGCATATTTGATCAACCGGCACCCCCACACATGGCATTGTTGTAGGAGTGCTATATGAATCTGAATATAGAAGAACTGTGTCTTTGTTCTGCAGCAGCCGTGGATTTGGTCAGTCCAACTCTCTCCCCACCACAAGCTGCGTTGGGAGCAGTGTCATGGCCAGAAGAAGCCTTCGGCAATTCCAGATGCCCTCTAGGAGCTTACCAGGAGCAAGGCTGGGCCTGTTGGGCAGCGGAGGCTTGCTGGGATCTACACCCCGTAGCAGCAGCAGCAGCAGCAGCAGCACACCCACAGGCCCCAAGCAAGGGAAACAGGTGAGTCAAACAAGGACAGGATAAGGGAAAAAAGCATGTAAAACTTATTGCCATCGTTTTTCTTAGGCAAGGCACATTATGTGGTGGCATAACGCATCATGCAGAACCCACTGTGACGCATTGGCATGACAAAAGACAGTGAAAACTGTAACATAGAGATGCTCGATACTGGCTTTAATCAGTATCGTATCACACGTCCTTATCAATACCGATATAGGCAGCAGCTCCTCCCTCAAACTAAAGTTGTGCAATGAACACATTATGTGTCCTTTCTTGCTACACGAATACTGCAATATGCAATACAAGTTAGAGAAAAAGTGCTAAAACACTGCATGTGACTGAGGGATTCTTCCCGAGGTGTGATATTAGAAGTATTGAGGGAAAGACGCTTTGCACATGACAGGTTGGACTTTAGTTTTCACACCGTTTCCTGTTTTGTGCTCTTATTTTGGTTTTACATGCAGTAGTACCAGTTTCTCATTAGTAGTCAGCGCTACTGTTAAGGCGATGCGACATGAACACTTTACAGTCATTGCAAATGAAATATTTACAATTACAAGGCAAAACTTGGAAATAGTTCCACACGGCAAACATACAGAACAAGTTGCTCTGTGGAACGCGTCATCACTTGCGTAGCGATGTCAATATCTGAGGAAAAAATTATACCCATATCATTTGATATCTTATTTTTCTGCCAATACCCCCCACGTCACTTCCTGTCTGACCCCCGATTCAGCTCCCCTAGTACAAGTCTTATGTCCTAAAGGAAAACTGCACTTTCCACACATCATCCACAATCCTTATATGAAACATGAACACATATTTTTCCCCCTTTTCTGTGCGTTCTAACGAGAGAAAACGAGTTAGTATGAGCCAGCTAACACTGCACGTCATGGGAGGTACCTATTTCGACTATGAAGCGCTCTAAAACATAACATAAAAAACCCACGTTTTATATGCATGTGGTGATCATGCATTAAGTACATTGATGATAACATGTAATACTTATCTTGACGTATTTTCATTTAAAACATTACCGAGACTTCTTTCCTAGGTGCATTGATTTCACATAGCCCATAGGAGCTAACGCTACTTTCGTCAGCAACAGCAGCATAGAAACAGCGACGACACTTACAATGTCTGCTCTCATTGGGATGGCTGTGTCTTTCAGCACAAGACTTGTGCTCCTATCCTCAGGTAAAAAAATAGTAGTATCCAGTAGTATCCACTTCCGTCTGTCCCGACTTGAGGTGTTGTGACGCTGAGACTAGCAAGGCGTTGATACTCCGCCAGGTATTGTAAATAAAGTTTTTTGTTAGCTGCTACAATAACAATATCGCTGTAGCTTGGTTAATATACAGGTCAGTTATGTAAATGGTACACTGTTGGTGTTTTTTTAGTTCTTTTAGGGCTTTATCGTTGAAATAGGTGCCTCCCATGACTTGCTGTGTTAGTTGGCTCACGCTAACTCGTTTTCTCTTGTTAGAATGCGCAGACAAAAATAAAGAAATATGTGTTCATGTTTCACATAAGGATTGTGGATTATGGGTAAAATTCCAAAAAGAGGTGCAGTTTTCCTTTTAAATGACCTATTTTCGGTCTACTGCACAGGAGTGTAACAGTGGTTATAGGGGTGTTATTTCATGTCTACAGGGCTCTAATAATATTAAAAACAATATTTAAAAAGTCATAAACAGGTTTTCTATGCTCTATGAAAATATTCAAATTATAAATAAGGAATCCTACTTAGCGGAGATTCAAATATCACGGAACAAATCAACTGGCATCAACGAGGGATAAACGCTAATTTGCTTTGTCAGCTGTAACACAAAGCTAAGATGTAGATGTTCTGTTCAGTTAACTTAGCATATATTGACCTACATTGGGTTGGGTTTAGTATCTTTTAATGTACAAAATGTGCCATTTTCTGTATTTTTTTCTATTTTTCTTGCATAAAAGGTTGATTGCAATAGCAACATTTTTGCATGCTGCTAAAATTACATAGCATAAGAACTGGTGATGGTTATTTTTTGAAGAATCCAACTAATTACTTTTAGTTAGGAATGACTGTATTTCTAGTTAATTGACACCGCTTGTACATTTATCCCTGCTGTAGTTCCCACATATTTACAGTCATCCACAACAGGAAATGTAAGAAATGAAAACACTGGGTGTGAATCACGAGCAGTTTGTTCATGAGCTGCCTGAAATATGCAAGTGCTGGTCTACAAAAGAACATTTCAAGATGTGGAACAATATGTTCCAGGATGTTTACAAGGGTCTGGATAGCAGAATGACGTCTTCATCACTTATTCCATATAAAGTCAGCTTTTTTTCCTCTTTAATTTTATTTCATAACATAAGAATGCAGGGAAAGGAAAAGGGTGTAGTGTTGGTGGTGTTTGACGAATGAAAGAAGGTGGATGGAACTTGTAGGGAAGTCAGGCCACATACCAGAGGCCCTGCGTCAGTGCTGAACGCTGAAACAGGAGGAGCCATGGAGCTGTTTCTTGCTCATCCTGGCACGTTTTGGTCTGGGCTGACCCATTTCATTGTAAACCTCTGTCTTGCTCGCTCTCTCTCTCTCTCTCTCTCATACTCACACACATCCTCATCCCTTACAATGGGAGGAAATACCTCAGTTCCTCTTCCTCGCTCTGGACCTACTTGTGTGTCTGCATGGTAGATCTGTGGACAGAAAAGTAGGAGAGAAATGTGAGTCATTGTTTGGTAGGTGTTGTTGAGGGAGGGGCAAAAGACAGAGCGAGATAGTATTTATATTCGAGAGAGAAAGGCAGTGAGAACAGTGCATAGGCATTTCCTGTTTTTCCTTGGCCTGCGGCACTGGAGGGCCAGGAGGGGGGTTGGAAGAGGGAGCTAGGGGAGGACTAAGTCGTAGTGTCGGAGGTAAAATAGGCAGGTCACCGTGATGAATTTGTATTTGTAGCATCTCAGATTGTGAATTATTTGGGGGTTAGATGTCCGGGGTTTCCGCTACATGTAATTGTTCGTTGCACACCGCCACTACAAAATAAAAGCCGCCACACCTTAAAAAAGTTGTTTAAAAAAACTTGAAAACAATGTTAAGTAATATATTGTATGAATGGATATACTGTATATGCTATATAGACCACAATTATGTTGAAAACAATTTTAAAATGCCTCTCTGGCGGCAGCTAGTTCCTTTTTGCTCCACGGGCGAGCTACAAGTGGCTATCACGTTCATGCTAACTTTCTTTTTTAAAGTGTCACTTAACAATTTTGCTCTCTTGTTATCATAATAATTATGGCTTGTCTTCCAAACACTAGTTGGTAATGGCGATGGTTTAATTTATTTGAACATGCATACAAGTTTTATATAATGTAATATGTCACATTCACAGTTCCACATGTCCAAAAATGAGTAGGAAGAAGCAAAGTTGTTTTACATCAATTGCAATACATTTGTTCACTTCCTGTATTCTAAATATACTCTCTTCTCGTTGAATACGTTGAAAATGAATGAGAATGTGTGACGTAGTACAAAAAAAGTAAAAAGTGTAGTAGTGATTAGACATAGCATTGACAAATGAAATAGAACAGAACACAGTTGGATAATAGGTTAGTACTGGAAATGTACTCCCTAAAGAATAAAGAGTAATAAGTGACAAGAAGGAAGCGTTAGTAGTGAGTGTAGTAGTTTAGACATAGCATTGTACAGCATGTGCACAGTGTTTCAAGACTCTTCCTCCTTGTACTTTGCAAACATCAACTGTTTGTATTGTTTCTTGAAATCGCTCATCGTAGTGCATTGTTTGAGTTCCTTGCTCAATCCGTTCCATAATTTGTGTCTAAGTTGTTCAACATAAACACGCAGTGTGTCCAGTTATAGGATAGTGACGCTATCACAGATCGTATGCTAGCTGTACTGTAGCCCACCAAAGAATATTTGCTTCACCTGAGTATTTTTTTATAACTGTTTTATCAGTCAAAATGTCAAATATCATAATGTTGTAAATGTCAAATATGACACCTGTATTTATTGACAAATGAGCACACTGAGTGGAGATGTGCTTTGTAAATAAAGTGCAATTTAAATGTTGACAGTGCTCTCAGCAACTTTGCCATTCAATTAACAGTTCAAATAAACAGGCGTCAGTACCAAAGCTTTAAAAAAATCCTAGTGGAAACACTGCACACACATCTGCTTTGACTTTGAAAAACATCTATCCACCTTCTTTGCCGCTTATCCTCACCCTCCCAGGTGACTTTGGGCGAGAGGCGGGTACAACCTGGACTGGAGACCCTTGTTGGAGACTCCTGTGATAGCGTGACTGTCTAAAGCTGTACACACTACGTGTTTCTGTTGAACAACTTAGACCCACAACTAGTGTTTATGAAGACACGCCATAAGTATTATAATGACGAGAGCAAGATTAAGTGACACTTTAAAAAAGTAAGTTGTGATGATTGATGTACCCCATGAACGTAATAGCCACCTGTAGCTCAGAGCTCGCTAGATGACGCCATCCAGGCATGTAAACAAAAATGCCAGAAAGTAGAATGATATTGAAATGTCAGAGATCACACACACTAGCATAGATGCTGTAGGCTTAGCATGTGACAAGCTGTCGTCAATTGACTACACATTTTACGGACTATTGCTTATTCTCCCGATAATAAAGTGAATAAACCTTTGCTTGCTTACCAAAATAAAGCATGCAAAATTTTAATGATATTTGAAATTGTTTTCAAACTAATTATGGTTAATATGTGCATAATAATAATAATCTATATAGGTATCTATATAGCATATATATAAATTCACACAATATATAAAAATTTTTCAAGTTTTGGAAAAAAAAACCCAAATTTTTAAGATGCAATGGCTTTTATTTTGTAGTGGCACGCCGCCATGATAAATTACATGTAGCAGAAACCTTGGTGAGAGTCATTAATTCGTTCCAGAAGGTCCGACTGTAACCGAGACAGCGGTAACTAAATCAATTTTTGATTTATTTGCCCATAAAACACTGAATTGTAAATTGTACAGCAGTGAGGGGCATTTACAGGTGCCACTTTATGTCCAAGTAAACAATATAAAAGTTTCAAGCCAGGTGTTGGGAGTGAGAACTTACCAATTTTTGCCAGGAGCTGCTACTTATGGAAAACTCTGATATACCGTAGTTTGTGTCTCTTCAGTAGAAGAATGAAAGACCATGTTCATTGAATCCTATTGTTTTCATAGGGTCTGTGGTTTGCCAACCCCGGAGGCAGCAACAGTATGCCCAGTCGAAGCCACAGCTCTGTACAACGGACACGCTCACTGCCAGTTCACACAACGCCTATGGTCATGTTCCAACAAGCTGGTAGGAAACCATAAAGTACATTGTTTTATTTCATAAGATATACACACCTGATCAAAATCTTAAGACCAATTGAAAAATTGCTATAATTTGCATTTTGCACATTTGGATCTTAATGAGGTTTTAAGTAGAGCTACAATATACAAAAACAAGAAGGGGGAGTGAGACAAAAAGCATTTTGAAAAAGTAATTTATTGAAAACAACAAATAAACTGAAATAGGCTGTTTATCAGCTGACCAAAAGTTTAAGACCATCGCTCAAAAAATAACAAAAAACTCTCCAAACCGGAACAAAAAATGTTCTCAGTAGGACTCAGTAATGAGTAGCTCCATCGTTCTTGTTAATCACTTCAAAAATGGGTTTGGGCATGCTTGATGCGAGTGTTTCCAGGAGGCTAGTGGGAACATTGCTCCAAGTGGTGAAGATGGCTTCACCAAGGGCATCAACTGTCTGGAAATGATGGCCATTGTTATAACCTTCCCTTGCCATCCATCCCCAAATGTTCTCTATGGGATTTAAATGAGGGGAACATGCAGGATGGTCCAAAAGAGTGATGTTATTCTCCCTGAAGAAGTCCTTGGTCAAGCGAGCATTGTGAACTGCAGCGTTGTCCTGTTGAAAAACCCAGCTGTTACCACACAGATGAGGAACCTCATCATGAGGGATGCCCGCTGCAACATCTGCACGTAAGCATCCACCGTTTGACGACCCTGCACCACCTGAAGCTCCAGTGTTCCACTGAATGAAAAAGAACCCCAGATCATGATGGACCCCCTCCACTGTGGCGGGTAGAAAACATCTCAGGTGGGATCTCCTTGTCATGCCAGTAACGTTGGAAGCCATCTGGACCGTCAAGGTTACATTTTTTCCTCAGAATAAAACTTTTTTTCCACCTTTCAATGTCCCATGTTTGATGCTCCCTGGCAAAGTCTAAACGGGCAGTTTTGTGGTGTTGAAGGAGACGAGGTCTTTGGATTCGTTTTTGTTTTTTTTAACCCTTTTCATCTGATGCTGTCTGATGGTTATTGCTCTGCAGTCGGCACCAGTAAGGACCTTAATTTGGGTGGAAGACCGCCCTGTGTCTTGATGGGCAGCCAATCGGATCCTCCGGCTCAGCGCAGGTGTGACTTTTTTTTTTTTGGTCTACCACTTGACTTTTTTGTTTCATAATGCTCAGGATCTATAAAAAAAAAAATGTAGAATGACTGTCTTACTGCGCCCCACCTCAGCAGCAATGGCACGCTGCGAGAGGCCTTGCTTATGCAGCTCCACAATCCGACCACATTCAAAAAGAGAAAGCTTCTTAGCTTTAGCCATCAGGAGGGCATGATGGTGTGAATGCCTGACAGAAAATGAACATTTTGGGCAGATTTTGGCTTTTATAGCCTGTGGTCTTAAACTTTTAATCAGGTGACAAACAACCTATTTCAGTTTTTTTTGTTGTTGTTTAAATTACAAGTTCCAAATGTTTTTTGTCTCAATCCCCCTTCTTGGTTTTGCATATTGTAGCTCTACTTAAATATAAATATAAATATATATATATATATATATATATACACACGCATACACGCACACACACGTCTCAATTTAGAGAGAAGGCTTGTTCTGGGTGTCTGTATTGGATCTACTGTATTATTGAACCTGCCTGCACATTAACTGCAGATTCAGGCTCAACAACACTTTGATAGAATGTAAAGTAGTCCGTACAGTCGTCCCTCGTGATACTGCGCTTTTTTCAGAAATTTATAAACGATCGCCGTTTCGTGGTAGACTATTGTCTATCTATATATGGATAGATAGCTTTATTCATCTCCAAGAGAAATTCACAGTACTGATATGTAGCATTCTGGTTACTAGGCGGCAATAATGACACACAACATTGATGAGACATTGCCTTACATTACATTACCTTAAAACTGCATGAAGTCACAAAAAGGTTCTTCTCCCATTCCGTTTGGAAGTGGTAGGTTTTTGGCTTAAGTTTAGAATAAATTATTTTGAAGCTAACTGGTTAGCTCGCTAGCTAGCGGCCGTCTCGAGGCCCTACAGCATAAAAGATGTGCAATGTGTTGTAAACAATGAATAATACGAGTGCAAAGGTGACCATAAGTGTGTTATTTCATGTCTACAGGGCTCTAATAATGTTTAAAAACGTATTTAGGTTTCTATTCTCTAAATGCAGAAATATTCCATTTATTAACATTGAATCCTATATCGTGGAAAATTGATCGCGGTCACGTCTGGAACCAATTAACTGCTATAAACGAGGGGCGACTGTATGTACTATAGTATAGTATTAAGTAGTCCGGATAACAGTGTACATTTACTGGCTTCTCAAAATAACTCAACACACAACCGGTAATGTCTAAATCGCTGGCATCAAAAGTGAGTCCATGCTTATGTTAAACTGTACTAATTGGGCCCAATTTGCAATTTTTTTCCTCCTGGGATCCTGACTCATCATAACTTGTTAGTGTTACAAGGTCTCAGGTGTGAATGGGGATCAGGTGTGTTAAATTGGGCATTATCGCTGTCACACTCGCTCCTACCGGTGTTGTGCTGTTCTAAATAAAGATGTTCTCGGCTACAAGAAGATTGTGTGTCCACTTAAACGGGTTCCACTGTAGTATACAGTTTAAAAGGAAAACAAACATCCTTGAAAAGAAGCAGTCAGGACATCACCCAATATCCACACAGATTCAGGTCGTGGCGTTTGCTGTCTCAACTCTCCCACGAAAGCAACGTACAGAAACCGTGGTCGTCCTCCACTCTTCCACTGAAAAGAATCAGGAGTGAAACCCCCAAATGGAGGGAACGTTGTGTGTGTGTGTGTGTGAGAGAGAGGAAGGGTTGGGAAAGTTTGAGGAGTCCTACAATGAGGCTCTTTGTGCAGTGAGGACGACTCCTTGGCCCACTTGCTGCCTTCTCTCCCTCCCTGACGTACTGTCATCTCTCCTCCTTTGACAAATCTGCAGAATCATGCAGACGCAGCACAGTTAGAATAAAGGGAGTGAGAGAGTAAATGTATTTGGGGGCTAAGGGGTGGCAGATCATTGGAGCCTATAAATAGTTTACTGTGGATGACCGCCTAACTTAGATTTTCTCTCTCACCACAAGGGATTTTCACTGGCCAGACTCGGCTAAAGACTGAATAGCTCGCCAGGGTTGCTTGGTTGCACAGTCCAAAATATACGCCCAACACACCCTTACATGTTCAACCTCAACCTAACCTTCTCCCATACTTCTTCACCCACTTCACAACTAAAACAGTGTCAGACAACTGTTACCTGGGAGATTTAAAAATAATAAACCATGTACTAAAATGCTAATAGGAAAGACAACTATGTTACAACATTGAAACAATATATATGCTGTGTCAAAGGTGATATAAAGTGAAGCTGGAATTACGGTATATTTTCAGCTAAATAATCTCACAATAATTGTGACAAAACAAAAGGAATGTACTCAATTAAAAACATTTTTGTCATACTGCTGTCAGATAAATAAACCAATATGAAATAAGAGCGAAATCAAGTGGTAATTTTGACACGGCCCCCAGTGAGTAGTCTGAACAGACGCCGTCTTGGTTGCAGGAAACAGATTCAAACACATGCAACCATGAAGTCACAGCAAAGCCAAGAAAGTGATATATTCACAACAATACCATTCACGATATTGTGTTGCGATAACTGATATAACACAGAAAAAGTGACCACAAGTATGTTTTTTTTAACTGCCAGAAAGTGACAGAGACAGCTCTACGCACACTGCAAAATAAGACCAGTGAGCAGCCATCAGAGCAGAGTTGCTTATTTAACACTGGAATGAGCCCCCACACTATTAATCTAAGATTCATAGAATAGATCTATTAAAAAAAACAACAAAAAAACAACTGAATTTTTGACTGAAGCTGACAGATCACCTGCAAGATAGGCTAGAAAGACGAGTGATTACAAGCCATGTTGTGCTAATAATTAATGTCTAGAACACTTACAGTACACATACAGTATTCATGGAAACACGGAAGAAGTGACGGAAATTATAAAAAATAATACATATTTAAACATTCACGCACACATCTAACACAGGAAAAATGCCTTTCAATGTTATTTTTCTCGGCGGAAATAAGATGAACATGTGTTTTGTGTCATTAGCACGATAAATTAGAAAAATAGCACAACGTATCACCAAACAAAAATGTCACAATAAGTAGAGGTACACGATAAATGTATGCGAAATTATGACATCATACTTATATATCAGATAACAATAACAAATAGCTCCAAAAAGGCTCCAATGAGGCAAGATTACCCGTACTGTGCTGGTGACCAAATCAAGCGCCCCTTTTTCTCCTGCCTGTGACGTTAACGGTCTGTTGCAACTTGCAAATCAAAAAATTTCAATGGACAATGGCAGAAGACTTTTCTCTGATCAACCATTCACTACAAGGGGCCTGTCTCCTTGCTCTGATCAACCAATCACAGCTGGAGGCCTGCAGGGCAAGTCTAAATGTTGAATCAGAAGTCCCTTTGCTACCACCCATTGCTAAAGACAGTCCTACTGTTACTGTGTATGTGACAGTGACCTCGCCAGGATGTCCAAGAATTTGATTCTCAAGGCCTTGGGCAGATTACATTGATATGGCAACACAGAAGTGGAAATCTGATTGGATACAAAAAAATCTAACATACACATACACTACTGGAAGCAAGGCAGCCAAGATACACGCTACTAAATGAAGATGACAGACTGTTGGAAATAAATTTATATAATTTCATGGAACAAACACGACAATTTAAGTTTGAAATGTAGGTCTGTGCTTCTGGTAGGCCAGCAGAGAAGGCTTTAGGCACACCAGTGAGTGGCATAATTCTATTTCTCAGATTGGACTCATATTGCCCCTGTTGCTTTGGAGCTGGTTGAGTCGTAGCTTACATGTACCAACATAAATCTCATTCAGTTTATATGAACTTGTTTAGTAACACTCATTGTTTTTTTTCCCCCCCTCCACATAGATCTTCAGTTGCCAGTTACAGAGCCAGACATCAACAATCGCCTTGAATCTTTATGTCTGAGTATGACAGAGCATGCCTTGGGAGGTAATACAGTTTTCCTTGTTGATCTTTACGACAAAAAATTAACATTTCATTGTAGAATATTCTTTGAGACACATCATGACACAAACATCAGCACACCAATGAGTATTTTCAGGATTGATTTATTTACTCTACAGGATTACAATGAATCCACCCAGTCATGTTGACTTTTGTGCACAATTATTTTTGACTCTGTCAATATTTACTGCAGACCAGTATCTGGTCTGGTAGATGAAAGATTTACTCGCAATGTCTCAAATTTTAGTCACAAGATGTGACCATTTAGTCTTAGTCACAGTCTTGAGCTGTGCATCCTTAGACTTTTCCATATGCGGCCTTCTGTGGAAAAAGTTTGGACACCCCTGTGTTAGACCCTAGACCAGGGGTCGGCAACCTTTACCATCAAAAGAGCCATTTTGCCTCGTCTTCCAGTAAAGAAAACATAGCTTGGAGTCGCATACATTTTTTCAAAGTTCTAATCTTTTTTTTTTTTTTTTTTTTTTATGCACCTGTTCCAACAACAGAAATCAGGTAACAGAAGTGCACAGTGCATGTGTTGGCCTGCTTTGAAATCATTTAAAACATTGAACTACGTAAACCTTTTTGGGTCGTTCCTGTATTTGTGTAAACTTAAAACAAAACGTAACCAACTTTAACATTAAAAAAAGCCCACCAGAGTTCATATCGTTTACATCACTTGACTCATCACAGGCAGTTCAATATGCTTGCGCTGAATTCATGCCAGTTTGCCTGAAATCAGAGGATAATTACGTTTTTAAATTAAGGATTAATCGACTATCAAAATTGTTGTTGATTAATTGGATAATCAATTCATCGATTAATTGTTGCAGACGTTGCGTGGTATCAGTCACTTAACAGTGGTCAAGATGTCATTTTTGTGTGTAGGATCATATCAGGGGTGTCCAAACCTTTTCCAGTGAGGGCCACAAAGCGAAAAATGAAAGGATGCAAGGGCAATTTGGATATTTTGTAATACAGGTGAAAAAGCGTATTATTACTAGGAACTTCAGTCTTTTTTCTCCCCATTTTTGCTGTTTTAAATTTTCTTCTTAAATAATCATTGTAAATTTTCTTTCATAATATAATGACTTTATTCCCATATAATAGCATTTCCCAACCTAATTTTCCAATGATGTAACTTAATGTTGTTTTGTTTCTTCTCATAACTAGGCCTGTGACAATAATCAAACATTAGATAAAAATAAACCCGAAAATGTTGCCGGCCTCGATAAATTGACGTGTGTGCATGCGTGTTTGTTTTCCTCGTCTCATTACAACACAGGAGGGATGACAAGAGGGTTCACTCTGCATCTGTCTGCGCACGTTGGTTCTATAGTGGAATAGACAGAGAGAGTAAACCCTCCTCTTAGCCATTCAGCCTCTTTGTCTCAGTACGTGGAGGTGGGGCTACTAGTGAGTGGATACACACAGTGCTAGCAGCAAGTTAGCCTAACAGCAAGCATGCGCCAACATGAATGAGGACACAAAAGTGATGGTTTCTAAGGCGAGTGCCACAGCCCCAGTGTGGGAATATTTTGGTTTTAAACAGAAAGAACAAAGTGAGCGCATGAACACTGATGACCGACCGATAGTTTTCCAACCTGAGAAAAAAAAAAAAACTAAGAAGGAGGTGCAGTGGAGCCTTCGTCCCGACAGTCAGCGCTTACCGAGGTGTTTGGTCGACGAAGAAAAATCTGCGCAAAATGGTGCACACTGTGTCGTTCGCAATATTTTAAGCTTCCCTGTGAAGGAATAATACCCAATCTTATTATCAATGTTATTCAAGTGCAATTTTGTTTAGACTTGATACTCCATTTTATTGTAGTTTTTTTATTGTAGTTTGCTTTTTATTGTAGTGGTTTTTTTTTTCTTAACTGAGACGGTGTCTATTTGTTATTTTGTTTTTGATTATGATTGTGACCCAGCGCCCATTTTATTTTCATTGGGTTTTTCTGTCTTTTTTTGTTTGTTTTTTTATTTAAAAGCTCTTGAGAAGTTAAAGTTAGTTTATTCCCTTTGATAAAATGTACTCGCATTATTATGCCATATAATTAATGAAAAAAATGGTCTCAAAAAATGCTGTCAATTACGTCGATTGACAATAATTTGTAGGACAATTATTGTCCAGCAAAATTTGTTATGACAGGCCTACGCATATGACCTTACGACAAAAAAAATTACAATATTTCTTTAATATTTCAACTCTGCTACTAAAATGACAATTTTTTAAAAATGTTGACTTTATTCTCATAAAATTACAGCTGTTTTTTCTAATTAGGCTCCTGCTGTTTTGTTCCCGCTATTTCCAACTTTGTTTTTGTAAATTTTTGTTTCATCATATTATGACTTCTTTCCCATCATCATCATTTTCTATGGCGCTTATCCTCACTAAAAACCTACTTATACGACAACATTGCACAGTATGTAACTATACAGTATAGTACAGAAGGTTTCATCTTGTGGCTGCCATCAAATCTCTTTACACTGCTACTCACCTTTAAAAAAATAAAAATGAAAAAAAGCATGATCCTATGATGTCAATGATGAAATATTTGCAGACTTTGGGAATTTATGTAATGGTAGTGTGTGTGAAGAATATGTGCGAAAATTAATTTTGCCAAGGGTTACAGTCATTTCCACCCCCCACTAAACTCAACTGAGGTGAAGACAGAAGGGCCTCAGTGCTCCTTACTGAACTTTTGACAAGTGCTGCTTTGTGTATGTGTGCGCCGGGAAGGCACAGAACAGCACCAATTAAAAATGTAGGACCTTGCTTCATTTTTTCCCCCATCTATTTCTCGACTCTTGCATCCAACATGTGTATTCATTCAAAGCCAAAAAATTTATTAACAGCAACGGAAAGGTAATGCGGACTCAACACAACTAGGATGGCTCTCAGTGGGGCACATACCTCCGCCAAGGTGGAACTATCTGTCCAGTCAAAGAATGAATGGCAGAAATAGGACTTTACTTCACTTGTATGCATACTTTTAAACATGTATATGACACGTTCTCCTGCGATTGACTGGCGATCAGTCCAGGGTGTAGCCCACCTCTTGCCCAACGTCAGCTGAGATAGGCTCCAGCATACCCGCGACCCTAGTGAGGATAAGCGGCATAGAAGATGAATGAATGAATG
The DNA here is from genome assembly GCF_027744805.1 of Dunckerocampus dactyliophorus. Classification (NCBI taxonomy): domain Eukaryota; kingdom Metazoa; phylum Chordata; class Actinopteri; order Syngnathiformes; family Syngnathidae; genus Dunckerocampus; species Dunckerocampus dactyliophorus. Next base: position 32,005,202 of record NC_072821.1, on the reverse strand, counting down.
ACGCGTTCTCTGAGCCTGTAGAGATCTTTACAAGGATCTATGTAAAGTGGTAGATGAGATGGAAATTCTATGGTTACAATTGTTACATCATTGAGGTGTAGTGTTGATAAAATGAATGTTGGATAACAGCTGGTCTTTTCTTGATGATTTAATCTTGGATATTGGGGGGGGGGACCACAAAAACCTGACAGGAATGTCAAGGTTTTATTGAGTGCTTTGGATATGAAATGTAATTGCATCCTGTAAAAAGATTTGCGTTGGAAGTCATTACTGATGATTTCTGCTACACTTCGGAAATCCAATAACAATCGTTACCTTTCGAGTCCTCTGCCATCACACTCATTAATTAGCATGGCAAGCGCCTTGAACACCTTTTATTTAGCTTCTAACACACCCTAGCTGCAAAGCAAGAACTTAGTTCAAGTAGAAAATATCACAAAAGCCAAAAAAAATACCCATAGCACAAAAAACCCATAGCAAATATAATTGGATTCATGTATTCAGGCGTAATTATTAGGAAGTAAAGTGTGGCTTGGTAACATTTTCCTATTCAGCCCCACCAGAGGCAACAGCTGTCAAACTGTTGTTTTACTCAGAACGCCTCGATCTGTATTTTGACAGATGTGTTGTTCCCGTACATGACAGTGAGGGACCTGACCCCTGACTGTCTGCCACTTCCAGGCCTCATTCCCAAACAGCACATGGCATGGTGAAATTCCTGCTAAACTCAAATACGTGTGTATCGTACCAGCATCACAAAGAAATTCAAGAACGATTTCAACTACATGTTGTCTCTATTTATGTACCCTGTGATTAACTGGTGAATAATCCAGGGCGTAGTGCTCCTTTTGCTTTTCCACTTAGCTGGAATAGGCTCCAGCTCCTCGTGACCCTGAACAGGTTAACTAGTATAGAAAATGGATATATGGTTAGATTGGTTAGATTAACCCATGCCGTTCTTACCTTTTATGTCAATGACATTGCAGTAGTGCCTGTACCTACATCCTCAAAACAACTTTAACTCGACACACCACTAGGACATTAGTTGCCTCTTGTTTGGCTTAGTGATGCGATGTTGGTGAACGGTTAGTCTTTTGAAACTTTTACAAATTATAATAATTTACAATAAAATTTTACAACAATAACGTAATTTAGGGATGCAGCTATCGTATATTTTTGTAATCGAGTATTCTACTGAAAATGTTTTCAAATAAACGAGTAATTGGAAAAAAAACATATTTGTGCTTAGTTAAAGGGATGATTTGGATTTTTTGACATGAAGTTGTATGACATCTCCATCAGCAGTGTAGTGCATCAACAGTGACTTACCCCCCACTTTGTTCGGTCAGTGGAGTTCTGGTCGGATTTCGGTGAGGAGGAATGTAGTTACGGTTAGTTGCTGGGGTCACTTAAGTAAAGAGTTTGGATTCTCAAAACAATATGCGTTCAAAAAGAGTCACTGTTGATACACTACACTGCTGATGGGGATGTCATACAACTTGATGTCAAAAAATACAAACTATCCCTTTAAAAGAACAATTATGAATATACAAGAGAAAATAAAAAAAATGAACGTCCAATTGGTTTAATTTCTTCAATAATTAACCGTTTTATTTGTTAAATCGACATTGTGCATAAGAACAAACTGTATTTTGTTGGGTCTGATGGACCACATGATGGTGTTTTTGTAGATGAATTTATCCATCCCAGACTATTTCCTGGAAAAGCAGAGAAACAATAATTACTTTAGACATTACTAAGACTAAATTACATATTACATTATGTTGATGGCTGTGCAATTATAAATCCTAAACTTACAGAGAGGCTGACTAGAAATAAGACAAATATTCTTTGTAAGATATTGTTTTTGCAATGTTCAAAGTAAAATGAAAACACCTTGTGTGGTGGAACACATTACTCTCAACTCAGTGAGCGACACATGCATTTCCTCGTTCCATTACACCAGTGGTCCCCAACCTTTTTGAGCTCTGGTCTCGGCCGTGAACCTGCCTGCGCAAGATCTACCCCCAAGCCTTCGGATACACAGTATATGCCTAGAAATATATATACAATATATTTAAATATATATTGTGTATATACAGTATATATATTTAAATTATACATATATTTATCTATTTATTTTGTAGAAAGGTTTATAAAGTAAATTAAAAAGATACGTATTTCAAGCTTTGTCTTTAAATACAAAGCTTTGTGTTATTATTGGTTGTTGGCATCAACATTTCAGCTTTTTCTCATTGTTTGCAATATTTTTTACAATTTTTGCTGTAATGCAGCAGTTATGCAAATAGCTCGCAATAAGTGAAATCGGCGAAGTAAGTAGTAAGTTTTTTTGTTGTTGTTTTTTTTTTTACAATGATGTATGTTTTACAGCTGTAAAACTCCTCACCATACACTTTTCTCAGATAGGCAATAACATTTCCTCACATTTCTCTCTTGTTTAAACACACTCAAAAAAGTTCAAACCTTCATTTGAATTTTAATGATCAACCATAATAATTAACACAAGAAATTAAGTCACTCACGCATATTTCACTCCTGTGCACCCCCAGTAATCGTTGCACCCGAGTAATATTAAGGAAAAATTACTTTAGTAGCATAAAGCTGAAATACTAAAGGAAAAACATCGTTCTTTTTTAAAGCTGTAATATGAGAAACTAAACAAAATAAATTAGAATATTTGGACATTTATGGTTGTGGAAAGTTAAAATATTATGAGAATAAATTCTAAATATGGGAATAAAGTCACATTAGGAGAAGAAAATTTACAAGAAAGTTGAAATTAAAAAAAAAGAAAAAACAGAAAAAAAACAGCGGTAACTTGACGAGAATAAAGTCAAAATACTAAGGGGAAAAAATTTGTATTCTAACAAGAAAAAAGTTAGCTTTACGAGAAAAAACTCGTAATATTATGAAGGAAAAATAATGTCATTTTAGTCACACTTCCAGTCTTCAAAATAAGAGCGGTGCACATCCTGTGCATAGTGGTAATGTAATAGTGGTAATAAAATAAGGGTGTCATAAAAATAGCTTACATTAATAAAGCTAAAAAAAAATAAATAAAACAAAATAAAATATAATTGCATCTGCAATTTTACTTAAAAGCGCTTGACATTCCAATTACAATGTTAAATACCCTTGAGAAATTAAAGTTTATTGCTTTTGATATGATGTACTCTCATTATACTGTAATGCCATATAATTAATGAAAAAAGGTCAAACAAAATTGTGTCAATATCGATTATCGACAATAATTTGTAGGACAATTATCTTAAGGCAAAATTTTTTTTTATCATGGGAGGCCTAATTATGAGCAACAAACAAAACAAAATAAAAGTTGACATTTTTGGAAAATATGGTCATAATATAGGAATAGAGTCAAAATATGATGATTATTAAAGAATTTAAAAACAACAAAAATGGGGAAAAAAGAGCAATACAGCAAAATTGATACTAATAGACTTTTTCACCTATATCACAAAGCTGAGATGCAGTTTTTTTCTTGAAGTATATGTAATTTAGCTTAGCATATTTAAGTGGCCCTTGCATCCTTTCATTTTTCATTATGTGGCTCTCAGTGGAAAAAGAGACCCCTGTTTTAGGTTTAAGAATGAGAACCCGATTCCCATGTGCGTAAAAGAACGACTCGTCATCTCTCACGTTTCGAATTTTGTGACTTCACCCTACCACATTTTTTCAAACGTATATATAACTGCAATAAACTGAATCGGTTCATCTTTCACTTAATAGAGCTGTTCAAAAGACTTGACTCGTTCATAAACATCACATCTCTGTGAGTGAACTGGAGAGCGGATAGCAGCTGTGAATGAGATTACCGGTGTTAGTAACTTATTGTAAGTTGGACATCTAAATACACTGATCATTGAAGCACAGTATATGTTCGTCCAATAGTGATAATGACTGATGGCAGCATGCAGCAAGGATGCCGAGGTTACTTTTCACCTTTCATTTGACGGTACATACAGTAACTTTTTGCTTCCGTTTCAGAGCTGGCATTTTGTTCGTGTGCTTTTTGAGCAAGTGATGCTTACAGGGTTTCTCGGCTTTACAGTAAGTTTAAGCATAGTGATATGAGCTATGGTCTTTAAAAGTAGATGGTCAAAAAATAAAACCACTAAATGTACAAAAAATGTCGACACTAAATCAGAGCTGGGTGTGAATCCAGCCTTTTATACTTGATAAAGCTTGAAACGGATGCACACGTTTCAGTGTGTTAATACTAACATTCTGTCTTTCTGTGCTCTTTATCCTCAGACGGTGCCGATCGCACGTCAACAATATGAAATGAGGGCCAGAAGCGTGTCTGAAGCTTCACAAGGCCCTCTCACAACAAGTCACCCTGAGGTCACCTGCCCTCCAGTGCCCTCTTCCTGTAGCCAAAGGTAGAGATCAAGCAAGGGCATCCAAGAAACACATGCCATCACACTGGCTGCATTGACGGGGTTGGAAAACACACTTCCTGCTGTGACCAACAAGTTCTCACCTGTGTCACCTGTGTGAGGAGAGAGAGAGAAAGGTCTGATCAGCGTGTGTGAACAGCGCCCTCTCAGGAGATCAGAAGCACTACAACAGACAGATCAGCAGAGTGGGAGATGCCCGGGCTGAGGATCCGGGCCCATTGAAGCCCTTTTGGTCCCTTTGGTCCCCGTACATTTAAGAGTTTCTCCAAGGATCGTAGGTTTGGGGAAAAAGCCCCCTTGTCTTTGTTTACATAATGATGCTACTTTCAAAAGGGTACAGAATGAAAAAGAAATCAGGTATGGGTTATACTATTCTGTAAAGCCTCGACTGACTGCCAGCTTTACACCCTCAGTAGCCATCACGCTAGTTTACAACCAACATGCTTATCCTTTATTATATTTATCAACGCAAGGCTTGAAGAAAATGTGCCAATCAAGGGTGAGGAGAGGACGGTGAGAAGCGAGGGAGACGCGCAAAAAGGAAAAGAAGGCGAAGAAGGTTGAAGGGAATGAGCTGGGACGATGAGAAGGGATCCTCCAAAAGGAAGCGGATGTTTTGAAGGAGCGAAAAAAATCAGAGGCCGGACCTTTTGATGTCCTTAAAATGACGGAGGGAGACGATGTCACGTGGATTCGTGTTGCTAGTTTGTCCTGTGAGTGGAATAGGAAGTGACTGGTCAGTTACATATTGTTTATCTTTAGCTTGTATTGTATCAACTCTGAATTCAGAGGATTAGTGTAGGGGAGGACTTTAAAACGTAGTCTTTCATATAAGTGGGAGATAAATACAGCTGTATTACCAATGGGATTTGTATGCATGTTCAGATTCTAAGATTTTTTTTTTTTTGTAAAAAACCTTTGTAAAACAGGGGTGATTTAAGCTATGTAGTCTAATTTTCTTAGTGCAAAGGAACATTTGAAATGTGGAGTGAGGAAAATGAGAAGGTTTGCAACATTGTAGACTGGCTGTGTCTCAATTCATGCACTTAGTGCACTCAAAGTGTAAGTATGGAAGTGGGTGAATTGAGACACAGCCGTTAAGACAGTCGGTCCATGAAGGGTTGCGTCCCAGAGACTGGAGATACTGCCGCGTGCTGGCCAAAAAGTTGGTGGCGGTGCATGTTCACCTGACCACTCTAAAGAGGCCAAATATTGTTGGTGGTTGAGGGTAAATGAAACTCTTCTGTAGCTTCCTCTGAATATAGGCTGACATGTTTTTTTTTTTTTATTTCTTATGTTGTTTTGAAATTTAATTTAACCCCAATTCATTGTGTCTGGAATGCAGACTTTATCCAATGGCCGAGGTGGTTAGGAAACTAATGATGTGCGGCAAGTGTGATTTGATAGTAGGTGCATTATTTAGGTTCTTCATTCTTTTATTGCAATTGTATAGTACTTTATTTCTATCCTGCACTTGATATGATAATGTGATAGGGCAAGATCCAAACGGACAAAGTACCAGTACAGTGATTCTCAGCTGTCAGTACAGACACCCAGTGGCGATCTTTGGGTCCTCCACCAGAGATGTTCAGTTACGTTTTGGTGTCCTGTCCATCAACTGTGTGCTGAACACACAGTTAAAAGACCAGCGCAGTTTTAAGATTTTGGATGTAGAGCCCCTTTGTTTTGATCTCATGCTGGGCAGTATAGGGACTAAACATGCCGAAAATTCTGACATGGTGCCTAAATTCTGCATGTGACAGGCCACACTGCCAGATCCAGTGATAGAGGCTTGTGACTGAGGCTGTGTCTCAATTGGTACACTTCTGTACGTAAGGCTCAAGGCTTCGTTATGCTACAGGGTAGTCTTGCTCCTGTTAATAGTTCTCTACCAAAATTTTAGGGGCACTGTTTTTTCAACTCTCAATGATTAGCTGTTTAGCTTCCTGTGTAGTAGTATTGAACAGTGGCAATTGAAGCGACAATCCAGATCATTAATCGATGTGGAACTTTAGACACTTTTAAAAATGGTGGGTCGTCTAGTAAACCAAGGATTCCCGGGTTGAATCCCGTTTCCTCCATCCCAGTCACTGCTAGTGTGTGTCCTTGGGCCTAAAGACACTTTACCCACATCGCCCACACATGGATGCTTCACTGACCAAAATGTGGACCTACGACTCGGATCTGGCCACCGGGTGCTGTACAAATACAGAGACAAACTTAGCCGTACTTGTATGATCTTTTGAAAAACAGGAAAGGCTACATATCGGAATTGCTGTACTAAAAAAAAAACAAAAAAAACGCAAGGTTAGATTTTTTTGCAGGCGCATGTCAAGCTCTGTCAGGGGGTTTGCAAGGGGAGGAGTGAGCCGGCGTACGTGACACTGTGGCATAATGAAGCCTTTAGTTGCCTGACTTGCATAAGTGTGTTCACACGCACGTTTGGCAAAACGCTGTCAGTTCCCCACTCAAAGCGCCTAATACAGTGAGTGCGCACTGATGGATGCTTACATAGTCACCATTTTGGCTACACAGTGGAAGAGGAGGGAGTAATTTGAAATAATGGCGGCTGAGAAGCAACCCCTACAGGTGTAAAGTAGTGAACAAAATAAGCAGCAGCGGGTAAATACTGCATTATTGGTAAGTGAGTAATGGCAGTAAATGATTTGGGACATCACTATGCTGTCAAAATCTGCACCTTTAAGAGCTAAGTACACAATGTACACATTATACTTGAAGGAAGTACAGTGGATCCCCGCATATTTGGGATTCACAATTGACAGCCTGCAAATTTGTGAATTTTGGTCAAAAAACAAATTGTTTTGTATTTTATTTCCATAAGTCGGTAATAAATGTATAAATATGTGCTAAAACAGGTAAAATGTACAGCATACATGTTTGTCTTTATGCTTCACTGATGTGTCAATGTTTTTTCATCAAACATTGAGTTCTTGCACTTTGTTTAGCGGTCCAACACATCGTAGCTGTGTGCCGAGAAAAGTTTGTTTGGCTACGGAAGCACTAGCTTCAACAGTCATGGATCATCTTACATTATCATTCATTAGTGGCGAGTCCCTGTACATTTTATGCTTTAAATGTGTTTAATAAATGTGTAAGGCATATTGAAGAGAGAAGGAGAGGGTTCTGGAGCTGAATCTAATCTAATAATTACAAGTCACTGTTATTGCAAATGATCCAAAATCAGAGGTCTAGCAGGAGGGTTTGGGCGGTAGGAGGGAGCCGTGTGTCAAAAATCGATATTTTTACGGGCGTATCAATTACTCATGTTTTTCCCCCCTTTCACTGGTCCAGAACGTAGCGCTCACAAAAAGCGGGGATCTACTGTATTCCATTTGAGACACTGCCTGTGTATGATGAGTCTTTTGTCCACACACCCCATAGATGTGTCACGATGATGCTGCACATTCAGATTACGTCTCAGTGTTTATCGCTCTTCTGATCTCTGTCGCATTACAGGCCCTTCGGTTCCTCGCTTCCATGACGTGAATGTGACAGGAACCTGGTTCACTCATGCATGGAGAGACTGATGTTATAAACCTTCAGGCTCACCGTGCACTGCACTGTGTGTGTCGCAGGGGGCAGCATCAGGATAGCAATAACCCTTGCCATACGTTTCAGTACTTAAAGAAGATACACTTATTTATTCTTTTATTCTTCATAATTGTTGCAGATGTCATACTTTTACTCAGTTTAGGTGTATTGTTATTATTTAAAGTACCATATGTATTAACAAGTTATGGCTGGTGACCATACGAACATCTCAAATATTAACCGTTGTTTTGTTGTTTATTTGTACTTTTAATGATGTTTTGTTGATCTATAACCATTCAGTGTAATTTGTCATGTGAAGCTTTGGTGTCAGAGTGCAGCTCTATGCAGGAACCGGTCCACGACTCGCACATGCAACATACAGTACATGTTCAGTCACACAACGGCAGGAAGAATTGGGAGGACAGTCAGTGCAACTTTCTCACAAAGACACATTACGTCTTTGCAAAATACAGTGGAAACAATCCCTTCCCACGATGCAACATGTTTCCCCCCATAAAGATCAGTTTTTGTCAATGAGTTTCATAACATTTATCCACTGTTCAAGCAATGTTTTAAGTCATAGTTTAACATTTGTAACTCTCAGGATGAAACAGTATACCAGGGATATCCAAACTTTTTCCACCGGTAGCATTGTGTACAAGTGGCCTGTATGCCTTGAGCTAGTACAGATTTACTGTACTACAGTAAAACTACTCTTGTTGTGATTCTATTGGATTTTTTTTTGGCATACCGCTGGACAGTACATATTTTAAGAAGTGACATACGGGGGAATGGAGAGGAAGAAAGAAAGGGGGAAAATACTGTCTTCAGCATCTGAACCATGGCAGAAGGCAACTCAATTGCAATCTTGCAAAGTGCAAATTTGACCTATATTGTGCTAATATTGATGGCATAGTGACAATTTTGGTCGTAATAATCATATGACATGTTCATACTGACTCAGCTCTACTTAACTGTTATCTAAGTGTTAATTATGAGGGGAAACCAGTTTGCATTAAACGCATTGGGATCAAGTCCACAGGATAACGTCTGGGTGTTACTGTTGTTGCAATGGCCAGTAGTGCCTGGTTTTGCCAGTTGAAAAGCATCATTGTTGTTGTGTTTCCCATATTGTGCTGATCTGCCTGGGCAAAAGATGTGTGTACTGAACGACCGCGTGTGTTATTTGCATAAGAGACTTGGCGCTTTCTGTATCGACAGGGTGCCATGGAGGGTTAGCCTTATTGAGATATTGTTGTTGTCTTTGTCTATGCTGCCAAGACTGACATGTATGCTACATTACGATGACACAATAGCAATTTCCGGTTCTATGGTCATTACTAAACTTTTCTTCTCTGAAATCATAAATGCAAAAGTCTCACCAGATATGCTGAATTCTCAGTTGAGTTTTTGCGCAACTCCAAGGACTTTTTTTTTTTTTTTTTTTTTTTTTACAAATTTTGGTTGAATTTCAAATTTGACAACTAATGGCTTTCCCAACACTACTGTAAATGGCGGACTGGTCCTGCCTGGAGTATTTCATGAGTGAGACCTCATTCAGCAGTCCTACTTTATAGTTGCCCATCATTTTGGTGACAGTTAACTGGTGAAAATCTGAATCTGCACCAAAAGGCTGGTTCTCAGGCCCTTCCCCTCCACAATTGTTTTTATCCAATTAACTGCTATCATCATCAAAGGGACTTGGTACTTTGTACTGTGAATACGTGTGAGAGGAGTCAAAGACGTGTTCAGCAGTGCACAAAAATTGAAATCAAGGTAACTGGATTTAGGGTTAGGACTAGGGCTAGGTGTAGACATTCACATTAATCCAAAAGGCTTCTTCAGTTCTAAATGTGCTGGTGCAGAGTTCCCATATTTATGTCTCTGCTGGGGAGTCCCACATGTTCACATTAAAATCCTTTGTTACAAAGTGTGACCGGTGACTGGCATAACGGCAGGTCATTCCCCTCCCTGGTTTAAAGTGACAACTTTCTCAAAGGTGTGACACATTATTCTGGGGAGATGTTGGCGTTGTGAGATAATGGTCCACCCATCCATTTACCTCCGCTTGTCCGGGTCTGGGTCACAAGGACAGCCGTCTCAATAGGGAAGTCCAGACTTCCAGGTCTCTGGCTACTTCTTCCAGTTCCACCGGGAGGACACCAAGGCGTTCCCAGGCAAGCTGTGAGACATCCCTCCAGCGTGTCCTGGGTCTGCCCCTGGGCCTCCTCCCAGCGTCCAGGAGGCAGCTAGACTAGATGACGACAGGTGATGGTGCAAACCTCCACCTCTGTTGAGAGAGGGCCTTTCTAGTTTGACAAACTGTAGTTCACATTTGTGGGTGACACACTGCTCAAGATCCAAGCCTTTGAACTCTGTAGACAACATCATCTAGAAGACATTGAAAGATTGCACTGCCAGTTTCAGACTAAAGTACGAGTAGGGACAGACGGCAGCCTCAACATTGACCATGTTTACATGCACACAACATTACAACAGTACGAATATTCCCGTTTACATGTTAATCAGCATACTCAGAATACAAAATCAACATATTTGTATCGACTGGCTTACCAGTATTTCATAAACTGGTAGGAATATTACTGTTCCAATACTTACAGCCATTGAAGCACTGAAGTATTAAGGATATCCATCAGTACATTCCTCCTCAGGCTAGAAATGTGAACCTTCGTTTGACACCATCCCAGACCTAAACAAATCCCACAATCCTTTATGATCTGAGTGTGTGCAATAACTTAATAACCGGTTCGATTTTGCGAGTTGATATGACCTCATATTTGGGTTGGCACAGGCATACGGCAGGGGTTTGAATTGGGTTTTTAATAACTGGAAAATGATTCGAAATTGGCAATCTGAAAAATCAGTCAATCAATATTTATTTGTATAGTGCCTTAACAACAGTCAAACAATTTATAAAGCATTCTACACAATGTAACAAATCACAGAAATAAAATACGTATACACAACAGCACAGACAACATAACTCTAAAACACACAATATGTGCCAAAAGCCAGTTTGAATAGGTGTGTCTTTGGCTGTGATTTAAAAACTGATAGGTCAGTTGTAGATTGTAGACCAGGTGGAAGAGAATTCCAGAGTTTAGGAGCAGACACAGCAAATGAGCCATCTCCCCATTTCTTATGTCTGGACCTGGGGACCACTTGAGTTATCTGCGTGGGGAGCGCAGTGCCCCAACTGCCTGAAAAAGGTGTTCACATGACCAAAAAGCTATCCAAATATTTACTATATTAAGGTTAGTACGGGACTATTGTGTGCATGATAAATATGGTGAATGAGGTCTACAGAACACCTCCTGTACCCACACAAATCTGTACCCAGAAGGAAAAAGACCTGTCACCAGTCACATTATCCAAACATTTAGAAATGAAGACTCCTTTTAGATTAAAGTGAAACATCTTCACACAGCAAGAATAAGGCCAGCTGCCTCGATTTAACGTATGAAGATGAACATGAACCTGGATGACTTAGACTCTACACAGATAAAAAGGATGGCGCTGTTTCAACTTTTTTTTTTCCCCCCCAAAGGCAGCACGACCATGAAGCAACACGCTTTGTCTTTTCATTTCAAAAATGTGCTTTCCTGCATCATTTGTCCATGTGACTTGAAATGCCTGTATTGGACAGTCCTGGATGCTTCCACAAACCAAATACTGACTTTAAAGTCATATGTGAGCTGCAGTATTTGCCGTTAGTGTGGTACCAACAGAATTTACGCATGTACTTTTAACTCGAGGCATATGCAGTGGGGGAAATAAGCATGTGCTTCTTTCCTTACAAAAGAATGAACAGTCCAGATATTTATGGTAGGTTTATTGTAACACAGAGAGGCTATTGGAGCTGCGACTAACATTTTTTTTCCCCCAGTCGATTAATCTGGAGCTTGTTGTCCCATTTAATCGAGTACTCGGTTTGACCTTAGACCAGGGGTGACTAAAGTGTTGCTCGTGGACCATTTGCGGCCCGTGGCTATTTATTTTATTGGCTTGTGGTACATTGTAAACATATAATTTGACTGGATAATGGGGGGGGGGGAAATCCAGCAAAAGTGGAAAAAAAATCAGCAATAATTTTTCAAAATATTAAAGAGATAAGAGCTGTTTTCTAACTAGGAAAAAGTCGTACTTTTACGAGAAAAACGTACAGTTATGAGGAAAAATAACATTTTAGTAGCATAACGTTGAAATATTAGTTTTTCTTTTAAGTTGTAATATCAGTTAATTGTATATCAATTAATTGGATAATCGATTAATCAGAGTCATTGTTGCAGCTCTAGAGGCTATCAAGCAAAAAAAACTGAAATTTATTTTATAAGGTTGATTGGGTAAATATTTTTTCCCCTAGAGCCCCCCCCCCCCCCCCCCCGCAAGCCCACAAGGTAAACTTCAGCAGACGATCTGATAATCATTCCCCCCACTGTATTTGCGGTTTTGTATCTTTAGATTTGTCTTAGGCTCTGCTTTTTTTTAAATTCAGCATAACTCAACTACCCTGTAACCCATTTTTACAGCTTTACTGTATTCCTTTAGTTCATGTATTTGTATTTGATCAAAGAGCCAATGTCCTGTATTGACTGCAGGCTTGCATATATATTTCACAAAAAAATATTGTGGTTTAATATAAAGAAAAATACCTGCAAAAAAGTACAGAAAATTGGGGAAAATGTACAAAAAGGAGGAGATGGGGGATAATTTATATTTTAAACTTGCGCGCAGAAGGCTGAAAAGTCATATTTAGAATAACAAATGGCAGTGCCTTTTTTTTGTACTCAAGACATTTACCCCTAATGTAAATGTGTTGTTTTCATGGACTTTATAGACTGAAACCTTACAGGAGGAAACCAGTGATGGCAGGTCTGGGGCTCGTTCACACTGCAGCTAATTGTGCTCGCTTTATTATTTTTTTAATCTGACAAAGCATTAACAAAACATTGATTTTGGATTTGGCCAAGTGCAGGGAATAAAGCGATAAGAGCAGCGACCCTTGCCGTGTGAACACAGCCATACAGCCGTCATCACGCGGTGGCCGTCCGTAGCCTTCCTGTTCTGTGTGGAGGACACAAACGATGTTTATGAATGTGTATGGATGCATTCAAGTTTTTTAAAAATTTGTATTATTGTCTTGCTGTAATTTGTTGAGACGTACCAGAATGCTGTGACTTGGCATGCCCTGTTATCTATTAAAAAAAAAAAAGTTATAAGTCCTGCACTTTGTGTGTGACATTCTGTAAGACTAAACAAGCTTTCCGATAGACTCAAATGTCCCTCAACAGTGAGAGGCTGTACAGCAGGGTCATCAAACTTGTTTTTACCTTGGGCCACATCACAGTTATGGCCGCCTGTAACTGTAACCATATAAATGAATAATCGTCTCATGATTTATAGACATTTCATTCAGATGTCAAGTCAGACATTTGAGCATACAACTATTGAATCATTCTGTTAAATGGGGTGCTCCACTGCATGCAGAACAAATACATTTAGCAATAAAGATTGTGTATTTTGGATTATTTTTTTAATAATGCTAATTATTATGTAATGACTACCTGGTAGTATGATTTTGTTTTGTCTTATCTGTATGAAGAGATGGTTGAATTCCTTCCAGCTGTATCGTGATGCAACCGTTGACGTCACACCCTCCAACTGCCTGCGTTGTCCTCTCTAGGGTTGTTGAGCAGAGTGCTGGTTTCTCCTTCATTTTTTTTCTCTCAAAATAAAAAAAAACCCTGCATAAATCAGTAGTACTAATTAAAATAAAATATTTATGTCATCATATCTCAATAAATGTACTCTGCTGTATCGTATTATATTTTCTTTAGTCACAAAACACGAATTAAATAACACACAATTGTATATAAGAACTCAAAATGGCGCCCTTATCTTTGCAGCAAGTGCTTCGACATGGCTACAGCTGTCTCAACACTGTAATGTGCACAAAATAATTATTTCAATGCAAAATGTAAATGTACAATACATTCAATATGCCCCCGGTTGGTTTCATTTCTTTTGTCACAGAAGGCTAATGACACATGACACATTGTCAGCAAATCAGGGTGATAGCTTCGGCTAGCATGCTAAGCTAAGGAAGCTAATACAAGTTCACTCACCAGAGTTTTCACTCGACAAAACACAAACCCAGCAACAGCAGCGATGGATAATACAAGTAGGGATCCTTCGGGGCCATAAAAAGTCCAACAAAGTGTTGTTTTAGCAAACTTTTGAACATTAATTGGGGTCATTGACTTCTGCATGACGCTGGTCTGTCCTGGTCTGCTTGCTAGTGATCACTGTTGCGAACGTCTCAGTAAGAAAAGTAGCTATTGGCTGTCCTAGTAGTCGCTAGATGGCGTCACTAACTAATTTGCATCTTATTTGCCTATAAAGAGATGCTGTACGAAAAAAAGCATATACCTCGTAGGAGAGACAAAAAAAAACCTTAATTATGCTTAGAACTACAAATTAACTTGATACTTAGTTTGTTAATTTAAAATTGGCCATCACGTCACAAAAATAAAATAATTTTATTATTTTATCTCGGCCAGTGCCTCTCAAGGACAGCGTAGTAATTACAGTACATCTGGACTCGTCTCCAGCCTCCACCTTTTATCTTGTAGTTAGAACTACTTGTTTCATTTATCGCACATCGGTCTCCCATCTCACGTTCTGACACACTGACAGGTAAGTGACCGAGTCCGAATGAGGCTTGAGTGTAGTAGTAATTTAATGAAGATTATGAAACATTTACGTCTTAGATCCCGCCCTGTAAAACACAGCGATATCCACCCGGCGGCATCACGCTTGCATGCCTCATGGATGCTCTCAGTGTGCTTTTCAATTTCAAAAATAGTTCTTTTTAACAAAAAAGTGCATAAAATATAGAAAGATAATAAAAACTTAATATCAATGGATAGATCTGAAGTTCATCTCGAGATTTAAGTGTTGAAAGTAAAAAAAAAAAATGAAGATATGACTTACTTATATACTCAATGGTCCCTAACAATACAGGTGTGTTTGGGTTTTTTTTTTTACAAAATTGTCATTGCTCCAAAAGTAATAATGCATCAAAATCAATGTTGTTATTGATTATTGACCTATGCAAGGCTCTAATTACCTCATATCAAATTATTATTTTGAAACTCATTTTTGGAAAATATTGCATATTTTATGATTTAGCAATTTGTGTGCCGCGGGACCTGACAGCGCACTGACGGCTTGTGACTGCGTTTAAACAAGACATGTTCTCTGTTCTCTGGCAACTTTGACGTAACGGTCGTTCTTGTCTTGGTTTTTTTTTTCTGTGTACCAGCCGGTACTACTCCACTGATGGAATAGCATTCTTTTACAAAATGCGTTTTTACCGTACTTTCAAGCCAAATGCTTCTTGTAAAGTTGTTCCTTCATAGCAGTCATTACTGAAATGATCACTGGAAAAAAAAAAAAGGTTGGCTTCCATCCGTCTCTCGTTTTCTGCACTCGCTTCATCCATTTTTTTCTTAAACCTTCCCCTTTTGGAAAAGAAAACAAACTTACCGTATCACTCGGATACTGTGAACATCCAGCAGTAACACAATGTTTTTGCATGACTACTATTTTGATGAAAAACATACAGAACCAAGTCGACGATTTTGTTTGTTTACTCTGCTTTAGCTGAGCGGTGTCACCCTGATTACGTGATTTTTAGCGAGAGCTAGCTCGTCATGGCTGGCGCCATGAACTATAAATGTCATTTTTGCAAATTTACCGTTTGCTTTCAAAAGTCAAACAATGTAGAACATAATTACAAACAACATATTTAAGCAAAGTTGACGAATCATGTCAGGGAGCCTTTAAAGATTACCGTAAGTACGGAAGTGTGCCAGTTGTGAGCCAATTAAAAAAGTAAAAGTAGCCTGGAAGAGAGACTAAAAGAATTTGTCACATGTATTTATTATCTATGATTTAAAAAGTCCAAATAAACACATAAAGGACATAGAGTGACAACAATGGCGAGGGAGCCATAGAACTGACCTTCCATCTCAACAAGGCCACAAAAAATGAGCCACACCCACAAAAACCCAAACATACAAAGTTGCCATGTTAGACATGAGAAGGTATGGATTCTTTAACAAAGCATACTGCACAAGTAAACATTTACATTTACAAACATGGAACCACACAAAAAACTTAAGTACACACACGCACACTTTACATTCACCTCTACAAAAAATTCATGTCCAGACAGAAAGACTACTTTTTATATTACACTGTATATTTCAAAAATGTTTCTAACATTGGTGATCATCCATGCTTCTATTTTCTATAGTGAAGCGTGAGCCCATCACAGCTGACTGTGGGCCAGAGGCGGTGTACACCCTGGACTGGTCGCCAGCCAATCACAGGACACAAACTGTATAGACAAAAAACCATGCACTGCACACTCACGTTCACACCTCACAGGACACATGAAGTCACTTCCATTCCAAAAACAAATACAAAATTAGATTGTTTGTAGTTCAGCTAAAGCACCAGCAGGGGAAGCCACAGCACTTCAAGATGACCCATTATAAACCCATTTGTGCTGAAAGTAAAATAATGGGGACTATACCACAGACCAAGCGGAGCACACACAACACACCTTTGATGTTTTGCTTGTTTTAAATACTACTAAATA
The DNA here is from genome assembly GCF_027744805.1 of Dunckerocampus dactyliophorus. Taxonomy (NCBI): domain Eukaryota; kingdom Metazoa; phylum Chordata; class Actinopteri; order Syngnathiformes; family Syngnathidae; genus Dunckerocampus; species Dunckerocampus dactyliophorus. The sequence continues at coordinate 31,988,522 of NC_072821.1, read as the reverse complement.
ATTTCAAGCATGTGTGTTGTTCCATATATGTTCCATTGCAGTGTTTCCCACATAATTGTAATCTATTTGTGTGTGTGTGTGTGTGTGTGTGTTTGTGTTAGGGGGTGGGGGGTATACATGGTAATTGGCCGCTACAATTCTCGCTAAAAAGTTGTAATGGCAAGTTACATTCACAGACCCGTCCCATTGTAATGCATTTATTAACGAGGGCGAACAGGTAGTGCCAAATGTATTTGTGGTGGTCCAAATGTATTTGTGGCAGGCACTTGCAAGGGAAAGACTGCATTGGAGGTTCATGGTAAATTTATTCCTTATCTGAAAATAACTTGAACATTTAGGTGCTTAGTACCACAAATATGCATTGAATTAAACAAAAGAATATGCATTCATTCAAAATAATTGAAACGGTGAAATAAGTATTGAGTGGCTTATTAGCATGTTTGCTAGTTTGACAAATACGTCACGTCAGGCTCTTCATAGCAACTTTAAGGTTAAAAGCACGATACTTTTGTACCTTGTTTTACATGAATTAATTGACGAAATATAGTAGGAACAGTTGAGTTGTAATACTTGACATTCTATTAAAGCATCAGAATTGCTAAATGTGTCTAAAATTACGTTTAATTGTAAATAATATGCTTTAGGAAATAAGCTAGCTTACCTGACACGCCGCCATTTTGGGGATACTCAGACTACTGTCATATTGTAAAAGAAATGTGCTAGTGATGAACGAATGGTTCAAACTCGCGATTTTTATACTGTTTCGGGACTCACGGGTACTCCGTCTACCCGCTTACACACTCCTTCTACCGCTAGGCTACATGAATAAAGGAAACCAAATAACATGTCGGGGATGTGGTAGGAGCTTGTGCGAGTTAATGCACATGCGCTCTCTGACGACTGATTCGAGTGAATGGAGTTCCCGATTCACTTCAGTGAGTGACTCCAAAAACTCGAGTCAGTAACAGAAATCGAGTTTCCCCATCTCTACGTAACAACCACTCGTAAACAGTTCAGACGTTAGTGACAAGTAGTTACTTTTTTTTTTTAAACCACATTTGCAGTATTTTTAAGCCTTTATTTTGTGTTTTAATCATACACTTGCTTCATTTCTAAACTAAATAATGAGTCATCTAAAAAAAATTGCTTTATGGAAGATCGTGTTTTTTCTTGGAGTATGAGGTCAGTCGATTTAAACAGCAGACACAATGTCAATGAAGAAATCACAGTAATATGTGTAGTGCTATTGTACGGTGTCTCGTGGATTGTAACTTCACTTGATTCAAAAGAACTGTAAAGCAAGTCAAGTGCACTCCTTTCTCTGTTGAATTGAAAACACACACAAACACACACCATGACCTTCAATGCAATAAATGCTTATTCGGGAAACAATTCCAACCCCACAAGTCAGTACTACACTTATGGAGTCTCACAATTTGACCTCACAAACCTCATCAGGAATGTACTGTATATACAGTAGATCCCTATTTGTCTACTAAAAAGCGGTTTGATGGCGCTATCTACAGGGGAAGGAATGCTGCGCCTATGTATCCAGCAGAGGGTGCCGTCTCACAAGTAGATTCACTTCACAGTTTGATTAATTCACAATTCATGCTGACATCGGATCAGTATCATACGTAAGTGAAAAGGTTGTGTTGGGACATATGCGCTCCTTTGCGCCGCCTTGTTTTATTCTGCTTTAGATTGTAAGTGATTATTTTTTTTATGGTAAATTAAATAGAAAGTGGTTTGATGGCGCTATGTGCAGGGGAGGGGGGGAAAGAGTGCTGCAGTTATGAATCCGGCAGAGGGTGCCGTTTTCCAAGTCGATTCACTTCACAATTCAATTAATCGAGCCTTTTTTAACATTCCACACCACAAAATAAGTAAAAGTATGTATGAGTCATGCTGATATCAAATCATCAGTATCGTGTCGGAAGTGAAAAAGTTGGGTAGAGACATTTGCATTCCTTTGCTCCTCCTTGTTTTTCCTGCTTTAGATTGTAGCAAATTCATTTTTATGGTAACTTAAACAGAAAGTGGTTTGATGGCGCTATCTGCAAAGGGGAAAAGAGTGCTGCAGCTATGAATCCAGCAGAGGGAGCTGTCTCACAAGTCAATTCACTTCACACCGCAATTGATCTAGTCTTTTCTAATATTCCACACTACAAAATAAGTAATAAAAATATGTATGAGTCATGCAGATATCGTATCGATATCCGTATCGTATCCGAAGTGAAAAAGTTGTGTCGGGATATTCGTGCTCCTGCGTATTCGCAGATTTATAAATATATCTTTTCATTGTAACGTAAATAGAAAGTGGCTCGAAGGCGCTATATGCAGCTGAGTGCTGCAGCTATAAATCCAGCAGAGGGCGCTGTCTCACAAGTCAATTCACTCAACATTTTCCAGCAGGAAGATGCTTTGACAAGATGACGCCACGTTTGGTAAGTGTAATACTGTGTATAATTGTTTCTTAATGTGTAAAACTGAGTGTAAAATGTGTTTAATAACTGTGAGAGGCATATATTATAGGGTTTAAAGTATAAAAAAATAGGCATTTTTAGGGCCTTTTATGGGTGCGTCCATTATTCACGTTTTTTTGGCATTCGGGGAGGAGGGCTCTTGAATCGTAATCCCTGCAACTAGCAGGGATCTACTGTACTACCATAGTTTAAAAAGGCAACATAGTTAGACACCACATACACAGACGACAGATCAGCTGGTCTGTGCAAACGGAGGCAACAGGCAACAGGTGGAGGAGAGACTTCAGCTCCTGATCAGTGTCAGAAACTCATCGCGGGTTTTGGGATCCTCTCGGAAAACGCCCAGCATGGTGCTGGTGATGGTCTTGCTGTTCATCTTCTGGACGCCTCGCATCACCATGCACATGTGACTGTGGACAGGAAGTGGAGAGGATGTTTCAACATGCTGGAACTAAGCTGTGGTGAAAGGACTATAAATGCACTACCAGTCAAAAGTTTGGACACATTTTCTCATTCAACAGCATTAGCAAGTGTGTCCATACTTTTGACTTGTAGTGTATATTTTCAATATATTAGCTATTTATTATAATAAAGCCACATAAGGGCAAACTAATGCATACCTGTCAACATTTGTATTTGAAAACACATTGGATCCCCGCAAAGTCGTAATTAATTTTTTTATTTTTTCTACAAAAATTGGCATTTTTTCCCACAGAAAATAACAATAATATGTAATTCAGGTAAAATGTACAACATACATATACAGCTGTCCCTTGCCACATGGTGGTTCAAATTTCGCAGCCTCACTCAGTCACAGTGTTTGAAAAATAGATTAATTAATAAATCATGGTGTTTCCTGGTCGAATACGGTCTATTATTAGGACAAAAATATGCATATTTAAGCAAATGTTACAAATTTCCGGCCTGAAATAAGAATTTTCAAGCATAAAAATGTCTCGATGAACTAAAACACAAACATAAGGCATTCAAAAGACGCATTCAAAGAGGAGAACCTATGTCGTATTCTATACTGGTCACTACGTGTCAGTAATAGTGAGACACGCAAGCGTCAGACTTGATTACAACAGGAACAACAGGCTTTTATTGCAGGTTTGAATTATCTCACAACAGGAACAATAAAAATAACATAATAACCATATTAATAACATGGGCTACAGTTGCGACTGTAATCCACTCCAAGGTCATCTCAACTCTGAACTCCAGACGTCACTTCCTGTCATCTACACGTCCGGAACACATTTATTGCAACACATGAGTCCCATTTATGTCTTAAATGGCTTATTTTCTGTTATTATATCTACAATATTGGGTAATAGGAGTGTAAAGGTGACTATACGGGTGTTATTTCCTGTCTAGAGGGCTCCAATAATGTTAAAAGAACATATTTAGATGTCCGAAACAGGTTTTCTATGCTCTAACTATGAAAATATTCGTTTCATAAATATGGAAGTCACTTATCACTGTCGGGTCTGGAACCAATTAACCGCGATAAACGAGGGATTACTGTACCACTGTTGAAAAAGACCACCTTTTTGTACATGTTTTTGTCTTTATGCTTCACTGATAATGTTTTGTCGTCAAGTGTTGAGATTTCGCACTTTGCTCGACGGCTGTTGAACGCACCATAGTTGCTGTGCTGTGACGGGCTACACTGTGACTCCGATAAGCGGGGACCTACTGGCTGCTGAACTTATTGCGACATGAACGTACGTTGCTTCCATGACAACGCCGACTCCAGTTGGCTGCAGCGCTTCTGTGATGGCCACAGCAATTTGCTTGGTCAACCTCTCCTGAACTGTGAACAGAACATGAACAAACAGTACAGCTGCTTTGCCGAGGGATAGGACAATGGACTATGAAGGCAGTAGTAGTTGCTGTAGATACCTTGTAGTCTGCGACTGTAGATCTCAACAATCCTGAGAAGAGAAGAGAGTAGAGTAGCAAGGCTGTAACTTGCTCAGCAACAGATGTTCCGTTGAACAAGGTACAGGTGCTCCCCGGGTTACGTACGAGTTTCGTTCCTAGTTCTGTTGTAAGTCAGATCTTGTACAGTACCTAAGTTACACCCGATTAACACATTGTACACAGAACACATGAGGGCACATGTGTGAACACAAAAGAGCAGTCATTTTACGACAATAAGGTAATTTTGTCGAATAAAGTCATAATGTTACAAGACAAAAGTTGTAATTTTACCACAAAAAAGTCAAAGTAATGATATTATGAGGATAGAAAATTTATTTCAAAAACATAAAGTAGCAAAGGAAAGTAGTAAAGGAAAAAGACATTATTTTTGTAAAGACGTAATGTAATGAGAAACAAACAAAACAAAAAATAAAGTTGCAGTTTTGGGGAAATTAGGTTAGGGAAAAAGGTATAATATTACAAGAATAAAGTCCTGATATTCTCAATATTATTTTAGAATCATAAAGTAGAAATATTCAAGAAAAGATATGTTATTTTTGAAGTTCTAATAGTATGAGAAACAATAACGCTGCAATTTTTGGAAAATTAGGTTGAAAAATGTTATACAATTGCAGAGTAAAGTGATAATATCATGATGATTTTTTTTTTTTACAAGCATAAAGTAGAAATAGCAAAAAAAAAAAAAAAGTATTATTTTTTAAGTCGTAATATCATGAGAAACTTGGAATTTTTTGAAAAATACATTGGAAAATAAAGTCCTAACACTATGGATATTATTTTAGAAGCATAAAGGAGAAATAGTAAAGATGTTATATGTTTTATATATATATGTATATATATATATATATATATATATATATATATATATGTTATATTTTAAAAAAGTTATTCTTTAAAGTCGTAATATCATGAGAAACAAACAAAACAAAGAATAAAGTGTTGAGTTTTGGAAAGTTAAGTTGGAAAAAAGTTAAAATGTTACAATAATAAAGTCCTAATACTATGGATATTATTTTAGAAGCATAAAGTAGAAATATTAAAGAATTTTTTTTTCATAATGTTATGAGAAATAAACAAAACAAAGAATAAAGTTGTAATTTTTGGTAAATTAGGTTGCAAAAAAGTAAAAATATGATGAGAATAAAGTCATAATATTATCAATATTATTTTAGAAGCATAATAGAAATAGTAAAGAAAAAAGATGTCATTTCTTAAAGTGGTAATATCATGAGAAACAAAAAGAATGAAGTTGCAATGTTTGGAAAGTTAGGTTAAAAAAAAATTACAAAAATAAAGTCAGAATTTTATAAATACTATTTCTGAAGCATACAGTAGAAATATTTATTCAAAAATACCTTATTTTTAAAAGTTGTAATATTAGAAGAGAATAAAGAATCTGGTTCTTGGGACATGAAAACACAGAACAAAGTTGCAATTTTTTTAAATTTGGTTGGGAAAAAGTTAGAATATTAGGAGAACAAAGTCATAATATTACAAGAAAAAAATACAAGAAGAAAGTTGAAATATTTGTAAAATAAAAAAAAACAGCAACAATGGATAAACAAGCAAAAAGCTGTAATGTAAGGACAAAAATTTAATATTAATAATACACTTTTTTTTCAGCTATATGAAGGCTGAGATGCAATCAGTTTTTTCTTGAAATATAAATAACGGGACATTCAGGCAGTAAAGTTTGGACACCCCTGTTGTAATAGTGAACACTCCCTATGACACGTTTTCATTGTAAGTTAACTTGAACAGATTAAATGCTATGTTACGAAACGTACTCGATGATAGAAAATAAAAAACTATAAGAACCAGGAACATCCTGGTCTTCACCTTTAACCTGCTGACCTTCACTGTGAGCAAACCACTTTGGACGTATAAGACCTACTGAAAAATGTCAGAGGCTGCAGTGTATGGCTGTTAAAAGACACGTCAGCCCATCTTCAAAGACTTCGGCTCAGTCAAGGTCCACAGCAGAGATGTCCAAAGTGCGGCCAGGGGGCTATTTTTATGAATTGTATTTAATTAGATAGGACCAATTCGCTAATTCGCTGATAAAAATGATCGCAGTAGAAGCTTGCTGTTTTCCCACACTGTGTGTGTGTGTGTGTGTGTGTGTGTGTGTGTGTGTGTGAGTGTAGTACTGGTTTAGTAAGTGGTTTTAGCTTGCTAATACCTCGGTGTGCTAAGGTATTGGGGTCAGTGGGATCAGATTCTACACTTGTACACACACATTCTTATAATCTGCTTAAATACACACACACACACACACACGTCGAACATGATCAATTAAACACTGCCACACTCACACATATACACATAAATGTCCTCACCTGGCCAGCTTGCTGAGGCCCAGGACGCGCTTGTTGGGGAGGTAACCAATGTGAACCTGTGCAAAGTGAACAAGATGGTTACAGAAGGTGGAAACTACCAGACTACTAAATTTAAAACTACTACTTTATATTTTCTACTCCTTTCTCCTTTCTGCCTGAGCTGCATCAATGAAGACTCAAGTTCACTGACTCACAGGTGCTTGACGAAGACTCGAGTTTCACTGACTGACAGGTGCTCAAAGAAGACTCGATTTTCACTGACTCACGATCGCCCGACAAACACCCAAGTTTCACTGACTCACGGGCACTCGACAGAGACTTGAGTTTCACTGACTCACGAGCGCTTCACAAAGAGTTGGATTTCACTGACTCATGGGTACTTGACGAATACCCGAGTTTCACTTACTGACAGTGCTTCTCAAAGAGTTAAGTTTCACTGACAAAGACACAAGTTACGCTGACTCATGGGTTGTTACACTGACTCACAGGTGCTTGACGAATACTCGCGTTTCACTGACTCCCGGGCACTCAACAAAGACATGGATTTCACTGACTCATGGGTACTCGACGAATACCCGAGTCTTTGTTGAGCACTGTGAGACAGTGAAAATCAGGTATTTCACTGACTCACAGGTGCTTCTCAAAGAGTTGAGTTTCACTGATTCCCAGGTACTCAACAAAGACGCAAGTTACACTGACTCATGGGTTGTTACACTGACTCACAGGTGCTCAACGAATACTTGCGTTTCACTGAGTCATGGGTGCTCGAGTAAGAGTCAAATTTCACTGACTCCCGGGTACTTGACCAAGACAAGACTTTCACTGACTCATAAGTAGTCGACGAAGGCTGGTGTTATACTGACTAATGGGCACTCAATGCAGACTCGGGTTTCATTTTCTCACGGTTGCTTCACAAAGAGTCGAGTTTCAATGACTGACGGGTGCTCAATAAAGACTCAAGTTACACTGACTCACTGGTGCTTCAGAAAGAGGCAAGTTTCACTTACTCATGGGTACTCAATAAATACTTGACTTTCACTGACTCACGGGTGCTCGACAAAACTCGAGTTTCACTTACTCATGGGTGCAAGTTACACTGACTCACGGGTGCTCGACCAAGACTCGAGTTTCATTGACCCATTGGTACTCGACAAAGACTTGAGTTTCACTGACTCAAATGTCATTGACTCATGGGAGCTCAACACAGATGCGCTTTCCACTTTCTCACGGGTGCTTGACAAAGAGTCCAGTTTCGCTAACTCAGGGTCGCGTCACAAAGAGTCGAGTTTCACAGACTCGCAGGTGCTCAACAAAGACTCAAGTTTCACTGACTCAAAACCACAAAACTTCAGTATTTGGAACGTATATGTACATTTTGCTTGTAAATCAAATACTTCTTTTACTTAAGCAAATACAGATGAAATATGCAGGTGGTGTGTATCTCTGAAGGTGTGGACGTACAACATCCTGCTAACTGAATTTGTTATGATATTCACATTTTTTTGTGTGTGAATCCACATACCGATGTTATAATATTGTTTTAAATGAAGGCGTTTAATACAATGGCAGATTTACAAAACTATCAAAAGCTATAATGTCTGATCAGGACCGATCTAATGCTTTATCAGAGCTGGTTGGTGTTCTAAGTTGCTTCTAAATTGCAGTTGATGCCCATTAACTGGATTTCACAGGTGAAAAATGTTTAAGTCTGTGCCATCTGAGTCTCTTGTTTTGTCTCTGTGGTTGTCCTGAAGGGTTCTAGTAGTAAAGCAGTAGTACTACCGTTATAATAGTAGTATGCTTTCTTCATCTAGTTAGAGCAAAATGTCCATATAGAAACCAAAAGGATGAAAGACAAGCAAGGAAGAGTCTGAGCATCATTAGCTGGAGAATCACTGCTGTGGAAGGCTCCAGGCTCTAATTCTGAAACAAACACACACACACACACACACACACACACACGTGCGCATGCTCCACCCAAATGTCAGACGCAATTTGGTGACGAGATGAGAGAAAGGGCAGTGGAAGGAAGCGTGCAAAGATTCCTCCTTCTTCCTTCTTTTCTGGCCTCCACTCTCCTCCCTGCAGCAGCCTGATAGAGTGACATCAAACATCCATGAAGGCTGGCCATTTCTCCTATGTGCAACGTATACGCTGAGGGGAAATAACTCTTTGACCCCTGCTGATTTCGCAAGTTTTCAGTTGGGCGCATGATTTTGATGATAGAGAAAAACAAATCCTGAAGAACACTATCCCTACTGTCAAACATGGAGGTGGAAACTCCTTTGGGGATGTTTCTCAGCAAAGGGTACAGGAACTTTCCCACACTTTGGGAACAACAAACAGGAGAAACCTGGATGAGAACCTCCTGGCCTCAGCCAGACCATTGGTGATGGGTCGTGGATGGGTCTTCCGGCATGACAATGACTCAAAACATACGGCCAAGTCAACAAAGGAGTGGCTCATTATGTTATATTTTAAAAAGCACATTAAGATCCTGGAGTGGCCTAGCCAGTCTTCGGACCTTAATCCCATAGAAAATCTGTGGAGGGAGATGAAACCTTGGCTATCTGCAAATTTAGCTTGACAATCCCCTACTTATTTAAATAAAATAAAATAAATGGATTGCACTTGTATAGCGCTTTTCTACCGTCAAGGTACTCAAAGCGCTTTGGCAATGTTAGCACGTTTACTGTTGTTGTTTGCTGTTGTTTTTTAAATTTTCCAACTATTTCTGGTAAATGTTCTGCTTGTAATTATGCCTTTATAATATTATAAAGTATATAAATATAATATATATACATATATATATATATATATATATATATATATATATATATATATATATATATATATATATATATGTAAATATAATATTTTATATCCCAATATTTTGACTTTATTCTTGTAACAATACAACGTTTTTCCGCAAAGTAATATCCCATAAATGACTATTTTATTTGTTTCTCATAATATTCAGACTTTTGACAAGTCTTTTTTCTTTAATATTTCAACGTCTGGCTATTAAAATTATAGTTATGTTCCTCATAACATTACGTTGTTAATCTTGTAGAATTATATTGCAACTTTTTCTTTGTAACATTTTGATTTTACTGGTTATTTTTTCATTTTTGCTGTTTGTTTTTTGGAGTTTTCCTGTTAAATCACATTGTTAGAATGTGCCGCGGGTCAATAAAAAAAAGAGCAGCGGGCCACAAATGACCCCAAGGCCGCATTTTGGACACCCCTGGTCTAGAGCCTAGCCGATTAATCGAAACAACATACTTTTCAGATTATTCGATGAAGAAAATAATCCTTAGTTTCTGCCCGAGTATTATTTCTACTTGAACAACAGAGTCAGTACAATTACATTTTGTCACACACGCACACGCGCACGAAATCTACCGTTAATTGAGTGTCTTTCTACATTTTTATCAGTGACTCATGACCAGTCCAGGGTGTACTCCGCCTGTCCCCACTGGGAAAGGCTCCAGCTCATCCGTGACCCTAAATGACTGAAAAATGTGGTTTGATATTGAATTTTTTTCAATGACTGTGTGTCAAGAGGAGGACTTGTGTCACTTCCTGGAATGAGTCACCGAGGACGGGTTCTGAATAAGAGGCAACGCTGCTCACAATCACGAGCTTTCGGGACAGAACCACCTGATAGCTGTCTCACACACACACACACACACACACACACACACGCACGCAGAAGCAGGACATGTGCTTAGTGTGTGATTCACTGCTGTCATCACAGGCCATTTACACCAGTGGAAAAGAATCAAACGCCCATCGTCTATTGTCTTAGAGGACATGCACCTGCAGGCAAGATGGAGGGATAAGTGATGCTTCATACACATAAAGAGGGGAAACAACCAATCGCGTTGAAAGGAAGAGTATAAATGTTGAAGGTGTTAGCCATGGGAAGCTGAAGGTAAACCGATTTCAGCAAATCAAATTGTTTCTCATGTGTCTGCTTTTATACCAGATAATGACTATTCGAGGAAGCGGCTATGTGGATGTCACAGTAGCACTTGACATTGTGACGTTCATGGTCTCTGTTGCTTTCTGGTTTTACTTGCGTCTATGCTCACCCAACCCCTTCAATTGACTTTGCCAGTTTCCCTCGTATCGCCATCCTAAATGAATGCTACGTTTTGAAGACCACATTAGGAAGTTGGGCCTGCTTTTTTGGCCAGAGACAAACAAATTCCAGCAATATAAAATAAATAATGATAATTTTAGTGTTGTGAACGATAAAGCGATACGACCGGATATCTGGTTTGACAAGCGAGAGATACGGCTGCGTCGGTAGCAGCCTCCTGGATTGATAAGAGTCAGCCATAAATCCTTAGATGAATCGATTGTAGAGGCTATCGTGAGAGTAGCAATCGGCTAAAACAGCACGAGAGCCTGGGCGATTCTCGCACGTGCTCCGTAGCTAACCACCGAAGACGAGAATGGATGCAAATAGTGCGCTAGCTTGTCACCGAGAAAGATTTTCAGCAAAACGAAAACCAAAAGCTTGGATTTTCTTGGAATTTTACAAGAAAGACGGAAAATTCGACAAAAGCCACGGCACGTACAGCAGCTCCGAAGTCCACTGGTAGCACAACAAATCTTGACGAACAGGCCAACAGACACGAGTATGGTAGCCTTTTTTCTAGGGCTGCTGCTTACCTTTTTTGGTTTGTAACTTGTTTACTTTTAAATGTTGCACCTTTGTTACCTGTCTGTGCTCAGGCTGAAATGTTGCATGCTTACTATTGTTATGACATTTTGAGTATGGGACTGTTTATGCTTGCCAGTGAACAGCATTTTCATTGCGCCCGTGTGCCAAATAGTGCTATTTACTTATCTTTGCTTGGACGCATTTTTGCCACTTTTGAAGATATTTGCCATTATTTGAAGGGATTTGCACTATTTACAGTGGAACCTCGGTTAGTGTCCGCCCCGGCTAGCATGTTTTTTGGTTAGCATCAAAAAAACAATTTTTCATTTTCCGGTTTGCGTTCAATATGGCGCACATCTTGTTGTGCTATTAATACACTGCCTGAATCCACCTGTCTTCTTGTATATATATATATATATATATATTTTTTTTTTAATCAGAAAACATCCTATTGGCTCGCCAACAAAATGACATCCGGAACTGGACGTTAGCTATGTCGCCCGCCTTAACACAAAACAAGTTTTTAATTTTTTTATTAGTTGTGTAATTATAGTTTTACATGCACCAATTCTATCATATCATATAATCTATCATATAAATCTATCATATAAATGATGACTGAAAGAGATAAATGAACATTTAAGATTACTTTTACCTTCATTGATGACTACTGTTCCCAAAGACACGATTATTCAGTTATTTCTTGAATTCAATCGTGTTTCTCACCTTCTTTATCAAAATGCTGGCACTTGCAACTTTCTTTGGTTCCATTTTGTTTTACGGTATTGACGTGAGAAACACAAATGAATTCAAGAAACAGCTCATAGCAAAACAAGAAGGCGGTGGTGGTTGTTCTCACTGCCACACACGCGTGTCTTTGGGGACAGTCACGTCAAGAATCACATCTTCAATGAAGGTAAATTTACCCTTAAATGTTAATTTAACCCTTTAATTCATCATTTATATGCCTTTAGATTTGTTTTCTGCATGTAAAACTATAAAAACATGTTAACGTTTTTGGCTTTCTGGAATGGATTCATTGGATTTAAATTATCTTGTATGGGAAAAATGTATTCGGTTGTTTTTGTCATTTCTATGAAAAATGGGTCCATTGATGTCGACATGTGTTGTATTTTTGTAGTCAAGACATGCAACGAAATTACCACAGCAGCTCTATATGACATAAGAGTCTGAAATATCATACAAAAATACAAGAATCAAAATACAAATATGCACAAATGGAGGAAAACCGCGCCAATGTATCTGGCCAAAGTCCCGAGCAAATGTGCAAGCAATGGCGAGTGCAACCGCTTATGTCAGGGGTGTCCAAACAAAAAATGAAAGAATGCAAAGGCCACGCTGATATTTAATAAAATATGCAAAGAAGTTATATACAGTATATAAATTTCAAGAAAAAAACTGCATCTCAGCTTTGTGATATAATTGGAAATACATGTTATTGGTATGAACTTCAACCATTGCTATTTTTTTGCCATTTTTTAAAAATGATTTTCCAAATATTTTAATTTTCTTCTCAAATAAAAAAAATATATATTTTTGAAATATTTTTCAATTTTTTCCCATAATATTTTACTTCATCCCCATGTTTTTTTTATTATAACTTTTTCCCCGACCAAAGATTTTTTAAATTACAACTTGATTTTACAAAAAACAATGCACTTTTTGTTTAATATTTAAACTCTATGCTACTAAACATATTTTTTATTCATAATATTACACGTTTATTCTCATAAAATTACAGCTGTTTTTTTCATTTCTGCTTTTTTTTTCCAATTGTACAACTATTTCATCTTTTTATTCTCGTAATTATGCCTTTTTTCACATAATATTTTGACTTTCAGTTCATTTTGACTATTCTTGTAACATTATAGCTTTTTCCACAACTTAATTTCCCCAAAATTACAACTTTATTAGTTTTGCTTGTTTTTCATAATTATATGTGATTATAATTACATCAACTTTTTTGGCTTCATATTTATTCTTGTAAAATTTTTTTTAATTTTTTTTTTTAGTTTTCTTGTTAAATTAGACTTTTGCAATGTGTCGCGGGCCAGTCACCCCTGGCTTATGTTGACATCAGTATATATAAATATAAAAAAAATAAATAAATGGGTGAATTTTGTCAGTTGCTGTGATAGAATCGAGGTCCATATTGACATGCTTTCATTTTGAAGCTTACTTTGCACTGAGCAGGAAGCGACAGTGTGCACGTTTGAATGGTGTGCTTTAAAACAAAAATGTAAAAAGTAATGCTTCAAAGGGGACTTTTTTAGCAATATGAAGAAGAACACGGTGGACAAGGAGTAGATGAGTGGGTTGACATAAACGGGAACGACTTAAGCGGGTTCCACTGTTTTTTTGTGCCATTTTTACTTTTTTTTTTTTTTTTACAATTTCCTAAACCCTAACAGGAAGCAGTCATCGTGTTTCTGGTTTTCCCAAGTCCTAATCACTGTGTAAGCGAGTCTGTGTGTGATACTGCATGTCTTACCCTGCCAATGATGGGCACCAGGTGGTGTTCGCACATGGAGAACACGTCAATGTCTTTGACAATCACCATCTCGTCGTGGTCCTCGTCAAAGATGGCATCGTTGAGCACATCTGCACAGAAAAACACAATAAGAGATATTAAGCAAACCATCACTCAAGTACTCGACAGGTATATTTCATATATTTTATGCCCAGCATTCTCCAGGTTTCTTTCCATAGTAGTAAGGTCTTAAGGTTTGATGCTCACAGGAATCTCCTGGCGTAGTTTCTTTCCTCCGGGTGACAAACATCACTCTCACCTTTGCCACTCTCGTTATCTTCAAATTCTTTAATTCTCTCTGGCACTAATGATAGTGCTGTTTCCATACACTGCTGCTGCTCTTTATTGCTTTTTTTTTTTGCTGTTGTTCATTCAATAAAGTGCTTTATGGGTTTGTGACGACGCAGACACCTCTCAGCCATAGCTTGGCAGTTTTTAATTTCCTGACTGGCAGTGAAAAAACACACACCGGGAGACAAGGTCACCGTCACTTGTTGCTGCTGTGTATGACGGGACTGTAAGTAAACAACGCAGCCAGCTAGAAAATGGTAGAGGCGTGGTGTCACATTAAAAGCTTCTTGTAGAAACGTAGGGTTTTTTTTGGGGGGGGGTTTGTTAGTTTTCACGACCTAACATGTCCATAAAAACAAGCATGCATACGAATGAAAGCAGTGATTCTCTGCACATTCTCATTCATTCTCTGTAGTGGGACAGTTATCTTCTCTTTAGCATAAACACTAAAACAGGGGTGTCCAAAGTGCGACCACCAGTGCAATTTTTGACCCGCGGCTGTTTTTTTCTTGGCCCATTCGGCACGTTCTAAAAACATAATTTAACAAGAACAGCAACAGCAGCAAAAATGGAAAAATAAGCAGTTATTTTACAAGAATAACGTTGTAATATTAAATAAATAACATCATTTTAGTAGCATAAAGTTGAAATATTAAAGAAAAGAGATAACATTATGAGAAACGAACAAAACTAAATAAAGTTTAAATTTTGCAAAAATTAGGTTGGGGAAAAAGTTATATTCCGAAAATACGGTTGGAAATAATAATAAATTAAAAAAACGCAAGAAATGAAAAAAACAGCTGTCATTTTATGAAAATAAATAAAAAAATATTAAGAGAAAAAAATGTCATATTCTAATGAGAAAAAAACGTTGTAACTTAACGAGAATAAACTCGGAATATCATTTTAGTAGCATAGAGTTGAAATGTTAAAGAAAAATTATGTTATTTTTGTTAAAGTCGTAATATTATGAGAAACAAACTTTTTTAGTTTAGGTTGAGGAAAAAGTTATAATATGGGAATAAAGTCATAATATTACAAAAAGAGAATTGCAAAGATTATTTCAGATGAAAGTTAAAATATTTGGAAAATTAAAATTTAAAAAAACATCAAAAAAGAGAAAAAACTGAAGTGGATACTAATAATAGGCTTTTTCACCTATATCATTTTTTTTGGAAATATATATAAATTCTTAGCATATCTACATGCGTTGTTTTACAAAATATCAAGGTGGCCCTTGTATCCTTTCACTTTTCACTATGCGACCCTCGCTGGAAAAAGTTTGGACAGATGAGGTAGGCTATCGGGCTGACACTGTAATAAAGTGGTAATTGGGTTTGGAGAGTTCTTGTGAAGAAACAGAATGTGTGGCTGCTAATAACATGTAGTAGTACCAGGGTTATCTTAGCTGATTTAAAGCCTGACTGAGGACTGCTTCTGCTTCTTGTCTAATTGGATGCCGGGTCTGTGGAGATGCTCCAAATGATGTATCGAAATAAATATTACATATGTATTGCGTAATTTAGAGGCACCTCATTTGCAAATGTGTGCGTCTTTATGACGACAGCTGACAGATCCTTCGCATGTGCACCTACACTGTCACACCCTGAAGGATAATGTGTTTAGGTCAAGCCTAACCAAATAAAGGCCAGCTGGTTGCTGCAGCTTAGATCCTAAAGGTTGACGTCAGGTAATGACACTCGTACTCATCATCTCTTCATATGCTGGAAGCATGTGTCACGTTTTCAAAATACGGAAACCACTACAATTAGTTTTGGTGCTGTGGTTATGTTGCTAGGCAACTACTATCCCAATCATCCCTTGAATGGGTCATGGCAGTAAACGCCCCTTGATTCAGTTCACATGGTTGTTGGAAATGAGTCTTTCTGTATGTTTTTAGTGATTAATTATTTATTTAATTCATGTAAATTAATCTAATGTATTGTATTTTTATGCTATGATATGACATACATACCTTTTTTTAATTTACCAGACACATTAGGTGAATTTGCACAAAGTATCGGTATCGGATCAGTATGGCCGATACCAGCCTGAATTTTACTCAGTATTGGATCGGAATCAAAACCAGTGGTATCGCACATCACTACTGTGTGCCTCTCAAAACGCAAGATGCCGCTTATGTTTCTTTCAGCGCAGGTAAAGGTTTGGCTTTTCCGGTGGACCTGTTATGTCACATGTGAACAAAGCATCTCGGCCAGCATTGCCAGATTTGCTTCTTATAAGCGACTTTGGGCTTGTTTTTTTGCGACGATGCTTGCAACTCCCCAGGTTTCCTGTTGTTTTGCAGGGGGGTTGTAAAGTTGCTTGCAAATTCCCAAGTTCCTTGCTGTTTTTGGCCTGTTTTCCAGAAACTAGTCGCTTGATTCTCTCGCGAGACCTAGCAACCGTGTCTCAGCTGCAAATGTGCATGAGAAGGAATTCTACAAGCTGCATGTGCTATCAACTGTGTGTCCATCAGTCCATTAGGCTGAGCTATCTGAGGTAGTCAAAAAACTCCTCAGGGGAAAAGCTCCGGGGGTGGACGAGTTTCGCCCTGAACTCCTCAAGGGTCTGGATGTTATGGGACCGTCTTGTGTGACACGTCTCTTCAACATTCCGTGGAAGTCGGGAACAGTACCTCTGGATTGGTGAACCAGGGTGTTGGTCCCCCTTTTCAAGAAGGGTGAGGGTGTGTTCCAATTCCAGGGGGGATCACACTCCTCAGCATCCCTGAGAAAGTCTATTCCAAAGTCTATTCCAGTGTACGACCGTTAGTTGAACCTCGGCTACAGGAGCTGCAATGTGGTTTTCTTCCTGGTCGCGGAAGACTGGACCAGCTCTACACCCTAGCAAGGGTACTCAAGGGTACATGGCAGCCCAATCAGTTTACATGTGCTTTGTGGACTTGGAAAAAACATTCGACCGTGTCCCTCAGCTCCGGGAGTACAGGACTGGTGGACCACTGCTACGTGCCACCCGGTCCTTGTACAACCGGAGCAGGAGCCGAGTTCGCATTGCCACCAGTTACTTGAGCCAAAACAGTCCCATATCCAATATCAATATTGGATCAGAATATCCCTAGTGTAAGCAAATTTTGCATATTTTTGGCCTAAATTAAGCATGTTCAAGCATAAAATGATTAAATGAAATAAAACAGAAAAATAAAGCATTCTGAAAACACACTGAAAGAACTCTCCCAACGCTAACGTGTAAGTCTATAGTGTGTTTTATTTTCTGTTATGATGTCTACTATGTTGGGTAATAAGAGTGTAAAGGTGACTGACTATAGGGGTGTTATTTCATGTCTAGAAGACTCTAATAATGTAAAAAAAAACTTATTTAGAAGGTCGTAAAAAGGTTCTCTGTGCTCTAACAACGAAAATATTCTATTTATAAATAAGGACTCCTACTTTGCAGAAATGTACTTATCACGGTCAGGAGCGGAACAAATTAACTGCGATAAACGAGAGATTGGTGTCCTAAAAAGTGCCCGCTTAAGTCGACATGGTCGTCTGCTTTTCTCGACATAAAATTTGAGCGGGTTTATTTTCATGAAAAATGGGTCAGTTTATGTGTTGAAGTATTGTTCATCATTATCACTAAGCTGCGTGGAACCACAACAGCAACGTAACTACTGTCTAGTTACACAGCATTAAAACATCCACACGATGACAGTGAGTGACTTCCTATTCAGTCCGATTTTAGCTTCAAAATAAAAGCATGGCAGTATTCGCTCCAATTTTACCACAGCAACTAATAAAATGGATGCAGTTAATTTTTTTTCAAAGATTGTTATCTACCGGAAGAACGATTTCCGCGTGTACAAAAGCTTTATTATCATTCTATCAACAAAAAAAAACATAGCGGCGCTTTTAGATACGTGGTATGAAAACACAATAATCCAAATAAAAATATGCTTCAATGGGGAGAAACCAAGATTTCGCAGCTTCAGAAATCCTTTGTCGTCGTCCATTTTCCTTACGTCACAAGTGAATGTGCAAGTAATGTTGGATATGTGGGGCCCAGAAAAACGCAACTTACCTAAAGCTGAAAGAACATGTATAGACCTCAGCTTGCTTAATGCAAAAAAATGTATTGCAGACCTCATATAGCACAGTGGTTAAGACAGACTTTAGCAAGCCTTCTGCTTGAAAGGATAACACATATACTGAAATGTAAAACACATGTTTTTTAAGGAATTAGGACACCATTTATTGCATAAGTGTACGTCAAGACTGTGAATATAAATCCTGAAGATGAAGATGATTAACGACCGTGTAGTTCCATTTACAGTCACGGCCAAAAGTTTTGAAAATGGCATAAATATTAACTTCCACAAAGTCTGCTGCCCCCGTTTTTATAATGGCAATTTGCATATACTCCGGAATGTTATGAAGAATGATAAGATCAATGGCATTGGATTGCAAAGTCCCTCTTAGTCATGAAAAGGAACTTACTCCATTTTCACTGCATTTCAGCCCTGCCACAAAAGGACCAGCTGACATGTTAGTGATTTTGGAAGCTTTAAAATGAGGGTTGTGCTTGAAATCTTAGTTTTTCCTCCATTAACCATTGTTACGTACAAGGAAACAGGTGCAGTCATCATTGCTTTGCACAACAAGGGCTTCATAGGTAAGGGAATTGTTGTTGGTAATATTGCAACGCAATCAACCGTTCATTAGCTCATCAAGAACTTCAAGGCGAGAGGTTCAATTGTTGTCTCAGAAAGTTGATTCAGCTGTGGGATCAGGGAGCCACCAGTGCAGCGCTCAGCAAGGGCAGCGGGCAGGTGTGAGTGCATCTGCACGCACAGTGAGGCGAAGACTTTTGGAAAATGGCCTGGTGTCAAGAAGGGCGCAAAGAAGCCACTTCTATCCAGAAAATATATCAGGGACAGACAGGTATTGGCAAAAGGTACATGGACTGGGCTCCTAAAGACTGCGGTAAATTCATTTTTTCTGAGAAATCACTTTCGTGATTGTTTGGGGAATCCAGAAAAAAGTTTGTCACGAGAAGAAATTGTGAGCGCTACCATCAGTCCGGTGTCATGCCAACAGTAAAGTATCCTGAAATCATTCATGTGTGAGGTTGCTTCTCAGCCGAGGGAGTGGGCTCACTCACAATTTTGAAGAAGAACACAGCCATGAATAAAGAATGGTACCAAAACATCCAAGAACAGTTCGGTGACAAACAATGCTTTTCCCAACATGAGCTTGGGGAACAAAAACTCTATATTTTGTGGCCATGGTCAGGAAACTTCTCAGACATGAATCCCTTTGAGGACTTGTGCTCAGTCCTCAAGAGGCGGGTGGACAAACGAAAACTTGTAAATCCTAACAAACTCCAAGCATTGATTATGCAAGAGTGGGCTTCGATCAGTCAGGATGTGGCCCAGAAGTCAACTGACCATGGTGAATTGGAAAAAAAAAAAAGTTAACACTGCAAATATCAACTGTTTGCATAAACTTATTGTAAGTGTCAATAAAAGCCGCTGACACGTATGAAACACTTGTATTTATATTTCAGTATATCGTAGTAATATCTGACAAAAATATCTGAAAACACTGAAGAAGCAAACTTTGCGAAAACCAATACTTGTGTCATTCTCAAAACTTTTGGCCATGACTGTAAAAAAAAACTGATTGTTTTTGCTCTGATATGCCAAGATTTTCTTGCCTTAATTTTTTTATATATAAAAATGTGATTTGATTTATATGTGTGCCCTGTGATTGGCTCGCGACCAGTCCAGGGTGTACCCTGCCTCTCTCCGAAAGGCAGCTGGGATAGGCTCCAGCATACCCCCGCAACCTTAGTGAGGACAAGCGGCATAGAAAATGGATGGATGGATGGCTGGATGGATTTATATGTACATAATGGAAATTCCTGTGAAAGTACTGTAAGAGCAGCTTTTGTTTTGATGTTTTTGTAAAACTTCAATTAAAAAAATTATTGGGAAAAAAAACGCGCAAGCCATGTCTAGTTTTGGTTTTGGTTATGTTGACAGTGGCTTATGTCGACAACAAAAACGGGTTCCTCCGTAATTGCTGAGACATGGAGAAGGCGTAGGATGACAAAAGCATTCACACTAGCATTGTCACCGAATGGGGACTGCAGTCACGCTGCCAAGACGGAAAGGATCTGAGTCAACCACTACACTATGAGTGATGCAATAGACAGTATAAATTTCGACACTTAATTACAGTCATCATCAAAGCAGATGAGAGATGATGCACGTCTCGTTATGGAGTCGTTGTCACAAGGTGACATAACCGGTATTGCCAGAAATTCCTGCAAATTCCTTTATCACTGTAGGCTCCTTTGCATCCCTGACTCTAGTGTCATTATAGATAAAGCCATCATGTGTGACAAGGTTCTTAACTCTCGTTACATCAACTGTATGCAATAAAAGTAAATCATTGTATTATTTTGTTCATAATGTTACATTTTCTCATATTGTTCAACATTTGATCAACAAACATATTGATGAACATATTGATTAGGCCTGTCACGATAACAAATTTTGCTGGTCGATAATTGTGCTATAAATTATTGTCGATAATCGATGATATCGACTTTTTTTAGACTATTTTTTTCATTAAATTTGTATGCCATGTCACATTTGAACCACACGATGGTACTCAAGTATAGTGTACCTGTGTGAAGTTGCCTATGTGGCACTCTCGAATAGGAAAAGGTAACTCTTTATTTTACACAGCTCACAATGAACTTCTCAACCCCATTGAAATCACGGGAGGTCACCCCTTCACATACCAATCCTACTCATGGTGTCATAAAAGGGGAGGCTGTTCCAAAGTTTTGGCGCAGCCACAGAAAAGGCTATGTCCCCTCCAGTAGTAAATCGAGAGTGGGGGACCGACAGGAGCAGTTTGTCTGCAGACCTCAGGGCCCTACCTAGGATGTGGGGCTGCAGGTACATGGGGGCCGTTCCATGCAAGCATTTAAAAACCAACAGTAGCATTTTAAAATGGACCCTTTGTTTCACTGGGAGCCAGTGAAGAGCTGCAAGAGATGAGAATGAGATGAGAAAATTTGATTCACTTAACCGCTTCGGTTAGCGTCAGACCTTCTGGAACGGATTAATGACGCTAACCAAGGTTCCACTGTCATAAATTATTCCTGACTTAGAAAAAAGATGGAAACCCAACACTCAACCCCAAGGCCAATGTACTTTATTCTGCTTTTGTGCCCTTTCAAATCATAGAAACTATTTATGAAATAATCTTTCTTATGGGGTACAGTTGTTTAGTTTTTTAAGTCTAGGAAGGCCAGGAATCATCAGACACTTAATAAATAATTCAGGGTAACCTCGGTTAGCGTACGCCCCGATTAGCATGTTTTTCAGTAAACGTAGAAAATTCCCGGCAAAATTTGCCTCGGTTTGCATACATTTTCGGGTTAGCGTACAATATTGCGCACGTCTTGTCCTGTTATTGATATTTGCATTAGTCCAACTGTGTTCCTAATCTATTTTTAATCACAAAACCTCCTTGTTAGCAGCTTGCTAATACATGGAAACAGGAAGTGGAAGTCAGCTCCATCGCCCACCAACGATGTCATCAGCAGCTGACTCGCAAAAAAACACCTTTTTATAGTTTGACAAGAATAACACAATTCGAAATGCATATAAATGGCAAAGGAAAGGGATAAAGACATGGAAGCTTACTTTTACCTTCATTGAGGACATGATGTGTGTTTTGTTTTTGAGTTATTTCTTGAATTCAGTCGTGTTTATCACCTTCTTTATCAAAATGCTGGCACTTGCAAATGTCTTTGGCTCCATAGTGGGTTATTTTGCAGCCGTGAACAAAATAAAAGCAGAGCCGTGAGATGAGGAACGTTACTGAATTCACGGAATAACTCATGGCAAAACAGGAAGGTGGTGTCTGTGTTGATCTCGCTGCCACATCATGTCTTTGTAAATAATCACGTCTTCAATTCAGGCAAAAGTAACCATTTATCCCTTCTATTCATCATTTACATGCATTATGAATTGTTTTCTGCATGGAAAACTATAAATGTAAAATCCCAAAAACGTGCTTTGTGTGAACATTTTTGGCTTTCGGGAACGGATTAATTGGAAAAATGGATTCCGTTTGAGTAAATTTCAGTTAGAGTCGGACCTTGTGGGACGGATTAGTGACACTAAACCAAGGTTCCGCTGTGTAACGACAATAACAGTGGTATTACCACATGAACAACCCTCAATTGTACCCTAGCGATCACGCTGCTGGCGCAGGACACATTAGGAGCTGCAGCTCTTTCGTTTGTTGCTGCCGCCATGTCTAATCAGGTAGACAAAGGTAAAGTATGATCAATCCTCTTTGGGAACTAAGCACATCCTGGTCCACATGAATGCACTTATTAACTTATATTTAATAGTTTTACAGTCCTCGTCACGGTTTTGATTAACATATTAGTAATAGGCTAAAAGTAAGCTTTTCCTCCTGATACTTGTGTTGGTCATGTGTTGGTCAACAAGAGGATTTCAGGTACTTGTTGTGATCAAAGTGAACCCATGACCGCTGCGCACACACACGCACACACTTGAACACACTGATTAAACAGTCCAGTTCAACTGAATGCTTTAACTCTTCATAAACATTTGGCGTTTCTGTCCTCAAACAGCTACGGTGTTCTCAGCTTTCCAATAATTCCGAGGGGAGGCTCTTGCTGCAGCCAATCAGCACAAAGCACGGGCACCCTGTAGATTCAGGATTCAAACATACCGTGGCCGTTACCAGTGGTCATCCTCTGCTGATCACATGTGATGAGACGTGCTTGCTCATTGCGACCATGTCTGCCTCATATGTTTGAGGAGTCTTGCATACAAAAACCTGTCATTCCTATTTTTGCTATGGCCTCATATCACATAAAAGGACCCAACAGTACAACTAAACTGCCTCCAGATGTGCTCCAAAAGATGCAGACAAGAGGGGGCTTCACCCTAAAGCAGTATTTCCCAACCTTTATTGAGCCAAGACACATTTTTTTACATGAGAAAAACCTCACGACACACCACCAAGTATAGGTATATACATTATATTACAATAGTATTTGCTGGGGTTGCCTCCTTCGACCACCCGCCCACAAAAGTGTTTATTTTTAACATGCTAATCAAGCCTGGGCCACTGTCCCTCACTCACGGTGCAACCAAAAATATCAGCACACAATGTAAGTGCATCACGGGTATCGGAATAAACACTTACACACAAATATACATGCAAAACAATATTTTATACACATGCATAACCTGCAAGGTATGCTGGGCAACCTCCTGCTGGGAAGTGTGTGCCTGTCTGTGCAATTCAGGATTCACCAATGTACTGTAAAGCAAATGTAAGGGGTTTTCTATAAACAGCACAAAATGGCTTCTTTTCCCACGAATAAAGAAATAACATTTTGATCAAAAATCTGTGCATTTGCGGGATCGCGAATATGCAGGGATCCACTAAACGCTTGTTAATTGTGTACCTTCTTCCATCTAGTCCAAAGTGCGGCCCGGGGACCATTTGCGGCCCCCGGCTGTATTTTTACTGGACACGGCACATTCTAAAAATACAATTTAACAAGAAAACTGAAAGAAAAAATACAACAACAGCAAAATTCAGCAGTAATTTTACAGGAGTAAAGTCAAAATATTAAGAGAAACATTTTTTTTATTTTTTGAGAAAAATGTTGTAATATTATAGGGTAAAATAACGTCATTTTAGTAGCATAAAGTTGAAATATTACAGAAAGATTTTTTGAAAAACAAACAAAACAACAAAGATGTCATTTTTGGAAAATTTGGTAGCAAAAAAAGTCACAATATTACAACAAGTCAAAATATATACAAAGTAAAAGTATTATAGGAATAAAGTCATAATGACGAGACAAAAAAAAATAGCTGTTGAAATAGCTGGAAAATTAAAAACATTAAAAACAGCTGTGAGTTTACCAGAATAAAGTCATAATATTACGAGAAAAAAGTTGCATTCTAACAAGAATTTTTTTTTTACGAGAATATATGAAAAACAAACAAAGCAATTAATAAATTTACATGGAGAAAGGTGTAATAAAGAAGAAAAAAACAAAGAGTAAAGTTGTAAGTTTTGGGGAACATTTTTTGAAAAAGTTAGAATGTTAAGAGAATAAAGTCAAAATTTTATGGGAAAAAAGTCACAATAATATGAAAATTTATAAAAATTAGTTTAAGAAGAAAGTTGAAATATTTGGAAGTTTGGAAAAGTTTGGAAAAATAGCAAAATTGGGGGGAAAAAAATAGCAAAGGTCAAAGGTGACACTATTAATAGACTTTTTCACCTACCGTATATGCCAAAACTGAGATGCAGTTTTTTTCTTGAAAGATATATAACTTCTTAGTGTAACTTCTCCATGTGTTGCTTTACAACATGTCAAAGTGGTCCTTGCATCCTTTCATTTTTCACTCTGTGGCCATCGCTGGAAAAAGTTTGGACACCCCTAGTGGAAGAGCATATAATTGATCTGCCTGTCGCTACACGCGGCTGGCCAACATAGATGGTAATGGTAATGGTTTCGTTTTATGTGAACACGCATACAAGTTACAATGGAATACATCACATAGTGCAACTCGCAGTTCCACATGTCCAAAAGGACTGAGAAGAAGCAAAGCTTATTCAATCCGCAATACATTTATTCACTTCCTGTGTTTCCTGAACAAAGATACATTATATGTAATTTGTGTAACCATTAATGTACTGATTGGGAATCATCATCACCGCCCTCTTACACAAAGTGTGGAGACGTTGGTCCAGGTGGTGCTGAAACTGCTTTAAACATGTCATGTGACTTCTGCAAGATGCCTGCAGGATGTAAATCTTCCCTTGAAGACTCTGGACTTGCAGCTTTGAAGAGAAGGCTGTGCTTAGGCTGCTTACTGGACACGCCAATTTCACAGTTTTACCCTTTCTTTCTTTTTTTCTTCGACTGCCTGAAAACGCTTAGCGCGAAAAGAATGAAAGACAAACTTCCACTTCACAATAACGTGCAAGTAAATACGTAGATCTTTCGTCATGACGCCTGTGACAGCTGGGTGTCGAGTAAATGTTTTAAACCCATGAGATGCTAGTATTCTATGCCAGATGAGACAGTGAGGGTTGAATTTTTGACAGAGCTTTCAAGTTAGACCAGGACTTGCCAAAGTTTTTCCAAAACTTGAAAAAGCCAGAATGACAACACCCAGCGATTGCAGATGTCCGGTGCCGGTCCCAAGCTCTGATAAATGGCAGGGTTGCGTCAGTAAGGGCATCCGGCGTCAAAAATATGGGTCAAAATATACTAACCAATTTAAAAATAAAAAGCCTACATGTCAGATTTGGTTCCAGGCCAGACCATAATAAGTGAATTTCCACAAAATAGGATTCCTTATTGATACATGAAATATTTTTGTAGTTAGAGTATAGAAAACCTGTTTACGACAGTCTAAATACGGTTTTTAACATTACTAGAGCCCTCTACACATGGAATACCACCTCTATATATACCTAGGGGAACAGAGTTGGGGGCGGATAGGAAGTGACAGAGTTCAGAGACGAGTTTTAGCTTGGCGTGGGTTACGACCGCAACAGCAGCCCATGTTTGGGAATATTGTGTCTATTGTGAGATCATTCAATCCTGCAATGAAAGCCTTTTGTTCAAATTGCTCAATCTGGTGCTTGTGTGTCTCATCCAACATTACACTAACATTACTGACGCCTAGTGACCAGTGTAGGATACTACGTCTCTGAGTGCATCTTCTGAATGCTTTATATTTGTATTTCACTTCATTAAGCCATTTTTATGCTTGAAAATGCTTACGTAAATATGTAAAATATGCATTTTTTGCTAATAATAGGCCGTATTCAACCACAAAACAGCATGATTTATTAATAGATTAATAGACTGAAGCCACAAAATTTGAAGCGTGAAGTGGCGAGGGATTACTGTATAAATGTTTGGGTGGTCTGAGACCCGCCTGCATAAAAACCTGCAATTGGCGGGGGTTCCCTTCCAAGACCCTCAGAAAATGGCAAAAAAACACAAATAATGGCTGCGCCCATAAAAAGCCCTAAAAATGCTTATACTCTGAACCAGGGGTCACCAACACAGTGCTCGCGGGCACCAGGTAGCCCCCCACGACCACATGAGGCGCCCGCAGGCCTGCTTTTCATTCAGGTTTTCAGTTAATAATGTGAGAACACTACAAAGAAAAGTATTCTGAAACATAAAATGTGAGTTGTGGATACCAGCATTTTGTGAAAGTTTTGGTAAAACAAGCATATTTGATCTGTTTGGGTTGAAAAAAGGTATGAAAATCATTCCAACAAAAATGAGTAGCTCGTGGCCATTTTCATTTTCTAAAAGTAGCTCTCGCAAGAAAAAACGGTGGTGACCCCTGCTCTAAACCGGAGGTGTCCAAACTTTTTCCACATCATACCACATGAAAAATGACAGAATGCAAGGGCCACTTTGATATTTTCTAAACCAATACATGTACATACGTGTGCTATTCATATACTGTATATTTGAAGAAAACTGCATCTCAGTTTTGCCATATAGGTGAAAAAGCCTATTATTAGTACACACTTCGGTCTTTGCTCTTTTTTTCCCCATTTTTGCTGTTGTTTTTTTTTTTTTTTAATTTTCCAAATATTTCAACTTTGAAAATAATTTTGGAACATTTTTTCTCATAATATTTTGACTTAATTCTCATAATATTTGGACTTTTTTCCCATATTATAACTTTTCCCACAACCTAATTTTCCAAAAACTTTATTTTGGTTTTTTTTCTCATAATATTACACCTAAAAAAAAAAAAAACAACATTTCTTTAATTTTTCAACTCAATGCTACTGAAATGACATTTTTTTTCCTCATAATATATTGAGTTTATTTTCATAACAATGCAACTTTTGGTCTTGTTAGAAGCCGCCTTTTTCTCTTAATGTTTTGACTTTATTCTTGTAAAATTACAGCTATTTTTCCATTTCTGCTGTTGTTGTTTTTTTAGTTTTCCAACTATGTCAACTGTCTTCTTGTAAATTCTCTTATGATTATGACTTTATTCTCGTAACATTATACATTTTTGCGCAATCTATTTTTCCCAAAATTACATCTTTATTTGTTGCTTTGTTTGTTTCTCATATTCTGATTTTTTTAACATCTTTTTTCCTTAATATTTCAACATTATGCTACTAAAATAAGGTTATTTTTCACATAATATTATGACAATATTCTCGTAAAATGTTGACCTTTCTCGTTAGATTCCAACTTTTTTTTAATCTTTTGACTTGATTATTGTAAAATTACTGCTCATTAATGCAGGGTTGTTTTTTGTTGTTTTCTTGTTAAATTGTATTTATAGAATGCACCATGGGCCGATAAAAAAACAACCATCGGCCACAAATGGCCCCCGGGTCATACTTTGGACACCACGGAGCTAGTGTCTTCAGCAAGTACGTTTTTTTAAGTACAAGAAAAGTTACTAGAATGCATTTCAGTGTAGTTTATGTTTATAACACTGATGAAAACATTATTTGGGTAAGGTTTAGTGAAAAAATAAGATAGATATAAAGATATTTTTAGTATCCTCCGTCCCACTTGGGTGAGTGGAGGAAAAACACCCCCCAAATGCTTTGGGAGGCTTTGGAGGATTTCAAACTCACCGATGATAGTCTCCTGGTAGCCCTTGGTGAAGAACTGCATGGCAGTTGCGGCTCTCCAGGGAGTTTTGACGAGTCCTTGGCGCTGAGGGTCCTCCCCGAGCCCCCTGAGGATGGTTGTGAAGGCAGCGGCTAGGGACGGCAGACTCATTTCGTTGTCCTCCACGCTCCTGGTGCGCTCCTCCTTCCAGCTCTCCATCACCGTCGACCGGTTCGACTCGGACTCGACGGCCGGAGTCAGGGAAGCAGCAGGTGGTCTTTTCACCATCTCGTCCAAGTGTCCGTTGAGCACCGAGCTGGTGTCTCCGGTGTCTTTCTTGTCGTTCGAAGTGTAGTGAACCGGCTTTGAGTGTTCTTTGGAAGTGTACTGAGCTTGCTTTGAGTGTTCCATTAGGGTTTCTTCACGCTGCCAACCTGCTGAGTCAAACCCGTTCGGACTTTGATTGAAGCAGATGTGTCAGCGCCACGGCCATTTATACCTGCGGATTACCCCATGGGGAGTTCTGATAGGCTGGTAGGCTCCCAGTGGGCGGGATCACGCTCCTTTCTATTCATATAGGACACAACAGCTGGAGGAACCCTTCTACTGTAGATTAGGGGCGTCCAAAGTGTTATATTAATGAAAAAGCTACATACAAACTCTATTAACTTTGCTTTTACACATTTTTTACCATTACAGAGTGGTTAACTGGAACACAGGAAGTGAATGAACTATTAGTAAGAAAAGTATCGGATAAGCTCTGCTTCTTACAACTCCTTTTCAGACAAGCTGAATTGTGTTATTGTATGCATTTTCATGTTTTCTTTTCTTTTTTTTTTTTTTTTTTTACCGGTGGCGCATTCTAAAAATATTATCAAACAAGAAAACTTAAAAAAAAAGGCATAATGAAATGAGAAAAAGTTTAAATGTTAATACTAATAACTCTGCTAATATAATAAGTTGTCACCTAAAACACTTGACTGACATGCAGGCTGTTTGTTCCTTACATCAGAGGTGTCTGGGTGACATTTGCGGCCCGCGCCTGTTATTTCATTCTAAATATATAAGAATATCATCTCACAAGAAAACAGCAGCAAAAATGAGAAAATCAACAGCAATTTTACAGGAATAAAGTCAAAATATTCTGAGAAAAAAGCTGTAATCTAATCTAGAAAAAGTCCTAATTTTCCGAGGATAAACTTGTAATATTGTGAGGAAAAATGTCATTTTACTAGCATAGAGTTGAAATATAAAGAAAAAAAAACGACATTTTTTAAAGTCCTAAAATTATAAGACAAACAAAACAACAAATACATTTGTAATTTTTGGAAAGTTATGTTGTGTGTTGTGTTGTGTTATGTTACAAGAATAAAGTCAAAATATTACGGGAATGAAGTCATAATACGAGAACAAAAAAATCTAAAAGAGGAAAGCTGAAATAGTTAGAAAAAAAAACAAAACAATTACAAAACTGCTGTAATTTTATCAGAATAAAGTCAAAATATTGACAGAAAAAGTCATTCCAACGAGCTGAGAAGTGTTGAAATTTAAAAAAAATATACTTTTTTGAAAGGTTTCTTCGGACATGTTGATGTAGTACATTTGTCAGGAGTGGCGCGAGCCAACGCGAGTGTGTGGATCCCAGTGCAGAGGAAAACGGTCCATTCAATAACAAAAAGTATTTAATAGAACAAAGGGTGACCTCCAAGGGAGGAAAAATGTACAGCAACACACAGTTGAGTCCAAAAGGTTAAAAAAAAAAAAACTGAAAACACAAAAGGCTGACAGGGAAAAATGGCAGAACAGTGGAAAGAAAAATACTGCTGGAAAAGCCCAGCAGGAAGCAACGTAGCCTTAGCGAAAGCACGCAGTAACTGCTGGAAGTAACGAGCAGGGAAATACAACTCACAAACACTAAAAGCCAGAAAGCATGGGTACAGGTACAGGTACAGGTATGGGTACAGGTACAGGTATAGGTACAGGTGCAGGTACGGGTAAGGGTAAGGGTAAGGGGCTGGGCTGAGCGGTGAGCAGGTGAAGCTGGAGGTCCAATCTGGCTGCCATGCTGAAAAGGATCAGGTAGGTAATTGCTTACAGGTGAGATCAGGTGGCTCCGCCTCAGCAGCACAGAGTCTGTACTCACTCAACATTAAACTGTTTCTGTCAGCTATTACCCTTTTCATCAGCAATTATAATATATTTTTTCTATTATGACTGTTCTATAACTCATCTACAGTGATTATGAACCTTGACTCCTGTGTACCACATTGTTATACTGCCTTATCATTTTCCTATGTCTTTTAAAATTGGCAAAGAATGCATTTGGAATACAGGAAGTGAACAAATGCATTTGCGATTGATGTGAAACAGAGAGGGGGGTAGGATTAAATAAGTTTAGCTTCTTTCTATGCCTTTTGGGACAAGTGGAGTTGTGAATTGTAATATGTGACGTATTTCAACGTAACTTGTATGCATGTTCACAATAAATTAAACCATTACCAAAGGTGTAATATTATGAGAAACAAACAAAACAAAATAGGTTTTAAAATTTGGTTGTGGAAAAAGTTATAATATTACAAGAATAAGGTCAAAATATTATGGGAATAAGGTTATAATTACGAGAAGAAAATTTGCTAAAAGAGAGTTGAAAGTGCAGAAAATTAAAAAAAAAAAAAAAACAGCTGCAGTTTTACAAAAATAAAGAGAAAAAAATTATTCTAATGACAAAAAGTTTCAAATTTAAGAGAATAAATATTATAATAAATAATAATTATAATAAATGTTATAAAGAAAAAGTCATGTCATTTTAGTAGCGTAAAGTTGAAATATTAAAGAAAATAAACATTATTTTTTTAAGTCATAATATTAGGAGAAACAAAATAAAGAATAAAGTTGTAATTTTTTTAAAATTTGATTTGGGAAAAAAGTTATAATATTGCAAGAATGAAGTCAAAATATTTAGGAAAAAAAGTCATAATTACGAGAAGAAAATCTACTAGAAGGAAGTTAAAATATTTGGAAAATGTAAAAAAAACAACAGCAAAAATGGAAAACAAAAGCAAAAAGCGAAGTTGATACTAATAATAAGCTTTTTCACCTACAATATATCACAAGGCTGAGATGCAGTTTTTTCTTGAAATATATAAAACCATCCTAGCATATCTACAAGCATCTTCAAGTACAGTACTGGAGGAGGTGGCCGGGGACCGGGAAGTCTGGCCGCGACCAGGACCCAGATAAGCGGAGGAAAATGGTTGGATGGGTGGATGGCGTATGATGAGCAGTACATGTGACACCAATTTCACATGTTCTTCATGTACGGTACACCTGAGTTACAGCTGAAAGGAGGCAATTAGCCTTCTCGTATAAATGGAAACATAGAATTAGGACTGGTTTTATGAATCACAGATTAAGCTATAGGAGATACACATTATCTCCGTCTGTTGACTGCCGCCTGGCAAAAAATGTTATGTCGACATAAGCAGTTGACCATGTACAGCACACCTACAAAATTGTACAGTACAAAATTTAAGACCCAATTTTACGTTGACAAAAAGAAAATTGCAAGAATTTACATTTTGCCCTGTTGGATATTAAGGAGTTTCTAAGTAGAGCTTCAAAATGCAAACAGAAGAAATGGGAGTGCGCCGAAAATATTTTTGAGCAAGCAATTTGTTGCAAACAAGCATTAAAGTGAAATAGGCTGTTCATCAGCTGATTAAAAGTTTAAGGCCACAGTTAAGAAAATAGAAATAAAATGTTCCAAAAAGGACTCAGTAATGGGTAGCTACGCCATTCTTCTTCATAACATCAAAAATTGGTTTAGGCATGCTTGATGCTAGTGTTTCCAGGAGGCTAGTGGGAATGTTGCTCCAAGTGATAAAGATGGCTTCACGGAGGGCATCCACTGTTTGGAACTGATGTCCATTTTTGTAAACTTCCCTTGCCATCCATCCTCAGGGGAACATGCAGGATGGTCCAAAAGAGTGAGCTTATTCCTCTGAAAGAAGTCCTTTGTCAGGCGGGCATTTGTCCTGTTGGAAAAGCCCGTCATTACCACGCAGACGAGGGCCTTCAGTCATGAGGAATGCCCCCTGCAACATTTCCACATAGCCATCTGCCGTTTGACGCCCCTGCACAACCTGGAGCTCCATTGTTCCATTGACGGAAAAAGCAGCCCAGATCATGATGGCGCCCCCTCCACTGTGCCCTGTGGAAGACATCTCAGGTGGGATCTCCTTGTCATGCCAGCAACGTTGGAAGAAATCAGGACCATCAAGGTTCCATTTTTTTTTCATCAGAGAATAAAACTTTCTTCCACCTTTTAATGTCCCATGTTTGGTGCTCTCGTGCAAATTCCACACGGCCGACGACGGTCCCATGTCTTGACAGCCAATCAGATACTCTGGCTCATGTCCGATTACATTCTTTTGGGTCTACCACATGACTCTTTTGTTCCATAACCAACAGGATGTTTGAAGAAGTCTCAAATGACTGTCTCACTGCGTCCCATCTCAGCAGCAATGGCGCGCTGCTGCAGGCCTCGCTTATGCAGCTCAACAAGAACTTGATGTGTTGGTCAACATAAACAGGTTCCACTGTATTAAGAGTTGCTGGATTTGAATGTACACCATGGGGACCCATGCCAATCTGTACTGCTATCTTTCTGTCACGGCTGTCGCTATCAGTAATTTCCATTTCTTCCCTGAATCACAGGACATCACTACCCTTTCTGCACTCAGTGCCAGCGCTGCTGTTAGTCCAAGTGTCATTTATTCATTTTTTTTGTCCATCTGCTGTTTTGTGGATTACTACCTGCCGTTCAGTTAATTGCCCACCCTCTTCTATCAGTACCTATCTCTTAAACCAACCACTAGTAGGCACTGTTGTTATTGTGGTTGCCATTTGGGGTTATTGCTTTT
Organism: Dunckerocampus dactyliophorus; assembly: GCF_027744805.1. Lineage (NCBI taxonomy): Eukaryota > Metazoa > Chordata > Actinopteri > Syngnathiformes > Syngnathidae > Dunckerocampus > Dunckerocampus dactyliophorus. The sequence goes on along the minus strand of NC_072821.1, from coordinate 31,955,649 downwards.
TGTTATCTGCTATCTCTTTCTGGTTCATGTTTTTGTCTTCCCTCTGTGCCCAGGTTAAACCAACCAGCTGCTATTATCGCCTCTTGTCACCCATCTTCCCCCTTTTTTGTCTTTCTTTTCACAATAAGGCATACAGATCACTCCTATTGTTATGACTGACAGGTAAAGCACGGGAAAAACACTGGCACAGTATTAAAAAAAGGGGAGGATGGTGGGACGCGATACTGAAAATCATGATTTAAAAAAAATTATACTCTCAACTAAACTGCACATGCTGGAGTGGCCTTTTATTGTGGCCAGCTTGATTGTGGCTCAACAGCAGCTTGATATACACTTGGTGGATGGATTATCTCGGCAAATGAAACAAATTTAGACAGATTTGTGAATATTTAAGAAAGAGATAGGCCTTTTGTGTACACACAAAAAAAAGGTTGACATCTTTGAGTTTAGCAAAAATAAAAGCGCCGCTTTATATTTTTGCTGAGTGTAGATCAAGGAAGGGTGTCAAAACTGCAGCATGTAGATGTTTTTAATTGGCTCAAAGCACATTTTAAAAATATAATTTAACAAGAAAACTTTTTTTAAAAACCCAGCAAAAATAGCAAAAATCAGTAGTAATTTTAATAGAATAAAGTCAAAATATTAAGAAAAACAAGCTGTAATCTAACAAGAAAGTTTTTTTTTATTTTTTTAGGAAAAATAATGTAATTGTAGTAGCATAGAATGAAATATTAAAGATTTTTTTGATACGTTGTAATATTATGAGAAACAAACAAAATGGTGAATAAAGTTTAATTTTTGGAAAATTAGGTTGCGGAAAAAGTTATGTTAATGTTACGAGAATGAAGTCAAAATATTAAGGGGATAAAGTCATAATTATAAGAATCCCAATTTATAAGAAGAGAGTTGAAATAGTTGGAAAAAAACCCAGCATAAATACAAAAATCAGCAGTAATTTTAAGAGAATAGCAAAAATATTTAGAGAAAAAAAGACATTTTAACGAGGGAAAAATGTTGCAATTTTACGAGAATAAACTCTGAGGAAAAAGTTTAGTAGCATACAGTTGAAATATTAAAGTTGTCATTTTTGGAAAATTAAATTGGGGAAAGTTATAATATGAGAATAAGTCAAAATATTGCAGGAATAAAGTCAAAATATTCAGAGAGGAAAATTCCTGAAGATTATGAAGAATGTTGAAATACTCTGAAGATAAAAAAAACAGCAAAAATGGGAAAAAAGAGCGAATTTGATAGTAATATGCTTTTTCACCTATATGACAACATTTTTCTTGAAATATATATAACTTAACAGTAATCACCAACCTTTTTGAGCCCAAAATATAATACAATATATACAATTATAAATATATATATTGTATATATATTTAAATTGTTCAGACATATATTTATTTTGTAGAAAGATTTTTAAAGTAAATTACAAAGTGACCCCTATTTAAAGCTTTGTCTTTAAATACAAAGCCTTGTGTTATTATTGGCTCTTGGCGTCGACGTTTCAGCTATCTCTCATTGTGCCTTTTGTTCTATTTTTACTGTTTTTAGAAAATTTATTTCATTTCTGCAGTGGCCTAGAGGAAGACCAAAGAGGAGGTTTATGGATGTAGTGAAAGAGGACATGAAGGTGTGAGAGAAGAGGATGCAGAAGATCAGGTTAGATGGAGGCAATTGATTCGCTGTGGCGACCCCTGAAGGGAAAAGCCGAAAGGAAAAGAAGTGATGCAATGACAAATGAGCCATGGTCCGCAGATGGCCCCCGGGCCGCACCTCGGGCACCCCTACTTTTGTGGATCTCCGTCAGGGTCGGGCTTGCGGCGTCGCCTCCATGAGCAAACTACAACTCGGGTTGTTGGCTCAGTTTCGTGGGCGAGCGATGGTGGTTGAGGGCAGAGGGGCTACGTTACAAGTCAGTCCTAACGAGCAGCGTTTTTTGGAGGTGCAGGTCTATGGAGTTATATTTGAGCCTTAATTTTGAGGTAGCAAGATCGACTAGTGGCTCGCAATGGACGGGTTGGTGACCCCTGCTTGACAAAACACCAAAGTGGCCCTTGCATCCTTTTATTTTTCACTATGTGACCCTCGCTGGAAGAAGGTTTTGACACCACTGGTGTAGTTTCTGGTGCTTCTGAATAATTAAATAGGACGTAACATTGCTTTTTTTTATTGAACCATTAAAAAACATAAAAAGCAGCACGCAAGCAAAGTATTCATAACGCCAGCCATTGGGGGTGACTGACTTTTAAGAACCAGAGGACATCAACACAGTCAATTTGTTGGGAAGACTAAACACAGTTTCTCATTTGAATCAGAACTGAATCAGAACCATCAAGCCAATCAGTTCTTGTGAAAAGCAAATGCAGAAAGCTTGGAAGTATCCAATGCTTTCTTCTTCTTGGCATTTTTTTCATCAGCATCTGCTGGCCCAATTTCATTTTCCACATCTCCTGCCTCTGCTCGCTTCCTCTTCTTCAGGTCCGTTGCGTCGACAGTCAGGCCTTTTGCTCGCTCTGTCCAGGACTGAGTGAAAGAGGGCAAACACGTGTTAATTATGACACCACACAAGTGGAACGTATGCATGTGGTCGTACGCGGGCTCTTAGACAATGACTAGGGCACACGCGGCAACGCTCAAGCATGCACTTGCAAATTGCATCCTGTCATGTATAATCACAATTGACAGACTGCGTCTCTTTTGGCCCGCTGGCTCTTCTTCTCCTCTTGCTTTTATTTAACCCCCACTCTCTTTCTGAGCAGAGACAAAAGGAAGCACTTCACTGAAGGTAATACAGCCAGCATGAATCATCAAGGCACACGCACCGCACACACTCTTCACCTCTACGTCTTCAACACTCACCTACTCTGCTACTATAAACCCCCTAGCCCAAATATTAAATGCTAATAAACATATTTATATCTATGTGGGCACGCTCAGTATAGCGAAACCTCGGTTAGCGTACGCCCCACTTAGCATGTTTTTCGGTTAACGTCAAAAATGAGCGGTTTGTGTACAATACAGTGCACATCCTACTATAATATCTTTGTTTGCATGGAAACAGAAACCGTCTATGACAGGGGTGTCCAAAGTGCTGCCCGGGGGCCATTTGCAGCCCGCAGCTGTTTTTTTATTGGCCTGCAGCGCATTCTAAAAATATAATTTAACAAGAAAGCTAAAAGTAATTTTACAAAGACAAAGTCAAAATATTCTAGGGAAAAATAATGTTATTTTAGTAGCATAAAGTAAAAAAATATATAATAATAATAATAAAAAATTTGTGATATGAAAAAAAAAAACAAATAAAGTTGTAATTTTTGGAAAAATAGGTTGTGGAAAAACTTCAATCAAAACAGCAAGAGAAAAAAGAAAGAAAAAAGTCGCAATTTTAGATGAATAAGCTTGTAGTATCAAAAGGAAAAATAATACCAATTTAGTAGCAAAGAGTTGAAAAAGTGAAGAAAAAATATGTGATTATTTTAAAAGTCGTAATATTATGAGAAACAAAACAAAATAAAGTTGTAATTTTTCGAAAATTAGGTTGGGGAAAAATTTATAATAGTATGGGAATAAAGTCAAAATATGACAAGAAGACAAATTTAGGAGGATTATAAAAAAAAAAAGTATTTGGAACATAAAAAACACTAGTAAAAAAAAATTTCCATCCATCAATTTTCTGTGCCGCTTATACTAATTAGGGTCGCAGGGACTCGTAATAGTATGAGGAAAAATCATTTTAGTAGCACAGAGTTGAAATATTAAAGAAAATAGTTTTTTTAAAAAAGTCGTAATATTACGATGAAACTAATTCAGGTGTCCCTGCTTACGAGAGTTCCAAATTAGGCGAATCAAAGGGTGGCATGGGTGGCAAAAAGAGGGTGGTGGGGTGGGGGGGAATGACACTGCATGTATTGAAATGAAAAAGTGCAAAGAGCATGCATGTCTGGAAACCAATGTGGAGAGCTAAGCCCTACCAGACAAAACAAACAAACAAACAAACAAACAAAAAAACCCTAACAGAAAGAGAAGCAGGTCTTACTGCACTGTTCTCCGGAAGCTTACTGATCAAGTCTAGTCAGCTCATAAATCACAAGTGCTCTAGTAAGCCTGGTGATTTACCTAAAACACAGCGAGTCATCCAGCCACACGTACCATTCTCGTGTTTGGTTTTCGGCAAAAAATCTTGTCCAAAACATATCTGGGTTTTCCTACGCTGTCTGGGTTGTTGTACGGCCAAACATCGAAGCTTACAAACTATTCATTGATTTCAGTTCATGTATTAAACAGGAAGCATTCAAAGCAACATGTTTTGGGTATCAGGATTCATTGGATTTACATCCTTTCCGATGGGAAACATTGTTTGGGTTTTTGCACCATTTGGAACGGATTAATATGAAAAACAGAGATACCACTGTACTACTAATACTATTTTTAGATGTTAAATATACCACACAGAAGAAACTGTGGCTATGGGACAACACGGCAGTGCCCCCAATAAACAAACAATACACAGATTCAATTGTGAAACCGGTTCGTTGAGTGTAAGGGGAAGTAGCTGGAATCCGTCATGAAAAAGAGATTCTAATCTGACTTGAACAGAAAATCATTTGAGTCTGTCGGCGTCACTGTTTCGCAGTGTTATCACGAGATCAGTGCTTTGTGCCCTCGCTGCCCATAGCGCAGGCAACAGGGTTTCCAGGCAACAAGTGCCCCCTCCCCTACCCACCAATTCACATCCATGTTCTCCCCATCCAGTAGCACGTCATCCAGCTGCCTGCTGAGAAGCTTGATGAATGCAGGGTCAGGATCAGGTTAGTGCGCCAAACACCCATTTATGTCTGCCAGTGCTAATACACTATTTCATCCCTTGTAAGTTGGCCACTTACAAACACATGCACAGTCCAGAATGTTTTGCTACGGTATAGTGTACCAACAAAAAAATACATTAAAAAAACCTAAATAAAGGTTGTAAATGAATTTGTATTTGATTGAGGGAAATAAGTATTTGATCCCAAAGCAAAACAAGGCTTGGCACTTGCCGGAAAAACAAAGTGCACACATCTCAGGAGGGATTTTGGTCAGAGAAATATCCCTAAAGCAGAATGCTTCTACCACAAATAGTCGTGCGGGGTGTCATAACATATGTATGTATCGCTCTTTTCAACGAGCGGCATGTATTGTGTAATATTCTACTCTGGTCACTAGGTGTCAGTAATGTTACAATGACGAGACAATAGCCACCGCAGTAAGTAATGTACAGAACAGGAAGTTGGGGGAAAAAAAACAAGGAACTTTCCCAATGCTGTCTATCGAGGTGTTACTTCATGTCTAGAGGGCTCTAATAATGTTAAAAACTGTATCTAGAAGGTCATAAACACGTTTTCTATGCTCTAACTTTGCAGAAATTCGCTTAAGACGGTCGGGTCTGGAACCAATTAACCAGGACAAACAAGGAATTACTGTATTGCTCTTCTCAACCAGCAGTTTCTGGGGTAAAGCACTCACAGCTGACTCGCTTGTAATGCTAAAAAAATCAACAACAAAAAGAAGCGACAGAAGAAAGCTCATTTGTATATCTAAACATATTTGTTTTGCTTTTTTTTTTTTTTTTAAACTCACTTTTTGACTCCTCCTCTTTCCGACAGCGAATTATACAATTTTTCTCTTACATTCTGTCTCTCTGGCACAGTAAATCTACCGTAAAAATTCTGGTCTGTTGAAATGTTTATACTGTAAGTTGGCAAACAAAATCACATAATGAAATCGATCAGAGACTTACTTTCCACACTTTCTCTAATTCGATATGCATTTAATGCTTTTGGAGAGGATGCAGTAGGTATCAGCTGGTAACAAAGTTAGCTAAAACCATGAGATTCAAGCAAGAAAATATCAAGTTATCCTTCATCAAATCAATATTTTGTGTTTCATACCAGCCGCTCCTCAGCTGACAGACTCCTGAAGCGCCCCATTGCCTCCTTGATGATGTCCGTCTCCTCCAGATCAGGGTGGTCTGCTATGATGTTCTTCCGGTTCTCCTCCGACCACAGCTGAAAGCCTGTTTTAGGTCTGATAGTCAACAAAAGACTCAAGTGAGAAGAAGACCCTCCCACCTTTCTGCAAGTGTGTTTCTGCAACATGAAGCTCAGTGAATAAGCACTAAAAGACAGGATGATACCTCTTACATTAATCTCACTCTTAGATTGGTACTGACTTTAATTTTAATTAAAGAAAAAAACAAGCAAACAAGACATCAGTAAACAACAATAAAGGAGTGAATTATGCATAATTTATTTAATGTTAATCTTTGCAATTTGTCAACCTGTATTTAAGTTTTGATGAGGAGTGTACCTGGATAGACCTGAAAGGATTATCACTCAGCGAGCAATAAATTATGCATAATTCACTCCTTTATTGTTGTTTACTGATGTCTTGCTTGCTTGTTTTTTCTTTAATTAAAATTAAATACAGATTGAAAAATTGCAAAGATTTACATTTTGCACTGTTGGATCTTAAAAAGACAAAACATGTTTTAAGTAAACAATTTATTGCAAAGAAATCGCGCTGACAAAAATGTGGCCTGAATGTGATTTTGTGTCACACTGTCACGATCTCTTGATGGCAAAAGCAAAAAAGCTTTCTCTCTTTGAACGCGGTGGGATTTTCGAGCTGAACAAACAAGGCCCCTCGCAGCGCGCCATTGCTGCTGATGCACTAAGGCAGTCATTTCAAACTTCTTCAAAGATCCTGACGGTTATGAAACAAAAAAGTCAAGTGGTAGACTCCAAAAAATGCCAGCCGAAGGAGCTGATTGGCTGTCCATCAAGACACAAGACCATCCTCGCCCAAATGAAGGTTGTTACTGGTGCCGAGTGCAGTCCAATAACCATCAGACAGCATCTGCGAGAAAAGAGCCTCCAGAAGAAAAAACGTCTTGTTTGGAATTTGCACGAGAGCACCAAACATGGGACATTCAAAGGTGGAAGAAAGTTTTATTTTCTGATGAGAAAAAATGAAACCTTGACGGTCTCGATGGCTTCCAACGTTACCGGCACGACAAGGAGATCCCACCTGAGATGTGTTCCTCACGGCACAGTGGAGGGGGCACCATCATGATCTGGGCTGCTTTTACAACAATGGAGCTTCAGGTTGTGCAGGGGCGTCAAATGGCACCCGGTTATATGGAGATTTTGCAGGGGGCATCCCTCATGTCTGAAAGCCTTCGTCTGCGTGGTAACAACTGGCTTGTTCCACAGGACAACGGTGCAGTTTACAATGCCTGCATGACAAAGGACTTCTTCCAAAGGAATAAGCTCACTCGTTTGGACCATCCTGCGTGTTCCCCTGACCTAAATCCAATTGAGAACGTATGGGGATGGATGGCAAGGTACGTTTACAAAAATGGAGATCAGTTCCAGACAGTAGATACAGTCCGTACATTCCCACTAGCTTCCTGGAAATTCTGGCATCAAGCACACCCAAACCAATATTTGAGGTGAACTATTTCAATTTAATGGTTGTTTGCTTATTCAATTTTTTTTGCCTCACTCCCATTTCTTCTTTTTGTATTTTGAAACTCCACTTCCAACCTCCTTAAGCTCAAACACTGCATGTAAATTCTTTCAACTGGTCTCAAAATTCAGATCAGGAGTATATTAGTCCGTAGCCTACGTGAGAAGGCTACGGCATATAAATGCCTCAGTCTAGACGATAAAGACGTAAGCAGGTTGGACCCGCAAATCGGTTTGGAACTGCATGATGAAATCTGCGGTGTGTGCATGTGTATTGAGAACATTGTATTATTGTCGAAACATTGTAAGGGTGGTTGCTCGACTGAAGGCAGATTAATGAAACAAGTCTGGCTCAGTTGAGTAGTATATTTGCAGGGCTGGGAAAAAAAGGAGCGATATTTAGTTAATATTCTGGCCAAAGTAGAACATCTCCTAATAAGATCTGGTAAAATATAAGTACTCATCAGATACACATATACTGTACTAGGGATGCTCCGATCAGGGTTTTATGCCGATTCACTCATGGCTTAACTGTACATTTTTTTATCGAGGAAAAGACTTCTTGAGACGTCATCTGTACTTCTGTGAAGAAGGTGTCGGACGTTTCGCTCCTCATCCGAAGAGCTTCGTCAGCGAACTAATAACTGCTGGTAGCCTAGGCCTTAAATACAGTAAGAGTGGGTATTGGTATTGGTATTGGTATTGTATCTATGGCCTTCCAAAAATTCACAAGGAAGGGTTTCCCCTCAGACCCATTGTCTGTAGCATTGACTCTACCACGTACAATGTAGCGAAATATGTAAAAACAGTCTTATCCCCATTGGTAGGCAACACTGATCATCATATAGAGAACACAAAAGGGTTTGTGGCGAGCATCAAAGACCTCAGATTGGAGCCAGAGGAAACTTTGGTGTCTTATGATGTGACTTCACTTTTCACATCTGTCCCCACCTCAGCAGCAGTCTCGGTGGTGAGGAAGAGACTGCTCGAGGACTCAACTCTGCATCGGAGAACAAAACTTAGTGCTGACCACATCTGCCAATTACTGGAAATTTGCCTTAACACTACATATTTTCAGTTTAGAGGGAAATTTTACAGACAAATCCATGGTTGTGCTATGGGCTCACCAGTCTCACCCATAGTGGCGAATCTGTACATGGAAGAGATGGAGAAACAGGCTCTCACATCCTTCTCAGGGACAAAACCAAGGCACTGGTTTAGATACGTGGATGACACCTTTGTCATAATCAAAAAACAAGAAATTCAGTCTTTCACAGATCACATCAATGCGGTGGACACCAATATCAAATTTACTCGCGAGGACACTAAAGAAAACCAACTAGCCTTCTTAGACTGCAAGGTAATTATAGGAGAGGACAGACAGCTACTTACAGAGGTCTTTAGAAAGGCCACACACACTGACCAATACCTGCTTTTTGAATCGAACCATCCACTACAACATAAACTAGGGGTTATTAGGACCCTCCAACATAGAGCGGAACAAATACCAACTAGTGCTGAGGGAAAGAAAAGGGAGACACAACATGTCCAGAGAGCGCTCTCAACCTGTGGGTACCCGCGATGGGCTTTTAACAAATGTCAAAAGAAGAGAGTAGGGAAAGAAACCCAAAAGCCCACAGAAGCAAAAAGGAGAGGAGTGGTAGTCCCTTATGTAGCGGGGGTCTCCGAAAAACTCCAGAGGATCTTATGGCAACACAAAATTCCTACCTATTTCAAACCAGTAAATACCCTGAGACAAAAATTAGTGCATCCTAAAGACAAGGCTCCAAACCAGAAACAAAGCAATGTGGTCTATTCCATCCACTGTAAAGATGAGGAATGCAAAGAGCACTACATTGGGGAAACTAAGCAAATGCTCCAAAAAAGGCTTTATCAACATCGCAGGGACAATTCTAGTGGTCCTCAATCAGCAGTACATCTACACCTTAAAGCTACCAATCACTCTTTTGAGGACAGCGAGGTAAAGATTTTGGCCAAAGAAAACAGATGGTTTGAAAGAGGAGTAAAGGAAGCTATTTTTGTCAAACAACAGAACCCATCATTGAATCGGAATGGTGGTTTGAGGTTTAATTTGGACCCTGTGTTCAGCAGGTTACTGAGACCAAAACCCACAGCTCTTAGTCTTGCAAATGAGGTGAAGCCAGGGCCGAGCCAGAACAATAGATGCTAACGAGCCAGTATCAGAGTCGTTCATACCCAATTCAGGGAGCGACACTTCCCTTTTATCGGAGGTGTTAATAGCAGGATAGGATTATACCACTACTCCGCCCAGGCTTAGTGTAAGGAACCAATAGGAGGAGGGTGTTGGCACACCAATTCCGCCCACTCTTACTGTATTTAAGGCCTAAGATACCAGCACTTATTAGTTCGCTGACAAAGCTCTTCGGATGAGGAGCGAAACGTCCGACACCTTCTTCACAGAAGTACAGATGACGTCTCAAGAAGCCTTTTCCTCGATGGACAACTCCTGTACGACTGAGAGCCTACACAGATGTACATTTTTTAAATTATTTTATAATGACTAATAACTTACTGAGGATGAGATGCCTTCTTTAAGGAGACTTTCGATGTGAGACTACACTATCTGGTGAAGCTCTGGCAGTGCTACGTCTGTGCTTGTACAGGCGAATGTTACCCAGTGTTTGCTGCATACGCTGGTGTTTGACTGCCTTCTTTTAATTCTCTGCTGTGAGCCTCGAAAACGCACCATATTCCGCCAAGTGGTTGTTCTTCAAATGTCATATTAAATGCACCCAACGCGGGATATTTTTTCAAGGCATGCGTTGCATGATGCAAACGTTACATCACTCTTACAAATCACATAAAAGGCATTGGTTGGCGTATTCCGATCACGTACTTTTTGCACTGAAACTGGACGATACTGATTGGTGGCTGATTGATCGGAGCATCCTGACCATATACAGGGTTACTCAAAAAGAATTAATCAATTTCACTGCGCAATATTACATTAAGGAAAAGCAATGGAAATCTCCAGCCAAGTCACAAGTATTCTACTCACAATCAAGTTTTATTTCATGTCTTAAAAGTGTTAATGTGCCCGTCACCTGCAGCACGGGGAACATCCATGCGATAAGAGAATTTCTCTCAGACGTGTATTAGCATAGCACTATCCACTGAGTTGTTGTCGCTGTTGTTATTCAATGTTTAAGGTCATTGTGGTTAGTGGGTAGCAGTGGAATATAAACAAGGTCTTTTCCATATCCCCACAAGGAAAAAAAAAAAAAAAAAAATCACACACGGTGAAATCTGGGGCTCTCGCAGGGCCAAGCACATAGAGCAAGGTCTTGGGCCCCCTTCCGACCACTGTTGCTGGTGGAACGACGTGACTACAGCGCCCCTATGACAGCCATTCAAAACTCCTTCAAATGGTCGCTGACTCATTCCATGATGATGCTTGAGAACCGACGCAATGTGTCATGAAATTGGTTCATTATTTTTGTAATATATAATCAGCATACATTAGGGACAAACAATACTGTATACATTAAGATAAAATCGCTTATCTGAAGTCAAAGAGGCTCTCTCTGTGTGTATCGAGTATGTCAGCGCTGACTCTTGTCTGTTTAGTCTTATCTGAACATTCCCCTGGTTGAGTGTGTGTTTGTATTGGAGGGTCATTTGAGGTTAAAAAGTGTGTTTTGCATTCAAAGTAAAAAATTAGCTGCATTAGTCACACTGTAGTGTGGAACCTTGGTTATCATCATTAATGTATTTCAAAAGGTCCTCTAACTGAATCAATTTCCTCCCATAAGAAATAATGTAAAAAAAGCCCCTCCTTCAAGACAAGTCCTGAACAAAGACCTTTGCCATGAGTTATTTCTTGAATTCAGTAGTGTTTCATCACATCAAGTCCTTGCTGACTTCCGCTTCCTGTTTCCATGCAGTAGCACGCTAACAGGATGCTAACATATTGTACCAGAAAATGTAGGCAAACCGAGACAAAAAGTTGGTGTAAGTTTTCGACGTTAACCGAAACACATGCTATTTATATCTTGTACCTTTTAATTTCGGACTTGTCAGTCGGTGAGGGAGCTGTCGCCAGGTCAGGCTGCTTCTGTTTATCTGCAATGGTCTCCAAGCTCTCCCGAGTCTTCTTACTGGCTGCCTTTGCACCGGTCATCTGCAGCAGAGTAGATTGTGCCTGAAAGGAAAACAAGCAGCAATGATTGCACATGTTGGGTTTTTCCTCCCCCTCTTTCCTTTTATTTTGTCTTCGATATTGACTATAACATGACATCTCACATAAGAAGCAATATTATTTTCATATAAAAAAAAAGGCATTGTTATTTTGCAGGGCCTATATTTATAACTTCAGTTCTAGCATTTGTTCCATTAAATTGTATATCTTTATTCCCAATAGTCTATTATCGTCATTTAGTAGCATGTCTCTCGGCTGCACTGCTTCCAGTAATGTACATGTATGTTTGTATTTTTTTTTTTTTAATTATAGATTTCAGCTTCTATGTGTTGCCATGTCAATGTAATCTGCCCAGGGCCTTCAAAATCAGTACTGCTGCCCCTTGTCACTTAAACACGGTCTGAAAATGATGTCTGAAAGCCTATGCCTTGCACTCAGAGTTACACAATGCGCTTGAATGCATCGGCACATTAACAGCACATTGCTGAATTGAAGAAAGAAGACACCGTGTTGTTAATTGTTCTGTGCGTGTTATATGTTTTTACATCATTTTTGATGTCTTTGTCATGTTATTAGATATGTACTGACTCTGAACTGCTCCAGATGATGTTGTAGTGTAGAGGTTTGAAGTTGTTTAGAGATAATGTATTTGATGATAAAGGGTTAGCTGGGTTACTTGCTTTAGTAATAGGTATTCATCTCCAATTCCGTATTGTGTATTATATTTACATAATATATATATTATATATTACATTTTTGTATATTATTAATGGTTTGTATAATCGTGACGTGATAGTAGTGGTAATAAAGAGGTGGATTGGGTTGCTTAAGTTCCCACTGAAGGCCCACGTACCAAATGCACCGCCTGCCACTGCAAATTACAAGACTATTAAGGGAAATTCAATGTATTGTATAATATGCTGTATATATTATGGAGGAGAGATGACGGGGAGCACAAACACTGCCTGTGCCACTGAGCTGAGGCTGGGTGGGTTTCGGGGTCTTTTTTTTTAAAAAAACGTCAGGATGCAGCTGGTTCATTTTTGCTGTTGTTTCCAAAGACCAAGTCCTTACAGACTGAGCTACTGCCGGCCCCAATTATGACAATTAATTAACGAGGAGACCACAAAATCAGGTGTCGAAAGCACAGACCACGGCTGTTTTTTTATCGGCCCGTGGCACATGCTACAAATATAATTTAACAAGAAAACAAAAGCTAAAAAATACAAAGCAAAAATGGAAAAGTTGCAATTTAAAAGAATAAAGTCAAAATATTAACAAAAAAGTTGGAATTTTATGAGTACAACGGGAAAAAATATGAGGAAAAATGTCATTTTAGTAGCATAAAGTTGAAATAATAAAATAAAAAAAAAGACTTTTTTTAAGTTGTAATAATATGAGACAAAACAACTATGAGAAAAAGCCAGATGATAATGGAAATAAATGAATTTTACAAGAATAAACTTGTAATATTAGGAGAGTTAAAACATTAAAGAAAAAATACATTATTTAAAAAAAAGTTTTAATATTTTGAGAAACAAACAAAACAAAGAATAAAGTTGCAATTTTTTTTTAATTACGTTAGGGAAAAATTCATAATATTACGGGAATAAAGTCAAAATATTATGAATAAAGTAATAATTACAAGAAGAACATTTACTAGAAGAAAGTTGAAATATTTGGAAAATTTAAAAAAACCCCAGCAAAAATGGGGGAAAAAGAGCAAAGAGCGAAGTTCATACTAATAATTAGGATACCAGCTTTTTGTTAATTTACAGGTAAAACAACCATTTTCGGTTTGTTTGGGGTTGAAATAAGCTATGAAAATAAATGTTACAAAAATGAGTAGCTCTTGGCCATTTTCATTTTGTAAAAGTATTGGTATTGGTCGATTTCATTTATGGATGATCGGTATCAGTATCAGCAGCATAAAACCATGATTGGAGCATCCCTACTAAAAATATGCTTTGTCACCTACATTTTCTTTGCATATTACAAAATATTACAAAGTATGTGGCCCTCGCTGGAAAAGGTTTGGACAGCCCTGCACAAAATTCTGTAATGGTACTTGTTGGATGTTTTAAGACAAATATTTAATGCTACTTTTATAAGGAGGTTCTCTATTGGTGCCTGAAAAGTACCTTTGTCTTTGGCCGCGGGGGGAGTGGTTTGAGGACAGGGCTTTTGTTTGACTTCCCTGCAGTTGCGCTGAGTGGAGCTGACTTCCTGTTGGACGTCATGTTGTCCAGGATGTTTGCCACACGAGGCTGCCCGGAAACAGAAGAGGACTTCCCTGAACATAGAACCTGTATGAAACGGTCTCAGTTTAGATCATGTTCACATACATACGCAGGAAGATGGTTTATAACGGGGGTATGACATGCGGTACATTGTAGAAATAAAATTAAACACACACACACAAAAAAAAAGAGAAAAATACAGCATAAAAGCAAAATAACAAAGCTTTGACGTTAAATATGTTTTTCTTTAAAGCCTTTTTATAAAATTAAAAAATATATTAAAATATCAAAAGTGTCTCTAAGCATCCTTTGATTTTTCTGTATGCGGGTCTCTGTGGAAAAAGTTTGGGCATCCCTGGTCTGTAATATCTACAAAGCTCACCTTGAAAGGGTTGGAACGGCCAAGCTTAGCAGCTGGAAAACACAATTGAGAGATAACATGCATCATTAAAATACAAAAATATAGTCCATCATTAAATATGTTTGCTCTCTATTGAGTTTCAGTATTCATAATTGCCTTGAATACGCCTGAATACAAACGTTGTGTTCCCTTCCATTATCTTGCTGTGTAAAAGATCTCCACCATTCCCATTACCGTTGGAAGTTGTGTTTTTGTCATCAATTTTACTACTAATAATAATGTAAAATGTAGTTAAGCACAGGTTTATGACACTGATATTGAGCAAGTCAGAAAATTGGCTATTTACCTGTTTCAGGGTGGTGCCCTAATTCAATTCCCATTATACTATTCAGCTTGTACAGAGGAATGCGTTTAAGTCAGTGATTCCCGATAATTTTCTATCATGCCCCCATGCAGTAACATTGAAAGCACTCCCTGCCCCTAACGCCCCCTCCCCCCGACAGTTCACCGCCACCCCCACAGGGGGGCCCGCCCCACTATTTGAGAAGTACTGGTTTAAGTTGACATCCCTCAGACTGGCTGACTCACATCAACATAAGCCGTTGTCGACATAACTGAAAATAGCCATTACAGTCCTCACTTGTTCACAAATACAAATATTTTCCTTGTACGAGCATAGAAAACTAGTTTACGACCATCTAAAATACAGCTTTTAACAGTAGAGCTCCCTAGACATGAAATAACACCCCTACAGTATAATCACCTCTACACTCGTATTACCCAATATAATAGACATAAGAGAAAACAGGACATATAAGGCATAAATAAGACATAATATAGACTCACATGTTAGCATTGGGAGAGCTCCTTATTATTGTCCTTTTTTCCCCACTTCCTGTTCAGGACAGTACTTCTGGCGATTGTCTCATAAATGTAACATTACTGACACCTAGTGACCAGTGTGGAATAATACATATCATCACAACATCTTCCTTATACCTGTATATGTATTTTAGTTCATTTAGACATTGTCATGCTTCATTTAGGCAAAAAATATTCGAAGCGTGAGGGCTTACTGTAGTTCAATTGCGCTGCCCTGCTACAATTCTTCTTTCCTCATGCAGTATTTTTATCAGTCATTACAGGTGAAGATAGTAAGACGCGTTAAATGAAGCAGAGGTAACTTACGGGGTGGAGTGGCCTGCTTTGAAGGTGATCCTTGCCCTTTGGCAAACGGGTTCAGACCTTCAGTGCCAGACACAAGTCATAATAAGCATTGTACCTTGGAGGATCAACTGAGAACATAAAGGTTAGCATTGACTGACGTTTTGGGCCATCTGCTTCATCCTCAGCTTCCGTTTCCTGTTGGTCCTCGTGTTCCTCGGGCTCTTGGCCAGGTTCACCCTCTTGTCTGTTGTAATGTTTTTCTTTGACCTCGGTCTGGTCATACCTGTCAGTCAAGTATAAAACATCTCGATGTAAACACAGTGGAACCCATTTATGTTGACACCCCTCAAACTGGCTGACCGATGTCGACATCATGAAAACTAGCCATTTCTTGCACATTGACATGTGGCTTTGGCCACAGACATAAGGTCAATATGAGCAATAATAAAGGATTTTTCAACCTAGGAGAGTTTCTTGACGTTTGCTTCCATTTGTGCATATTCGTATTTGATTCTTGTGTGTTTATGTGATATTTGATACTGAGACTTGGTTGACTAAGACGGGTAGTCAACATAAGCGGTACCAACTTAAGGCTGAATTATGCTATCTATCACTACGCTGGCCCTTCTGACGGCATCGTGATTCATTTACAACTCTCCAGCTTGGGGCGAGCGCTTTACGTGCAATTCTCCACTAAATGCCAGTGGGGGAAGCGTTTTCCCGAGAGTGAGCAACCACAACTCTCTTTTCTTTTTGACTCGCTAGCTTCCGGAGAACAATTGCAACAGGCCACATCCACACAAAACTAATGTGTTGTAACCTTGATGAATTCTGATATTCATCAAGAATGCACCTGGCTGTGAATGTTCCTGGTGGGTTGTTGCAAGTGTGGAGAGGAAGAGACTGTGTGTTTGTGTGTGTGTGTGCACAAGCGAGCTGTGTTGGAACTGCTCCACTGTTGGCAATAAAACTTAAAAAGAGCACTTTGCAACTCTGTAACTGTACCTAGATTGTGCAGTATTATACAGGTGTCCATATTTCTCATAATTATTATATTATGGCAGCTCTTTTGGCACATTTACGAGAGGGAAAACACAGAAATTATGTGCGAAAAAAAAGATGACCAATCACAGTTCTTTGTTCAGCATTGCCATTGATGCAAGGTTACAATTATTTGAAGATGCACGTCAAGCTCTGCCGAGGGTTTGGAGAGGGCAGAGCCAGCTGGTGGCGCAGGAGCATAATTCAGTCTTTAAGTGGGTTCCACTGATCCACTATGACTCGGCCAGATTTTATCATCTCCGCCAAGGAGGTTATGTTTTTGCCGGCGTTTATTTGTTAGTTTGTGTTCAAAATAACTTGAAAAGTTCTGAATGGATTTGAATTAAATTTTCAAGAATTGTCGGAAATGGAAGAACTGATTAAATGTTGGCGGTCAGGCGGTTCACTGTCTGGATCCAGGAATTTTTTTTAAAGGATTCTTTAACATTGAGAGATAGGACCATTTTCGGCATTTGTGCATATAACTCCACATAAAACGGTCAGAGCACTTGGTGGGGAAAAAAAAACAAGTTTCCAACAGGTTGTACAAAATATCAGACTGATCCAGAATATGAAAAAATAGGGGACCTTTGGAATTTTCATCATAGGAAGACAACAAATGAAGCTATAAACATGCAACAAACAGCATTATATATAGCCAAGACACTGTAGAATCTGGAGTGTGCTCCAAAGCTACAGTAGATCCAGAAGAAAATTACGCAAAATTGATTTTTGTTGAATAACTACTGAACTAATACTGATATCATTATGTATCCAATCGCTAATGGTATGTTTTCATGGTCAAGGAATCCAAACATGTAGATAAAATAAATAATATGACGAATATTTGTGGTTTAAATCACAATATGGGGGGGAACTGTGGTGCTTGGATTAGGTCTGAGCCCTCCGAGTGCTTTTCTAGTTCAAACATATTTTGCCGTTACCCAGATGGAGTCCGCCTGATGTCGTTGTATTCCGTCGCATCCTCCTCTTCGTCATCTTGATTCTGACCGGCTTTTTCAAGAGCAATCTCGCTGAGCCGCTGTGCGAGGACCATGCGTTTGGATCTGGACGCATATCGAATGGCCAGTGTCACCACGTTTTGAGTCATGAGCTCCGCCAGCTCCACACAGCGAAACTCTCGCTCCAGCTTACACGACAACTACAAAAATAAAATTAAAATGATTATTGGGAAAATCGCCAGCCATGGCAGAATATCAACCATTAGCAAGGTTTCTATACTGACTGCAAACATCTTCATGAGCAGCTCCTGCTGTTCTTTCTGCGACTGACTCTGTCCATCCTCGTCCACTTCGTAACCGCTGGACGACAGGAAGTTGTAGTGGTTGTGGAAGAGCACGGAACGCCAGAACTGTTCCTGGAGGGACCAATGAAGTTATCTATTCAAGTTATCTGAAGGCAGTATAAGGAGTAGGTCCACAAATCATGCTCCTCACACATTAAAGAAAAACAACAGTGCAACAAGGACAAATTCCACTCAACGAAGCAACCACAAATCAATGTATAGTGGCCGTCTGCTTGAGCTTTTGGGAAATACAGGGTACAGCAGGGGTGTCCAAAGTGTGACCCAGGGACCAGTGGCAGCCTTTGGGAGTTTTTTTATTGGCCAGGGGCCCATTCTAAAAATGATTAACTTATTAACAAAACAAACAAAAAACACAGCAGCAAAACAGGAGAACTTCGCAGTAATTTTACAAGAATAAAGTCAAAATATTAAAAAGAAAAAAGTAGTAATATAACGAGAAAAAAGGTTAAAATTGTGAATAAAAAGTGAATAAACTTTATATTATGAGGAAAAATAATGTAATACTCGTAGCATAGAGTTGAAATATTAAATACAATTAAATACACAAAAATAAACATACTTTTTTTTTAATTATGAGAAAATGTGGTAATGTTATGAGAACGTAATTTCAGCAGCAGTTGAAATATTAAAAAAAATGTTTAAGTTGTAATATTATGAGAAAAAAAACAAGAAAATGTTGTTGCGGAAAAAGTTATAATGTTACAAGAATAAAGTCAAAATATGATGAGATAAAGTCCTAATGACAAGACAAAAATTTACAGTAAAATTGCCTGTAAATTTACAGTCAAAGTACTAAGAGAAAAAAGTCGTATTCTAACAAGAAAAATGTCACAATTTTCAAGAATAAACTTGTAATATTATGAAGAGAAATAATGTCATTTTAGCAGTATAGAGTTGAAATATTAACAAAAAACAAAAAAAAATTAAAAGTAATACTATTATGAGAAACACAACAGAACAAGTTGTTTTTTTGGAAAATGAGCTCGGGGAAAAGGTCAAAATATTATGGGAATAAAGTCATAATATTATCAAAAGAAATGTACAAAGATTATTTCAGAAGAAAGTTGAAATACACTAGGTCCCCAACTTACGAAAATCCGACATGCGAACTTTCGGAGACACGAACACAAGCCGACTAGTCTATTTTTTCATGTATTTTGCCTTATAGTACTGTAACTCCATTATTTATAAGCCTACATGCTTGACCAGTAGAGGGCACTGTGACACTGCTAATGGGACCAACAGGTACAGGAAGCCGCTGGGGAGAGAAAGCTAAATGGAAAGCTAAATTGTAGCTGTATGATACAACCCGGACAGAGCGTGTGATTAAAGTTTATGAAGAGTTAATAGGCCTGCTTAATTCTACACCACCCACAGAACACTACCTCTTTTAGAAGAGTCTAACGACGACGACGATTTGTCCTTTTTCTCAATATCTCCAACTCCACCACGACGTATGCTCGACCACTCCTCTTCAAAGGTAAATAACATTTATCATTACATATTATTCTATCATTTTTATTATTGTTTTTTTCAATAATTATCCTCGTTTAATATTACTACTGCATCCAAACTCATATTTACATACATACGCATATACTGTATATGTATACATGTACATGTAGTACATATATCATTGGTAATATTACCTTTTCCCCGACTTAAGAACAATTCGATTTAAGAACGGTCATCTAGAACCAATTGTGTTCGTTGGTTGGGGACTTAGTGTATTTGGAAAAAAAACAGCAGCAAAATTGGGAAAAAAAGAGTAACTTTAATACTAATAATAGAGATAACTTAGTAAAGGATAAGTGTATAATAGAGATGTCCCAATCTGATATTGATATCATTTATAGGGCAAAAAAAACCAAACAATATTGGATTATATATCGGCCTGCATGTCCAATCTCCGATATTGGCACTCCGTCCCAGTACGTCTATTTAGCAGCAACCGGATAGAGCCAATGTGATCACAACAACAGTGTAGTAAACAACAACTAGTAAATAATATGTACTGTATCTATTCATAATTTGGCATGTCCGAAATAATCGTCGGATAAAAATAAGATATCGGTTCAAATTGGTATTGTTTTTTTCTGCCGATAATGATATTGCCACACGTGCTCAAAGCAACAAGCTTGCTAGCTCAGTATGGAATTATTTCCAAGTTTCGCTTTTGGATTGTAAATATGCAATTTGCAAAGATTGTAGTGTTCTGCGAAGGGGGAGTAAGGCCTTTAATAATTGGTATCTAATAGCACACCTCAGTCACACACAGCTAGCGTACATGCGGCAAAATTATAAGCAAGAGGAGATGTGTTGAATGCGCCGTGTTTATAATTTCACTGATTTTATTAGTCCAGAGTTTCATACTTTGCATTCTACTTTGTTCTTATATTGATGTTTGTGCCACATACAAATGTGCAGCTTTCCAAATTGTGTTGTTGCCAGCATTAATTAATTAGATTCTTATTTCCCCACAAAAATAAGAGAAAAGAAGTCATAATTTCAGGAGAATAAAGTAATTAAATTAAAATGTAATTTAAAAAACAGGTTGGGGAAAAATATATAATACTATGATAAAAAAAATCTAAATATTATGGGAATTAAGTCATGATTATGAAAAAAATGTACAAGAGGAAAGCTGAAATAGCTGGAAAATAAAAAAAAAAAAAAGCTGACATTTTCCAAGAATAAAGTCAAAATATTAAAATTAAAAAGTTGTAATGGAATGAAACAAAGGTCTCAATTTTACAAGAATAAACTCATAATAAAAAAATAATGTCATTTTAGTAGCATTTCACCAATACCACAAAGATCAAATTAGGATTTTTCTTAAAATATATCATTCTTAAAAGTTAGAACTTAGGGTTAGTTTACAAAATACCAAAGCGACCGTTGCATTCTTTAATTTTTCACTATGTGGCCCTGGGTGAAAAAATTTGGGACACCCCTGATCTACCATGTATGTACACTTCTGACAGCAACTGTACAGTGTATCCAACTTTCATTTCTATAGTATTGTCCCTACAGAAGATAACATAAAATTGTTGCTGAAATGTGTGTACTCACTTTTGTGAGATACTGTATATGTGTCTGTAGTTTATTGGAGCAGCTTCTACTTGTATCTGCTATGTTTACCTCCATCTGTCCTTTCTCTGTAGTTGTCTGACACAGTGGCAGCTTGAATGGCAGGATGGCCACTGCAGGTCTAGGAAGGGTGGGTGGGTACCTGGAGCCTTTACATGGTATGCACCTAAAAAAAAAAAAAAAAGACAGAGACCAGATTTGACATACACATACTATATATAGTACTTTACTGTACTTGGTTGAATATATTACCTATAAAGTGACCCTGAAGCTTATATGTACAGTATGATTGCAATTTGAGGACTTTTTTTCCCTATCCAACAATACATTTTCTAAAAGATGCATGCCACAATATTTGTATGCCGAGAGAGCATTGATTCACCTGAGTTGCTGAGGGTTCTCATGCATCCCAACGACCCAGTAGTGGTCTGATTTGCTTTTGCACGTCTCTCTGGTGTTGCAAACTGGTGTCCATGTGAGGCCCAAGGAACGATTCAGCATTCGCACCACCCCCTCAGAATCCACATAACACGGGGTACCTAAGAGAATATGACCCGGACGACAACTTCTCATTTGCAAAATGGCAAAAATCAAGGTATAAAAGGTGGAAATTATGTCTTTACACAATTTTCTTTTGAGTGTACAGTGTAGTGTACCGTGTATTTTGTTTTGTTTGTTTCTCATAATATTACGACATTTTTTTAAATATTTCTTTTTCTTTATTATTTCAACTCTATGCTACGAAAAAGACATTTTATCTTTCATTATATTACAATTTTCTCATAAAAGTGCAACTTTTTCTCTGAATATTTTTGACTTAATTCTCGTAAAATCACAGCCGTTTTTTTCATATGACATTAATTTCATAAAATTACGACTTTTTCTCGTTAGATTACAACTTTTTTTCTCTTAATATTTCAAATATTCTCTTAATTTTTCGATAAATGATTGCTGATTTTTTTCATTTTTGGTGCTGCTGCTGTTGTTGTTTTAGAATGTGCCATGGGCAAATAAAAAAAACAGCCAAGAGACGTAAAAAAACAAAAACTTAAACTTTTATGAGACACCCTGCTGTAGAGTGTAGAGAGAACAAGACCAATAAAACTGGTGTTCTGGCAGCCTCATTAAAGCATAATAAATAAAAACAATACTAATACTAATAGCAATATGAATATGTTGAAAATAACTGTGCTTCCCTTTGAGGGCCTATTAGAATTTATATTAAATTAATATAATAATAATCATTTATATTAAATCCAACACACACCCATCAATTATTAATACTGTACAAAAAGAAAACAAGAACTAGTTAGGTGCACATTGGTGCGTTGCTGAGGAAGGAAGGACGTCCCTTATTCCCACGTCTTTATGTCTCCCAAGCGTGATGGCAGTGTGTCAAAGAAGAGGAAAGTGAAAGTGAAAAGCAAAGTGAAACTCTACACTGTAAAATGCTCAAGAAATGGAGATACACCAATCAACATTGGCTGCAGCATGCTCGATCCAAGCAGCTCAAACACAGCAAACCATCATTAAGGATAACGGTATCCTTGCCTTGAACATGTGAAAGGATCTGCTCTATGAAATGGGCAGTGGTAATTAAGTAGTGTAGAGACTTCCTCCCTTGCAATGGCCCTTCCAGTGTGCAAGACAACCACAGGGATTAAAGTGAGTTTTTTTTTGTTTTTTTTTACTCTTATTTCATTCTTGTACTTAATCTTTGTGTTACTGTATTTTATATGTCGTTTATGTGTTCGGTGTGCAGTGCGAGTGACTTAGGTGTTAATTCAGGTATAGTATAGCTATAAGCTACGACTTGCACTAAAACTCGACTTAAATCGGTGTTGTAGGAACGGAACTTGCTTGCAGTCCTCCTGTATTCATATTCTCTCAAGAAAATGAAAGTATACCTTCAGCAGAAAATCCGAGCCAGCACAGGAAAGATTTTTGTGAGAGTGGGAGAGGTTCGCCGTTGATAATTTTCCTCGGCTTTCGACCCAACTGCAGCAACTGCACGCCAAGCATTTGCTCCCCATCAAAACCTGTCCCTAATTATGTGAAAGGAGACACAGAAACAAACATGTCATACACTACCCGTGCAATGTTTCTATTAATACAGCTTTATATCAAATTATCAAGTGTTGAACACAATTATATACGTATACCTATACCAGTGTGACTTGCTCCGTGCTTTTAAATGAAATGTTTAAAAAAACACATTGAAAGTTTTGCTTACAAAGGACACTCGTTTTCCTCTTTAAAAAAACTAAATAAACGTGTGTAATAATATGCATGGACGTATGTACTGTATGTACCTCTGTGGTACACAATGAGTAACTGCTCTCCATGTCCCGCCATACAGACAACAGGCCCCGACAGGCTGAAGATATCCCTCTGAATTCCGCCGATGGAGAAGAATCTGACCATGAGAGCGCTAGTGGCGACCGCCGCCCAGCCCTGACCGAGACACAGCGCCTTTGCATCCTCACCCTTGGGCAGGTCAACCATCCACTCCTTGTTGGTGTCCCATGATGAGAAGTGGAGGCACTGCAGCTTACTGAGAAGGCAAAGAGATGATGCAGACATGTGGACATGCATTGACACACCAGTCATCAAAGCAGAGTAGATGGCTGCATAGGTTACTGATCCTGCCACTTAGATAAGCAGAGAAACACAGAACCATGGATGTGTGGACTTGTGTGTGAGGTGGCTTTCAGAGTTCACACATTTATTGAAACAAATACAGTGCAAGCTCGTTTGAGATCCCTCGGATTGGCTGACTCACATCGACATAACTGAAAATAGTAACTGCTTGCACATTTACTTGTGACTTTGGCCAGAGACATAATGAGAATGGGTGATAATCAAGGGTTTTGGTTGCTGATATTGTTTTCCTACATTTGTGCAAAATATAAATGGGTGCAGATTAAGAGGTCTACTGCAAAAGAGGAAGTAAAGGTGCTCAATTTTGTCTTTCTAACCAATATCCTATATCGTCCAGAACTTGATTATATATCAATATGCCCGAGAAGGTATGCGCCATCACCTATCGTCTGTTTACAACCATGTCCAAACTTTTTCCACCCAGAGCCACATAGTGAAAAATGAAAGGATGCAAGGGCCACTTTGATACAGTATTTTGTAAGATATGCTAAGAAGTGACATACTGTGGTGTGAAAAAGTGTTTGCCCCCTTCCCTATTTTTCTTTTTTTTTGCATGTTTGTCACACTTCAATGTTTCAGATCATCAAACTAATTTGAATATTAGTCAATGACAATACAACTGAACACAAAATGCAGTTTTTAAATTAAACTTCTTACTATTAAGGGAGAAACCTACATGGCCCTGAGTGAAAAAGTGATTGCCCCCTAAACCTAATAACTGGTAGAACCACCCTTAGCAACAACTGCAATCAAGCATTTGCAATAACCTGCAATGAGTCTCTTACAAAGCTGTGGAGGAAATTTGGAGGGTGAATATTGGGTTTTCCAGCATGAAGCACCTTTTTAAGGTCATGCCACAGCATCTCAAAAGGATTCAGGTCAGGACTTTGACTAGGCCACGCCAAAGTCTTCATTTTGTTTTTCTTCAGCCATTCTGAGGTGAACTTGCTGGTGTGTTTTGGATCATTGTCCTGCTGCAGAACCCAAGTAGGTTTCAGCTTGAGGTCACCAACAGATGGCCGGACATTCTCTTTCAGAAGTTTTTTGGTAGACAGCAGAATTCATGGTTGCATTTATCACAGCAAGTCTTCCAGGTCATGAAGCAGCAAAACAGCCCCAGACCATCACACTACCACCACCTTATTTTACTGTTATGATGTTCTTTTTCTGAAATGCGCTGTTATTTTTACGCCAGTTGTAATGGAACACACACCTTCCAAAAAGTCAAGATGGTTTCTGGCAAAATTGAGCCTTAATGTTCTTTTTGTTCAGCAGTGGTTTTCGTCTTGGAACTCTGCCATGCAGGTCATTTATGTCTTTCTTATGGTAGAGTCATGAACACTGACCTTAACTGAGGCAAGAGAGGCCTGCAGTTCTTTGGATGTTGTTGTGGGTTCTTTTGTGACTTCTTGGATGAATCCTCACTGTGCTCTTGGGTAATTTTGGTTGGCCAACCTGGGAAGGTTCACCACTGTTCTATGTTTTATAATGGCTCTCACTGTGGTTCACTGCAGTCCCAAAGCTTTAGAAATGGCTTTATAACCTTTTCCAGACTGATAGCGCTGAATTAATCTGTTTAATTATGTTTTAACAGGGGGAGGCAATCACTTCTACAATGTAGATTGACATTTTTTTTCTGTTAATAATAAAATGTTTCATTTAAAAACTGCATTTTGTGTTCAGTTGTGGTGTCACTGACTAACATTTAAATTTGTTTGTTGATCTGAAACATTTAAGTGTGACTCTCATTGGGTCTTCTCTCCTTGTGTGGCCCGTCACCTACTGTAGGACCTGTATGCCTTGGGAGACACCACCAGTGGCATATACAGTAGAACCAGACCTCCACCACGATAAGGTGGTCATTCAAGGAAGAAACAATGTCTTTGTTCTTTAATATTTCAACTTTATGCTACTACATTTTTCTTGACAGATTACAACTTTTTCCTGTTAATATTTTGACTTTATTCTAGACTCTGGACACCAGTGGGCATACCTTGCAAGCTCGTCTGTGCCGGGGCAGGCCAGCAGCACCGCCTCCTGGGAAATATCAGTCATGGTGTGCCCCAGCGAGTTGGTAAGGTGCATGGCGTGGTGCACGGCTGTGTCATGAAACTCCACGTCGATGGCATTGTCCTGCTCGTCGTTGTAGCCTCGAACTATGCCGACAGAGTTCCACATCTGAGGAACCGTCAACAGTTAATTTTTTAGTAGCTCAAAATGAAACTACGTCACAAAAAGTGAGTCATGCATAAAGATGGTCTAACCTAAGGTTATTTTAAGATGACTGGTTTGTGTTAACTACCATGAAGCGGTGAGTGAGATGCATCGGAGTAGAGCCTGGTTGAAAGGCCTTCTGGGGGAGCGTCGGCTGAGGCCCATCGTAGACGGGACGCATGGTAGCTGACGGAGCCACGGCAGGCATCACACCACTGTCAGTGCCATCGTTAACTCCAAACTCATCTTGATCAAGCTTCAGCAAGCCTGCATCTGTTGAATTACAGCTCCAGTAAGAAGTTTGCATTAGCTCATCGTGGGAATGAATGTCATATCCATTCAGGGCCATTGATCATTTATTTCAACCGTTCTTTTTATAGGGTGGAATGATTATACAACATACACGGTCAATGATTTTTAAAAACGAGAATTGGGTGCACAATTTTCTTTCATTTACATTGGGTCAAAGTATACATACACGAGGGCAGTGGTTCTCAACTGGTGGGTCGGGACCCAAAATTGGGTAACGGGTCCATTTGTTTGGTTTGATAGAATAAAACTACACAAAATAGAACTAAACAATTGGAGGTATAAATAATAAAAACAAAAATGACTTCAATAAATGTGTACAAGAAAATACAAATAAATGGTAATAAAAATGACTTAATAAAAAACTTAAAAACAATACATAAAAATGACTTAAATGAAAGCATTTAAAAAAAATAAAAATGCCTTAAAAGGTGTAAAAAAAATAAAAAATAAAAATTAGATCAAAAGAACAATAACTTAAATAAAAGTGCAAAAATAATAAAAATAACTTTCATTAAAAAAAATTATAAAAATAAAAATTACAAATAAAATAAAAGGAATCTAGAGAAGCACTCGGAGAACGCAGACCTTCACCAAGCGCCTTAGTTCCCGCCATATTGTGTCACACCAAAATAATAATCCTACATTTTCTGGGACAGTATGTGACCCCCCCCAAGTGCTCTGAAACATTTTTTGTGCCGAAAATCGCCCTCTCTCGCAATGTTAAAGAATCCTTTAAAAAATTCCTGGATCCAGATCACCCCCAAAATGTTATCAGTTCTTTTACTGTATATCCCATTTCCGACAATTCCTGAAAATTTAATTCAAATCCATTCAGAACGTTTCTAGTTATTTTGAACACAAACAAACAAACAGATACAGGCCGGCAAAAACATAACCTCCGCACTGTGCTTAGAGGAGGTAAAAAGTACGGTAATCAAAAATAAATACAAATACTGGTAAAAATAAAGGTGTAAATACAAATGACTTTTAAAGCATTAAAAAAACACTAAACATGACTTAAATAAAAGCATAAACGTAATACAAATAAATACAAATGAAAAAGACTTAAATAAAAGTGTAAAAAAAAAAAAAGATAAATTTTTTAAATAAGGATGATGGCCATCGTCATGAATGCTTGAAATGTGACAAGTTTGTTTAAATTGAATGCCAGACACCTCAATTTTCACTCCAAATGTTGTTGGTTGCATGCAAAGGGTTTGGCATTTTGGTATGTCTTGCATGTCCAGCTTATATAAATGTCAGGAAAATCCGACTACAGTGACTTAAAAAAAAGTGGGTCGCAACTTAATGATCACTGTTGTGGGTCCTAGGTTGAGACCATTTGAGAACCCCTATACTAGAGTTGTAATGGTACATGTATAGTAATTCCTCACCACTTTGAATTTTGTGACTTCACACACATTTTTCAAAAATATATTAATTAATAAATCAGCGCTGTTTTGTGATTGAATGCATATTATTAGTAAGAGGGAAAAAAAAGCACATTCAAGCTTTATCGGCCGATCATCAAGGCTGCACTTTATTATTTATTTATTTTATATGTATTATTATTATTTTATTTAAGTCATATTTAGTGTTTTTTTAATGCTTTAAAAGTCATTTGTATTTACACCTTTATTTTTACCAGTATTTGTATTTATTTTTGATTACCATACTTTTTACCTCCGCTAAACACAGCTCAGAGGTTATGTTTTTGCCGGCCTGTATCTGTTTGTTTGTTTGTGTTCAAAATAACTTGAAACGTGCAAATTGAAAGTGAAAAATTTGTATCAAGACACCCAAATTTTAGTCATTCATTCCGGTCCGTCGGGGTTTTGACAGAACACAAACTGGTGCGTGGGCTCAGAAAGGTTTGGGACCACTGATATATAACACATCTAGACAAACATTGCTTTTGAATGCACCACAACACTCACCAAGTGAATTTTCATCATCCAGGATTGCACCTCTGTTCCTCACACGGCCTGTTGCAGGCATCAGGAAATCATCGTCGTCGTCGCCGCCGCCGTCGCCGTCGCCGCCATCATCCTCCTCCTTGAACCCACTGACTGCTTTCTTAGTGGGGGACTTGGCATCACTCCATCTTTCATCCAAAAGCTGGTCATCACCATCATCATCAAATAGGTCGTCGTAGCCCCTCTCGCTTTTTTCTGTGGCAGCCTGATGACAGTCCATAGACAGATGTCACCACAAAACACAAGAACATCAACATGTCTGTTTCAAAAGGATAGAAAATTAAATTATACACTTTGATACAATGTAAAGTAGTCTGTGTACAGCTTATTTAACAGTATAAAAATGTACTGTCCTCTCAACATAACTCAACATACAGTCATTAATATCTTAAGGCAGGCAACACCCCTAAGTGAAAATACCCACATTGGGCCCAATTATTAATTTTCCCTCCCTGTTGTCATGTGACTCGTTGGTGTTACAAGGTCTCAGGTATGAATGGGAAGCAAGTGTGTTAAATTTGAGGTCATCACTCTCATACTGCTCACTGGAAGTTCAACATGGCACCTCATGGCAAAGAACTCTCTGAGGATGTGATAAAAAGAATTGTTGTGCTACATAAGCGTGGAGATGCCACGGTTTGGACACCCGTGGCCTGCGGCACATTCTAAAAATATAATTTAACAAGAAAATTTTTTTAAAAAAACAAAAAAACAGCAAAATGTTAAAAATTAGCAGTAATTTTACAAGAATAAAGTCAAATTCTGCCATCAAAAAAAAAAGTTGTAATCTAAAAAGAAAAAGATGCAATTTTATGAGAATAAGGTTGTACTATTACAAAGAAAAATTGTCATTTTAGTTGCATAAACTTGAAATATGAAAGAAATACTTTTTTCTTTTGTCAAAACAACTAATAATGTTGTCATTTTTGAAAAATTAGGTTGTGGAAAAAGCTATACTGCTGCAAGGATTAAGTCATAATTACAAAAAGAAAGTTGAAATAGTTGGGGGGGAAAAAAAGCAGAAATGGAAAAAACTGCTGCAATTCTACAATAATAAAGCCATAATAATCAGAAAAAACGTTGTATTCTAACAAGAAAAGTCGCAATTTTATGAAAATAAACTTGCAATATGATGAAAAATAAAATAATTTTAGTAGGATAGAGTTGAAATTTTAAAGAAAAAATAATAATTTTTTTAGAAGTTGTAATACGAGAAAGAAACAAAACAAAATAAAGTGGAAAATTAGTTTGGAGAAAATGTTATATTTACTAATATTATGGGAATAAAGTAAAAATATGGGGATAAAATCGGAACAAAAAGAAAAAGATAAAGAAGAAAATTGATATAGTTGCAAAATTTTAAAAACAAGAGCTAAAATGTGGAAAAAAAGAGCAAAGACTAATAATTGGTTTGTCGACATTTTCCTGTTAGGGTAGAATATGTTTTATGTTACTAATATTGTGTTATTAATACACTGCGTGAGTGAAACTGTGTTCTTGATGTATTTTTTTTAATCAGCATCCTATTAAAATGGCAAATGGGCCCGAACGTTTGCTCCTTCATCCGTTTATGATGCCATCAAGGGGGGACTGTAGTTCTTTGCTAACTAACACAGTTACACCACAAGTTCCTGCTTTTCACGGCTGCAAAATAATCCACTACGAAACCAAAGAAAGCATTTTGATTAAGAAAGTGAAAAACTATTGAATTCAAGAAATAACTCCTAGCAAAACACGAAGGTGGTGTCCGTGTTGATCTCGCTGCCACATTGCTGTCTTTGTCAACAATCACGTCTTCAGTCAGGGTAAACGTGATATTAAATGCTCATTTATCCCTTTCGACCATCATTTATATGCATTTCAAATTGTCTTCTGCATATAAAATGTTCTCGCCCGGAAAAGGGTGGAGTACTATCTCTGGGTCGGGGATGAGATCCTGCCCCAAGTGGAGGAGTTTAGGTACCTTGGGGTCTTGTTCACGGGTGAGGGAAGGATGGAACGCAATTGGTGCGGTGCCTGCAATGATGCAGACTCTACATCGGTCTATTGTGGTGAAGAGAGAGCTAAGCCGAAAGGCAAAGCTCTCAATTTACCGGTCGATCTACGTTCTTACACTCACCTATGGCCATGAGCTTTGGGTCGTGACCGAAAGGACAAGATCGCGGGTACAAGCGGCCGAAATTAGTCTTGGCCAGGACACTCTTGAAAAAGAGATTATTAATCTCAATGAGGTTCCCCTGGTTAAATAAAGGATAAATAAAAAATAAAAATAGTTTTCTCCGTAGGGGTGGCAGGGCTCTCCCTTAGAGATAAGGTGAGAAGCACTGTCATCCGGGAGAGACTCAGAGTAGAACCGCTACTCCTCCGCATTCAGAGGAGTCAGATGAGGTGGCCTCCCTGGGGAGGTGTTCAGGGCAAGTCCGACCGGTAGAAGGCCTCGGGGAAGACCTAGGACACGTTGGAGAGACTATGTCTCCCAACTGGCCTGGGAACGCCAGGAGCTGGACAAAGTGGTTGGGGAGAGGAAAATCTGGGCCTCCCTACTTAGGCTGCCCCCGCGACCTGATCTCGGATAAGCGGTAGAAGATGGATGGATGTAAAATGTTTGAAAAGTGCTGAAATGTTTGCCCGAGATGACCAGAGGACGGAAGCGGTCTGTGATTTCATCATGGAAATGATGGCGCTGGATGAACATCCCTTTACCATCGTTGAAAATACCCTTGGAGCCATGATTTGTACTATTTTCTTTACATGGTGTTAATAGTAATGATGTCATGATGTTTGGTAAGGACAAATCTACATGTACAGTTTGTCAAATCCATCTTCTAGTTGGTCTTACCTCCAGGTGTGCACAAACTACAGTTAAATCTAAATTTAAAAAAATTAGGATGGTTCTTGAGAAGCAGGAAGTTCTTGGTATCAGCTTGAAAAAAACGTGCATCCCTAGCTTTTCATGGATTTTTTACTCACTTTTTGTCTCTCACATGTTATTTCTGTGTTATTACAATTACATGCACGTGCGTCATGGTCATGGTCAATTATGCAAATTAGGAAATTATGCGAGTACATGCCATTGACTTGGCATTTAAACACAGCAGGCAGTAGTCCTGTTAATATTTGGCCAATGTTTGGACACAGTGCACAGTGCAATACCTTGGGGGTGTTGGACGTAGATGTGCTGAAACCATCCAGTAGGCCCAGGCAGCCCTCAATGTCAGTGTAAGCAATCTTACGGCCAGATGGGTGCCATGCTAAAGCACACACTGTAAAGCCCTTCTCATGTTTATGCCTGTGGAGCAGAAGAAGCAGTCTTAACAAAAAAAAAAACCTCTTAAACGTATTTAGCGTTTACCATAAATGAAAAATAGATGAATTACATACCTTTCCACACATAGTTTGCTGTTCACGTTCCACACTAGTATGAAGCCCCCCACGCTGGCTGTTGCCAGAAACTGTCCGCACGAGGACCATGCCACCACATTGATGGGCTGCCAACAAAAACAGTGGACATTGTAGACACCGTGCAGTGCACTTTTACCCCGTACATTCACGATTCAGCATCTGCGGCCCCGCAAATTCGTAGGTTTTTGGTCACAACTTTTTTTTTCCTTTTAAAATAGGTTGTTTTTTAAATTTTTTTGTCCCCAAAGTGGATCATTTTTAAATGTGTCATAATACAAAAGAAAACGTACAACATACATGTACCACTGTTAAAAAAAGGCCACAATTTTTACACCTTTACAGTTGTGTGAAAAAGTGTCCCTTAAGTGTTTGTCACACTTAAATGTTTCAGATCATCAAACATATTTAAATATTAGTCAATGACAACACATCTAAACACAAAATGCAGTTTTCAAATGAAACTTTTTATTATTATGGGAGAAAAAAATCCAACCCTAGATGGCTCTGTTTGAAAAAGTGATTGCCCCCTAAACCTAATAACTGGTTGGACCACCATTAGCTGCAACAACTGCCTGCCTGCCTGCCTGCCTGACAAGGTGAAGTAGACCAAAAGATCCTCAAAAGCTAGACATTATGTCAAGATCTAAAGAAATTCAGGAACAAATGGCAATGTATTTTTATTTATCACGTGATTAATTCATTTATTTATTATCGCAATCCATGATCATTCATTAGTGGTAAATGCATAAAGATTTTATATTTAAAATGAAAAAAATGATTAAGCGCGGGAGGCATATTTAGGGCTTAAGCCTGGATTGTGCCTTCAGCATTTCGCTTGCTTGCTTACGTCGCTAGCGAACAATGGCAATTGAAGAGAGGGTTCTGGATCTGAATCTAATCTAATTAGAACGATGCTAATCTCGGGGTACAAAATAGTGTTAAAAATAGACATTTTATGAGCGGCCCAGTTACTCGTGGATTCGTGCCATTCGCTGGTAGGCGCATAACGTAACTTAATACTGCCGTCTTATTCACCAACAGGTAGTTGTGTTATTGAAACTCACCTGAGTCAGCAGATCATCAGACAGGGTGCTCACGTGATCCCAGGACCCTCTCTCATACAGGTGAACCTTGGTATCCACCGGAACGGCTAAAAACTAACCAGAGACATCTGCTTATCAATCACATATCGGTGAGATAACCCATTCCCAAAAGAAAGACAGAAAGTGAATTTGGGCTCTGACCTTTGCTGTGAGAGGCTGCCAGGCCAGGCGACACAATGATTTTGCGTTACTGATGTCGTTGGTCTTCTGCAGCAGAGGCCAGCTGATCACTTGAGTCTGAATCAAAGCACGAGATAAGCGTCAGACGGATGGGGAATATATAAAAACATCAACATTATGGGCCATTCCACCAAATCGGTGCCATTCGCTTGCTGTACCGCTCTCAAAATGAACTTGAATTAATATGTATTTACTTTTTGTTTTAACTCTAAATCTGATAATACACATACTGAACTACTCAAAATGTATATTGGCCCATCAATTTTCCTTAGTCGAGTCGACTCATTTAAGTAACACGACTGAAAGTAACAGGAATGAGTTTTATTTGTATTATTATTATTATACACTTTAATTGAAGTCATTTTTATTTTTATACTTTTAAGTCATGTTAGATTTTTTTTACACTTTTATTTCAATTATTTTTATTTATTACTATTGTAAGTTTTTAGTTAAGTCATTTTTATCACGAATAAAAATAATTATTATACATAAAATAAATATAAATACATAAATAAATAAAACATATGTATCTTGCTTGCTGCTGTAACAGATGAATTTCCCTGCTGTGGGATTAATAAAGTACTACTACTACTACTACTACTATATGATATTATTATAAAAATAGTATTTTATTATTATATTATTTAATAGACTATTATTATTATATTTTAATGTTTTGTTTGACTTGCTGTCTGCGACCCACCCGCAATGCATCTGTGACCCACTTTTGGTCCCAACCCACCAATTGAGAACTACTGATTTATTTATTTATTTATTTTTCTACTGATTTAAATTATTAGATTTCATGGTAAAGTATAATTTTAGGAAGCAGAGACAGGCAGCAAATGCTGTTTTTCCAGTGTTCAAGGTCGATTAAATTCACCTTTTAAATGATATCATTGAATATGCAATCAGATCGACGTGCAGGACCCTTCAGTTAATTTTATTGTACATTTATACACTTCATTTCCTGGGACACAAATGGCACAGATTTGGTGCAATGGCTCTTACGCTATTGGCTTTAAAATACCTGCTCTTCAATATTCCACACCACCACACAGCCATCACAGCTGGCAGAAGCCTGTCAAAAGAAGCATTTCATATGAATTCATAATCCATGTCTATGCATTATGGAATAAAAAGAAATGTTTAAATTATCAATGATTTTAACGTATTTTTAACATATTAAACATAAAAATGGCTAAATGATCTAAAATACAAATAGAAAGCATTCAGAAGATGCATTCGAAGACGCTGTAAATGATATGCAGTATTCTACACTGGTCACTAGGTGTCAGTAATGTTCCATTGATGAGACAACAGCCACCGCACGAAGTACTATACAGAAACCGGAAGTAAAACAGGAACGACAAGGCACTCGCCCAATGCTAACATGCTATGTTATGTCTTATTTTCTCTTATTATTTGTACCATATTGGGTAATACGAGTGTAAAGGTGACTATAGGGCTCTAGTAATGTTAAAAAACGCACTTAGAGGGCCGTAAACAGGTTTTCTATGCTCTATATTCCATTTGTTAATATTGAATCTTACTTTGCAAAAATTCACTTATGTCACTTATAATTCACTCGTGTCTGGAACCAATTAACCTCAGTAAATGAGGGATTACTATCAGAGGTGTCCCGATAA
The DNA here is from genome assembly GCF_027744805.1 of Dunckerocampus dactyliophorus. NCBI lineage: Eukaryota > Metazoa > Chordata > Actinopteri > Syngnathiformes > Syngnathidae > Dunckerocampus > Dunckerocampus dactyliophorus. The sequence continues at coordinate 31,921,232 of NC_072821.1, read as the reverse complement.
CAATTTTTCACTTTCGATACGATATCGATATTGCTGACTTGAATATCGGCAGATTCCAATCATGAATTATACATACTTATATTACTCCCTCGCGACATCGTGGTTCACCTTTCGCTGTATCGTGGAATTTTTTTTTGCTTTTTTTTTTTTTTTTTTTTAAACAGCGTATGAATATGCATTGTGTTCAAAAAGTTGGACTTCTGGACATGCTGAAGGAAGGCAGAAGTTACGTGGCTGTAGCGCGCCATTACGGAATACTTCTTGTGTACAATCTAGTAGGTTGATCATTCAAATTCTAACAAAATTTATACTTTGAGAGTGTTTAAACAAGAAGGAAATGTGAGAAAATGTTAATGCCTGTCTGAGAAAAGTGTATAAAGTGTATAGTGAGGGGGGTTTATAGCCTTAAAACATATATAATAATTGTAAAAAATAATAAGTTGGCTACAGTACTTCGCGGATCTCACTCATTTTGGGAACCTATTGACAGTCGTCTCTCGTCTATCGCAGTTAATTGGTTCCAGACCCGACCGCGAAAAGTGAATTGCACCAAGAAGAAGGATTCAATATTAATAAATGGAACATTTTCGTAGTTATGGCATAGAAAACATGTTTCCAATCTTCCAAAAACGGTTGAATGTGAATATATGTGAATATAAATACAGTATGTATATGTAAATATGTGAATCATTTCTCTTGGAGATTAATAAAGTATCTATTTTTTTAACATTAGAGCGCTCTAGACATGCAATAACACCCCTATAGTCACCATTACATTTGTATTACTCAATATAGTAGACATAATCAGAGAAAATAAGACATAAATAAGATAACAGACTCATACATTAGCAGTTCCCTGACATTTTTTTCTGGACAGCGGACTTCCTGCAGTGGCTATTGTCTCATCAATGTATTGTAATGGCGGCTTTAAAAAGCTTTTCACTCGTATTACTCAATATAGTAGACATAATAAGAGTAAATAACCCATTTAAGATGTAAATAAAAGTCCTGCTCGTGTGTGTCAAAGTAAATGTATTCCCTAGGCCACCTTAGTGACAGGCGGGCAGATGTGTGGAGGACTGGTAGTGGCGTCGGAGGTTCAGAGTTGTGCTTTAGCTTGTCATGGGTTATGGCCCCAACAGTAGCTCGTGTTACTATTATTATGTTTTTATTATTGTGTCTGTTGTGAGATCATTTAAACCTGCAATAAATGCCTGTTCTGGTGATCACCTCTGGTGCCTGTCTCACCAAACAATTACTGTCAAGTAGTGGCCAATGTGGACTACTACATTCACAATTGGAATGTTCAGATTGATTTAACTTTACTCACCAGAAAATCATCTTTAGGGTCAAAGGCCACACTTAGCACAGGCGCTTCATGGCCCCGCAGGGTTTTCTGCTGGCTGCTGTCAGACACTTCCACCACCTTAACCAAGAAGTCACTGAGGCAGGGAAAGAAATGAACAATCAGTATGTACACACTGCTACATTCTGCCTACATGCCTATTCCTCATCAGAGCCTCAGATGACTGAACTTTTTTTAAATCGATAGCACAAACAAAGCAAGCGTGAAAATGCCAGGATAAATAATGCCCCATGTGCTGTGCTCACACAAATCAATTCAGCGATCATTTCCAATTACAGCTAATCATGAACCCATCTATGCGCTGCTCTGCCTGTGTGACGCGTGTAAGACTGCAACATCACGTGCATGGATCATTCTATACCGGAAGAACAATCTCCGACATCTGGTGAGTCATAGTATGCGCAGAACTGAATCCAACAAACATGACACGCAAGAATACCTCACTAACTGCCAAAGGAAAAGCGGAAGCAGTGTAGGCATGAGTGCCTTGACAAAGTCAAAGTGACATTTGTTTATCTTTAAGCCCTGATTCTTCTAGTACAAGTAGAATGCCCAAGCAGCTGGTTATAAAAGCACACTTTGACAAATATCAAATTAATGATTGATGTGACATGCTCTATTTAAAAGCAAATGCTGGGATTCATGATTGGCCAAAAACCGTGACTGATGGATGAACCCATAAAAAGTCTTCAAAATGCCCGTTTTTCATACTCTAAACCAGAGATTCTCAACAAGTTGGGTCTTTGCCTGGGTAATACAAAAATAACCTTGTGCTCGGCAACAACGACCAACATTTGCAAGTATATTGTGGCGAGCTGGAGTCACACAGAAAATGGTCGCAAGCATCTTCAGCTTACTTTAAAGCAAGGGTTCTCAAATGGCCTCAACCTAGGACTAGGGCCTAAGTCCGTTGTTTGAATTTGAACGAACCCGATTCCATTTCAGATTCATTGTTTCGATTCTGGTTCCTAACAATTCTCGATACCGATGCTTTTAAAAGGCAGGGTCGTAAAAGTTTGCATGGCTTAAATGAGGGCGCTTACAAGAGTTCTTTTTGGATGAAATGTCTTGAATGTCTCTCCATGAATTGTTCAATGATATGAATTAGGGTTGGGCGATATGGACTTTAGCATGTATCACGAAATGACGATATAATTAAATTCAGCAGCGTCTTGTATGAAAAGCTACAAATCTTAACCCATATAATTAAAAATAATTACATTAAAAGTAAGCTTGCCTATAGCACTGTTTAGGTCGATCGCGAAGGTAGTTTGGGTCAAACGCGTACACATCACTTTGTAGATGTCACATGACATCAGTCAGCTGACATTAAGCTCCACTCCTGATTCGCTATTGGCAAAGATGAAGTGGTGAACAGACGTCGCAAGCTTCACACGGATATGCAACGTTCATCTTTATTATTCCAATTATGGAAACTAACTCAGTGGTAAGATGCCTATATCGATAACAAAATGTATCCGTTCATTTATAGCGGCTAGTTATGCAGAAAAAAAGTGAATTGTTTGATGGCTTTGCTGCGTGTCCTGAACTCCACTATAGAAACGCATGTTTTATGCACTTCTGTCTCTTAAAGTATTATTTCATGATTAATTGGAAAATGTGCCTGTTGCTGAAACCTGTTTAACTTGACTTCGGATGTATTGTCTTTTACATAATCATTTTCATTTCTTGTATATTTGTAATAATATTTTAAAGTCATTTTTATTGTTTTTTACACTTTTATTTTTTGCATTTTTATTTTTAATTACTTTTTAAACACGCATTTGAGGCATTTTTATTACTTTTTTACACTTATTTAAGGCATTTTTGGGGGTTTTATGCAAGTTATTTTTAATTAGTTATGATTTTTTGCATTTTTATTTCAGCCATTGTTCTATTGATTTTTTTTTATTATATTATTGGTTGCCATGGTAATGGACAGAAACTGCTACCTGTGGTGATTTTTAAATGAAAGGAAATGCTGCCTAAAGAAAAGGTTCCAGCCGGACCAAGCAAAGGGGCTTGAAGGACGAGTGTGTCACAAGTGCAGCAAATTAACTTGGAGCTTAACATCATTCCGGGAGGCTTGACGAAGGAACTCCAACCACTGAACATCGGTGTAAACATGGCGTTTAAAGTCAAGTTGCGAGCGGCGTGGGAGCGATAGATGACAGCTAGTGAACACAGCTTCACTAACACTGGAGGCAGTGCCGTGCGAGTTTCGCCACTATTTGTGAATGGATGTAAACACAGCGTTTAAAGTTAAGTTGTGAGCGGCGTGGGAGCGATGAATGACAGCTAGCGAACACAGCTTCACTAATGGATTGTGGATGCTTGGGCTAACGCGTCTGATGCACTGTTCTTCGAGCTTTCACAAAAGCCAGCATCATTTCTGAGGCGCCACACGGCAACGAGACTGACTGACAACAACGACAGGGAACCTGGCGTGTTTGATGGAGAACTTGCCCCGCTGTCCATTTGGGATACAAAAGATGAGGAATTTGATGGATGTGTGGATGATCAAAAATAACGTGAGTGCATTGTTAAATACTTCAATAAAGTACAACCGAACTCAGTTTTGCTCTCGCTGGCTTTTTAAAAACATACAATAGCATGCATGTTAGCGTATTGTAGGGTCGCTGGGAGCACTTCCTGTTCCCCAGCGTGCTTTGCGGTAGTGTTTTGGTGCAAATGCTCTTAAAGTTACATTTTTGAGCTCATTAGTTGTTAGTTATTGTTCAGCAAAAGTAGCGGTAGTGTCTTGTCTGTTTTTGCGTTGCTGTGTGATGTTTTTTAGTTGTGCACCATGACTGAGACCGTTGTGTTGAGTGATGACCTTCCTAATTTCAAGTGGATTTGATAAACTGAATGAGAGTTCTGCTCTTTATCTAAATTTATCTATTTATCTAAAGAAATAAAGCACTGTCGCTATCTCACTGACTTCTGAGCGACACGGTATGTTTTAGTGTGCATACCTGCGCCCAATAATACGGTGCGCCTTGTGTATGTGTTAAATACAAAAATATCACCTGTAACTGAGACTGCGCCTTTTAATACGGTGCGCTTTATGGATCGTGAAAATACGGTACAAATTGTTAATCAAAATAAATAGGATATTAAAGAAAGCTTGTAAAATGATCGTGTCAGTGATTTCATGCAGTACCTAGAGCCAGCAGCAACTTTCGAGCCACTGGCGTTGAAGGAGACATGCGTGGCATTGGTCGTGAACCGGGTAAGGATGCCGTCTGGATCGCCGTCAGGAAACGTGTGAATCTGCACCGTGTTGTTGGAACTTGAGGTCACAAGCTTGTCGTTCTAAATAAAGAACACATAAAAAAAAACAATTTATTATGTTAAAAAGACATTATGAATCTGCCAGAGGGTGACAGATGACCCACCTTGAGTGCCAGAGAATAAGCTTTTTCGCCGACAGTGATGAACCTTGGGTCGTCATCGTCCAGACTCTCCCAAATCCGAACATCGCCATCATTTCCACAGGTTACAATGAACCTGAAATGTGCAAGTTTAAACGAGTTTTACATATTTCTGGCCTAAATTAGGCATTTCCAAGCATAAAAATGACTGTAAATGATTGGTGAAGCACGCGCGTGTGGATGTCCAAAGTGTGGTGTAGGGGCCATTTGTGGAACGTGGCTCATTGCAGCAATAAAACAAACAAAAACCCAGCAAAAGTGGAAAACTATAGCAAAGTGGCATAATGTCAGCAGAAAAACCTAGAATGATGATACTAGTAACTAATAAAAACACTAAGATTTGCTTTTAAATATATGTATAATGTTTTTTTTTATTTTTATTTTTTTATAAATAGACCTAAAATAATAATCAAATAATCAATGGTTAATCAATTACCCAATAAATCGACAACTATTTTGGTAATCGATGAATTATTGTTTTATTTTAATATGTAAATATCCTCTAATTTCAGCCTCTCAAATGTGAATTAGTTTTATTCCTTAGTCATCCATGAAAGCAAACCTATTATCTTTGTGTTTTAGCCTAAACAGGATATTCACACATATCAACTTTGACTTTGGAAAACAGTGATGGGCATTTTTGCCTCTTTTCTGATATGTTGCGGACCCAACCACTAACTTTAGGTGTTTGCTTCTTATTACTTTGGTCCATCTGTGGCCTAAGCAATTACTCCCTTAATTGAAACAACAAGCTTCACATTTATTGTTTTAGTGAAGCTATTTGAGAAACATTTAGATTTTTTTTATTATTTAACATTATTTTAACTGAATATTCAAGCGGCAACCTTGTGTTTGTGCACTTATTTGCTCTGTCAGTTCAAATCTTCTATTTCTGAATGAAGAGGCGGAAATTAAAAGTGTGTTTCTTTAATCCGACTAATCAAGATAATAATTGACCAATTAATCGGTTATTAAAATAATAGTTGCAGCCCTAATTATAAATGTCAAAGGACAGCACTGATGTAAATAGACAAAGACACGTAGTAGCTGTATTATTATGATCATATATTATCATAACAGTGGTTTATTGGGTTTCAAAAAATGTTGACTATATCTTCTTCAATATCTTTGAGCGTCAATTTGTAAGACAATAAACATTTCAAAACGCACCTGCATTGTTTTGTGACGCAGTTAAATGAAAATGTTTGTTTGCCCACATTATAATTTTATTCAAATGAATGTTAAAATCTCATTTCGTCTTTCATTCTCGTGGACCCCATCTTGTGCATTGCCTCGTCTTGCGAGTTGTTTGTCTCATGACACTCCTCCTAAATTAAATTAAATCAAATCAAATATAAGACATTCAGAAAACGCATTCAAAGACACGTTGATATGTAGTACTCTACAGTGGTCACTAGGTGTCAGTAATGTTATGAGACAACACAAGAAGTCCCGGAAGCAAAAAAAAAAAGGCAACAACAAGGAGCTCTCCCAATGCTAACATGTGTGAGTCTATATTATGTCTTATTTTCTCTTATTATGTCAATTATATTGGGTAACAGGAGTGTAAAGGTGACAATAGGGGTGTTATTTCATATCTAGACGGCTCTAATCATGTTAAAAACCGTATTTAGAAGGTTGTAAACAGGTTTTCTATGCTCTAACTATGAAAATATTATGTTTATTAATATTGAGTCCTACTTTGAGGAAATTCACTCATCACGGCCAGGTCTGGAACCAATTAACCATGATAAATGAGTAATGATTGTATAGTTATCCCTCGCTACTTTGCACCTCAAAATTCACAGCTTCACTCTATCACGGTTTTTCAAAAATATATGAATACAGCCTGTTGCTAGTAAAAAACAATATGCATATTTAAGCAAATGTTTTACATTTTTTGGCCTAAATTACACATTTTCAAGCATAAAAATGGCTAAATTAACTGAAATACAAATATAAGGCATTCAGAACACCCATTCAAATATGTCACAATGACATGTAATATTCTACACTGGTCACTAGGTGTCAGTAATGTTACTGTAATGTTCAGTAAGAGGAACAAGCACTGGACTTGACTGCCGGAACAACGGGCTTTTATTGCAGGTTTTAATGATCTCACAACAGGCACAATAATCCTTAACAAGGGCTACTGTTGTGGCTGTAACCTGCGCAAACCCCCGGCATTACTTCCTGTGCGCCACTCCACTCAGCTCCCATATCACCGGAACACATTAACGCAACACACACAAGCACAAGTCTCATCTCTGTCTTAGATGGTTTATTTTCTCTTATTACTGTATGTCGCCAAACCTCAACATCTGACCAATTGCAACAGGGTAGGCGTAGTCAGGAGAGGAGGTTGCGGAGTCCGAGCGTGACCGCCAAGAGGAAAAGAATGCGGAGTTAACTTGTACACAACTTTACATTTGTGTTTGTGTGTTTGACTGTACTACTGTATTTCTTTGGGATTGAATTGTATGTAGCACTTTGACGTTCTTTTTCAACATAAAGTGTCTTGTAAATTAAATGTATAGCACCTTGCAGCATTTCTCTCACGTAGTTCTTTTTAGAATTTGCAGCATGTTTCTTTTGCAGCACTTATGTGGTTGCAACGTTGCATGTTTTACGGCGTGTATTTTTAGCTTTGGATCATTTCTGTGTTTGGAGTGCATGGACATTACTGTCGGCCACCGTAATAAAGTCATTTCCTAGCAATATAATAATGGAACATTTATTTATGGTACTAGTAAAGTAAACGTTTGAGATTTCAAGCAATGTTATTGAACATTGATAGCCGTACAATATAAACGAAAGGTCAAGTGCTGTCATTGAGTTTATTAAAAGTAAAGTTAACATCAATTGCATGGATTGATAATGTTGACATACTTCCCAGTGTCATCGAAGCAGACTTCAGTGTGTCCTTCTGAGTGTCCGTAGCGCATAGGCTTCCTTTCACACGGCATGATGGCAAACTATATAAATGATGAGATAAAAAGAAGGATAAACAATCATACTTTAGTTGATTAGTTAGTGATTTAGTAAGAAAACAACTTGGCCACACAGTTACGGATCAGCGATGAGCAACAGTAGCTGAGAAGGTAGGCTGGCAATAACGGCACGCAATGCTAGCTAGCATACATCAAACTCAGCACGTGTAAAAAAAAAAAAAAAAAACACGCTAACGACGTTATACTTGTGATAATGGACATTATCTGGTTAATGTGTTGTGTTTCAAGATGTGTTGGGCAACTTACAAATCTCCCGGCAGGCGACACAAAGTGAATCGACTCCTCCTGAATCTCCCGCGCTGCGTTGAAAACAAGGAAGCAGGCGTCACAAGTCCCGCCAGCGACGTCATGACGTCGCAGCGACACCACCCACTTTGAGTGAAGCGACGCAGAAAATAGAGACGGATCCAGACAAAAAAAATGAAATTTGAATGGTTTTGCTTTTAATTTGTTGATCATTTTAGATCAAAATCTTATTAAAAAACGTATTGTGAACAATTTATCAACATATAAATACAACAATATGAGACAATAAACCAACAAAATAATACAATTATTCCCTTTTATTGCATACAATAGTTTGAGCAAAATAGTTAACAGTGCAAAATTTTAATCCTTAAATTAGTTTATATAACAATATAAAAACACTGTATCAACAATGTAAAACTACACAACAAAAAAACACAGTTATTTGTGAAAAAGAACAGAAAACAGTCACAATCGATCTGATACTGGTACTACCCTTTGTATAAATACTATCAATATTTAGATCAACCCCAGCTAATTTTATTCAAAAGACAACCAGAAGCAGAATGTGTTAATTTGAATGATCCCAGGCTAAATCCAGTCATTTGGACAAACACTGGTTTTAATATAATGACAAAACAGTCAGGTGAAATCTACAGAAGTGAATCATATTCAACAGACATCCTTAAAACCTGTGTTTTTAAACCAAATAAGCACATACATGAATGTTGACTGTCATAGGCCAAATGAACTTGATGGATATTTCGAGTGGCAATTAATATACAATGTATGTACTTATTGACTCCTTTCTCCCTGCCGGGAAAATAGAACATCCACTTTCAGCATCTCGGGGGACAATTTGAAATCTTTAACAGGAAGTACTCGCTTTGCAAACAGCTGGGTGTCTGAGTGAAATCTAATAGTATCAATTAGGACCCACAGTGAATCAGACCACCACACCAAAGTTTGTAAATACACAGGACTTGATGGAAAATGGATGGTAATCACATGAGGCGTGGATGTTGAGAGTAGCGTCACATCATCAGTGGGTGTTTCGGCCTTTCAACACTAGACACTCCCTCATCAAAGGAGGCCAACTACAGGGCGGGGGGTTGTAAGGCTAGACAGTAAGCCCCGCCCACCGGGTTGTCCCTCAGCCTCCCTCCTTCCCCCCATGCCCCACCCTAAGGGCAGGGCAGGAAGGAAGGGTGTGGGTTTAAAACTGATAAGCCCATGACACCTCCAGAGAGCTCATCGCCAACACCTGGCATCCGAGGTGTATGCCGCCCTCAGCTTTGAGCCCAGCAAGGGTCCTTGCGCTTGATCCATAGCCACTTGCTGCTTCTTTCCGATTATATATACAGGTATATGATACACCTTGCCAGCATTTCCTCTCTTGTGTTGTATTTGGACTGTATGGTACCTTTGGTCACTTTGCAGTGTTACGTCTGTAAGGCATATTTGCCCTGGTTGTAAACTTTTTATAAATCCACAGTATGTATGTATATTGATTTCTGTACGTCTGATCTATAAATGTAAAATAAAATAAAATAAAGCTCCCCCTGAATAACTGTCTTTGAGAGAGAGACCAGTGTGGGGCAAAATACTGGTTATAGTTATATAATTGAGTTAATATCGGAATTGCTTGTTCATAAATGTAATTTGAAAGTAATCACTGCTTTACTTTTTTGAAAAACCTTCAAATATGTCAAATAATTTGGATTTAACTTTGTTGTGGCGTGTGCCGTTAAGAGATGTTCCATGAGGCCTCAAATTCAAGGCCTAAGGTCCAGATTCGGCCCACCATATACTTTGACGTGGCCCACGAAAGCCTGGAAATAATGCACGGCAAAAAAGACACTTTTTAAATGGATTTAATTTAATTAATTTAATATTTGACATATTTTTAATTTTTAATATAGTTACATTTTGTATTATTATTTTAGATATTATTTTTTTTAAAGTGTTTAAAATATATTATGTTATATTAATTAAAAATGACAATAATTAAAAAAAATCTAAAATCTTTTTTGCTAAATGTATTTGTTTTGTCAGTTTTCACAGAAAATGTCTTATTTTTGTTGCCGTCAAATCCAATTTAAAATGAATTCTGCTTGGCACCTTGACTTCTTTCAATGTAAGTTTGTTAGTAAAATTATACAGAGTGAAAATGAATATGGCTTCACAGTTACAGGTGGCCTTCTGAGAGTAGCGAGTTTGATGCCACTGCATTAGGCTGAGGGCTGAGCTCGTGACTTGCAATTCTCTACCAAAACGTGAGAGACCACAACTCTTGTGGACTAGCGATTTAGCTTCCTGTGTAGTAGTCGTTGTAAACAATGGCAACTGAAGCGACATCCAGATGGTAGTGTAAAGTCTATTATTTATTATTGGCACCTCTTACAACTTATATATTACACATGTACACGTGAACATTTTACAACCCACACATTTTAGAGATGGAAATATCATAAATTTCATTCTATCGTAGAAATAAAATGTTGCCATTCCACACTTCTTGCACATCTTTTATGAAGAATCAAAAGAGGGAGGCTGAATATCACGTGAATCAATTCGAAATAATTTGAATTCCACACCACTTATGTAGGAAATGCTCTTTTTCATGTCCTCATCTTTGCTGAAGCCCTGACTTTTTAGAAAATGTCCTTCGCAGACAGCAAAATGGATTGTTTTAGAGAGAAAACAACATTTTCCATCTCATTAGCCTGTCTGGCTGTGACAGGCCCATCGCTTGTCACATGCTCACAGGCGTCCGTTCACCTTATGCTGCATCATTAAATCAGGAAGATCAAAGCTAAGAAACAAACTACAGAAGAAGTATGAGTGGAAATGTAATGCTTTGCGTCTCAATATGGTGGACACAGCTAATTGTGAGCGGGAATATGACATAGTAATGATAGTAACGATACCAAGGGTGGTGTCCGTTAACAAACATGTTTATTTTTACAAATATCCATGGGTTCTTTGTTGTGTTGTTCAAATATATTTTAAGTATTCAGGGCCATCCCTTTGTGCACACAGAACACGAGCTGTGCTTAGGGCTCCCAGGCAAATTAGCAAAGATGTGCATCGCGGCCGTGAGGTATAGAGGACAAAGTCAACCCGAGGCAGTAGAGAAAAAGCCCTGCCACAGCCCTGTCATTCCTTGGTGGTGTAATGGTGCAGCTGCTGTCATTTAAGGCAGAGGCCGTGAGGTTGATCCCAGTTTTTTTTTTTTTAAATGGAATGCAGGAGGAAACCGGAGTACCCGGAGAAAGCCCACGCACGCAGGGGGAGAACTTGCAAACTCCACACAGAAATGCCCAACGGAGATTCGAACCCAGGTCTTCCCCATCTCCTGACTGTGAATGTGTGGCCAACATGCTAACCACTAGAGACCGTTTCCATAGGAATGTGAAAATGAGAGATAAAAAGTCAAAATTCCGTGATAAAAAGTTCACAATTATGAGATTAAAAAAAATCCAAATTATGAGATATAAACTGTGCATGTGCCGCCTTCTTCATTGGAGCCTTTGTCACATGGCACTCGGCACAGGCACATATTGTATCTCATAATTTCAACTATTTATCTCATAATTATGATTTGAATTATGACTCTCTTATGTCATGATTTGGATTTTTTATCTCATAATTACGATTTAACATTGGGATATTATTTTTCTTTCATTGCCGGAAACGGGCTTCCATACATATTTCAAAATTTAATGATAATATATTTGATAGTTTATATCCAGAAATGAAATACTTAGAAACTGTGTGATTCAGTATTAATACAGTATATTTGTCCTCAATGTTTTTGATTTACTCTTTTTATTTAATGTCTCCAGGTATTCTAACTTTTTCCTATTCATTACGTAATGGCAATGTATTCCTATTTTATCACTTTTATTAAATTGTTATCCTGTTTTATTTTTCTTTTTCCATTTTTATTTCTTCCTTTTCGTTAACACTGCACAATAAAATGTAAATGGCAAAACGCAAGCAAATGAAATATTGTGTCAACATGTAAAAGTCATGGGGTAAATGAATGATCAGTAACGGGCATGGAGAAGCAGTAGGATTCAAGAAGATCTGCTTATTCCTACTCCTTTAGGCAAGTTGAATTGTGCAAATGTGACCATGTGGTATTCCTTCATGTAACTTGTTAAGCATGTAAATAAACCATACTACAGAATACTTGCTGTGGCTTTTGCATCTAATTTATCTGTCTAAACTGAATTGCAGAGAAACCTCTGCCCTGAGCACCTTGACAGACATGTGACCTTTACGCCTATATTACCATCTAGTGGCTCTCAAGAAGACAGCACTCCTTTCCTCAGTCTTGCCTTTGCTGCGTTTTGAATCATCCACCATGCATGCTTTTTATAACATCACTCTCCACTCTAAAACCGCCGATGATGTCTAAAGTCGCTGAGAAATGGGTGCTTCAAATTTGAAGGAAACATCTACAAAAAATTCTCCTGATACAGAGCTATATGTTCAGTAATAAAAAATGTATACAGCATGCCTGACAGCCTGTGTTGCTGCTGTTTTCGAAGACTTTGGCGCAGTTAACCATTACAGTAGATTTTATTGTCCGGACTAAGTGACTTTAAAATGTCTTGTTGGCTGATGGCATTCATTCTGCTTGTTTAGACGGCAATGTTGGTGTTCCGCATGGGTCACTCCTAGGGCTGGTCTTTTCATACCTGCCAACCTTTCCGTTTTCCATGGGGAACTATCGTATGTTGCCATTGTTTCCCATCGCCCTCCCTGAGTAAATCGTTTCCCGTAAATTTCCAGTATTTTAACTTTTAACAATGGTGCAGTGCATCAGTAGTGGGCAGTTGGGTTTCTTACCCACAATCAGCCTGCCTCTGCCCCCGGCCGGAAATATTTCTCATGTCGGGGGGAGAACATTTTCCCTTATTTTCCTTTATTTTCTGTAAAATTTCCCTCATTTTCCATTGCAAATGTAAATAGGTATGGTTTTTTTCATCGTTTGACAAGTTTGTCTCTTGCCTGTTCTACAACTTTCAAAATTCTAGTCCCTTTTTAAGAAAACACTTAAAACACTTCATTAAAAAATATATACCTTTTCACCATTTTTATATACAATACAGTGGAACCCGTTTATGTTGACGAACTAGCCATTGCTTCATTTTAGCTGGAAATTAGCCTCGGACTAGTATCTGGTATATTTACATTTCTTGTTTGTTCCTGCTGACAATGTTTATGAACATGAATTGATAGAGATTTGGTTTGGGATCTGTTGGGATCAAGAGTGCAATGTTTGAGAATCCATGGGTAATTATTTTTTATATTAGATTATTGTCCAGAGTCCCCTTGTTGTTCTCTTTTGACCTCCAACCCTCAACAAAGCAACTACTGAGCACCTCATTTGTATATGACTTTATTTATGGCCAGAAAGAAACTTCCTCAAGATATGACTTAACTATTTAGAATATCATATAACAGGGGTGTCCAAAATGCAGCCGCTGGGCCATTTTTTTTTACTACTTTTAGTACTTTTTAAAAAATTAAAGAGTAATCTTTTGTTAAGCTTATTTTTATTAATTTTAATTTGAACAATTATTTATTTTTTTTACCATATTTTTATTTTAATTTAATTTGTTAAGTTATTTATTTTATTTTATTTGATTGAAATAAAATAATAAATACAATGTATTCATTATTACTAATGACTAATTACTAAAAGGGACACTAATTTGCAGAGGTGGGAGCAAGTCAGTGTTTTGCAAGTCTCAAGTAACTCGCAATTCTTGAATCACAAGTCTCGAGTCAAGACTCAAGTAAAGTTCAAGTCAGGTCTCAAGTCAAGACAAGACAGGTAGAGCCAAGTCCGAAGTCATGGGCTTGAAAGGTTCGAGTCTTTACATGTCATAAGCACTATTTAGTGTCTCCCAAATAAAATGCCATTTTAACAATGTAATAGTCTACAGCATTACAATTGACAAACACAATCAATGCATTTTGAACTGTTTTACTTTTGAAATAAAACAAGGCCAGTGTGACAAGACTTAGTCACAGAAAAAGAGTGCTGAAATAGCGATCAGAATTTATGTAATCCACACATTTGTTGTTTGTTCTTAAACCTGACTGGAGGTTAATAAATAGGGGGCAGATTTTAAAAGAAAATACTGTATGTTGGAATGCTGGAAATGACCCAACAACAATCACGTTAGTTGAATACTTTGAAAATCTCGACTATTTAAGGCAAGTCCCGAGTCATGAATGCCAGCCCAAGTCGGGTTGCGAGTCTTTGCCGATCTTATCAAGTGCAGTCCAAAGTAATCTAAACTGTGACGAGTACAAGTCGTGTGACTCGATTTCAAGTTGTGTGACTCGAGTCCTTGCCTCTGTTAATTTGCATTGTCAGCTATGACACAAAGCTAAGATGTGGATGCTTTGTTCAGATAGCGTAGCATATACTGACCTACAGTACATTGACTTGTTTTTTTCTATGTACAAAATGTGTCAAAATGACACATGCCTCCTTCAGTTTTTCTGTATACTGGAAAACCTTTACACAGCCCTGCCGTGTAACTATTTTCCTTATGAATTCTATTGTTTGCATGGAATCGATTGCTGAGCTCCTTGAACCAGTTGATTCATCGCGTCTTGAAGCAAACGGGGCCATACGACTCGGCTGACGTCAGTTCTCTCCTGCAGGCAGCATTACTCTTGTCCGATATGACATTGAAGCAGGAAATCAGAAGATTCAGAAGGGAAATTCTCTCATTCTCTTTAAAATAACATATTTTTTAATGACAGTGCATCACTTCATTCATTTTTCCCCATCGTCAAGCAAGGAAATCAACTTGATATTGAATGCCAAAATGTAGTTGTATGCTTCCAATATGGCAGTGATTCCCAAACACTTCTTCTACTGTGATACAAATACTGCAATATGCAATACAAGTAATAGAAAAACGCTGTGCGGGACTCATGAACATATGTCTTTCTTTTTTCTGTGCATTGTAAAGATATGAAAAACAGCTTTGTCCCATCACGTGCAGTAATGAGGTGCCTCTTTTTTGCTGTTTTTCTATCTTTAAAACGCATAGAAAAGAGACGTTTGTTCATGTCTCACATGAACATTGTCAATGATGGGCAAATTTTTTTTTAAATGCAGTTTTCTTTTAGCTTCCAGCGCTTTACATCATGTGCCTCATGACAGGTTGGACTTGAGTTTTTTTCTTAGTTTTACATTATTTCCTGTTTTGTGCTTTTATTTTGCTTTTCTGTTTCCTGTTTGGCCCAATGTGCAGTTGCTTTGTGGTCACTGGACAGCGTATACAGCAGTACTTGATTTGCAGTAATTAGCGCTAGAGAGCAAAACACTCTACTGTCATTACAAATTTTATACAGTGGAACCTCAGTTAGCGTACACCCTGCTTCATGTATTTTTCGGTTTACATTGAAAGTTTATGCAAAAATGTTGCCTGGTTAGCGTACAATATGGTGTGTTGTTGTGTTATTAATACACTGTGTGAGTCCAACTGTGTTCTTAACATATTTTTTATCACAAAACGTTCCAGTTAGCATGGAAACCACAAACGGAAGTCATGGTCACCCAGCTGTGTCGCCCGTCTATGATGTCATCAGTGGATGACTCTGTAGTTCTTTGCTAACTAACATAGTTGGGCCACAAAGTCTCTGTTTTTGTTATTGATCATGGCTGCAAAATAACTTAAAATGGAGCCAAAGAAAGTTGCAACTGCATTTGAGGTGAGTATTTTGAATTCTCTGTATTGAATTGTCTGTGTTGATCTTGCTGCCTCATAGCCATCTTTTTCAACAATCAAGTCTTCAATCAAGGTCAAAGCTGAATTTATCCCTTTTATTTGTGTTTTATATGCATTTCAAATATCAAGTTTCAAGTAAAACTATAAAAAAAAGTGTTTTTGTGAACATTTTTCGATGTCCGAATTAATTAGATTTACATGATTTCTTTTTGGAAAAAAAATGATTGAAGTCGGACCTTCTGGAATGGATTCAAAGAAGGCTAAGGTTACTTTCATTGAAGACGTGATCCTTGACGTGTCTGTCCCCAAAGACACAATGTGGCAGCAAGATCATTCATCACCACCATCCTGTTTCGACGTGAGTTGTTTCTTAATTGTGTTTCTCACCTCAATACTGTAACCCGAAATGGAGCCAAAGAAAATTGCAAGTGCCTTTTGATAAAGAAGGTGAGAAACATGATTGAATTCAAGAAATAACTCATAGCAAAAGAGGAAGGTGGCGTCCGTGTGGTGTCACGTTGGCCACCTTGCGTCTTTGGGAACAGTCACGTCTTCAGTGAAGGTAAAAGTAACCTTAAATGTTCATTTATCCCTTTCATTCATTATTTATATGCATTTAGAACTGTTTTATGTATGTAAAACTATAATTATACAACTATTAAAATGTGTTTAATGTTAACACAACGTAGACCGTCGAGAGTTTTATTTTATTTATTAATGAACCTGTGTATCTACATTCATACAACAGAATAAGCTTTTTCAAATGTCAAATATGTGGTTTGACTCAATAAAGGTTGTGAAACACTGCAATATGGAATTAATCTACACTTTACCAAGTCATGATATAGATTGTGTCACACCGCACAGGCCCCTTGACACTTGATGTGATACTGTCGCAGGTAGTCCCTGAGCTGAGGGGGCAGTGGCAGGCTCTCGATACCCTGGTAGGTGGTGCAGCTGCAGACCACAGCCCTGCACAGGTGCTGAAGGGAGAAAGGAAAGTTCCTGGGTAGCGGCTGGGACAGCAAGGGCTCAAAGAAGAGACAGGTAGCGGGGTCGCTGTAGTGCCTCAGCAAGCCTGTCACACTGGCATCCCGGTACATGCACGGGTCATGCACATCAAAGCTGAAGCGCTTGCCGTTCTGCTCGATGCGCGCGTGCAGTGAGCGGCTGTACCGTCGAAAGCTGACTGAAAAGAGGAAGTCATCCTGTGCAGAGTCACGGAGCAGAAAGGTTCCCTCCGGTTGGCCGTCGAGAAGCTCCTCGGCCTCAAAGCGGTTCAGCATCCCCCAGTAGCACGAGCTGTTGTTGATCTGCAAGAGATCAGGAACCAGCACATGGCTGCAGGCGTCCTCTGCTCCATCAAGCGAACAAGTAAATTCCCAGTCCTCTCGAGTGGCGCTTCCAGGTCCAGGGGAGCAGCAGATATCCTCCCAGGAGAGTGTCTGTAGTGGGGGGTTGGATGAAGATGGTACATTGGGTTTGAGGTGAGCCTCCAGGTCCTTGAGGGCACTTGTGTGAGTGGCATGATTTTTAAAAAGGTGCCAACAACGGGCAAGTTCAGATTTGGGCGAGAAAGGACATTTGTCTTGCATGAGCTCTGAGACGTGAATCTTGCGTTTGGACCAGAATAGCACAGAGAAAGGACGTGAGGCTGCCTGTGCATGATGGTGATGATGATGGTGGGGATTGTGGGATCGCAGAGGTAAACACTGTCCTACTGCATCCTGGAACTTCTGCCTCAAAGAACGCCTGGACAAGGCCTTTCGACATACAACATCAATGTCTTCCCCCAGAGTGCCGCAGCTACACTTTCTCTCTCTGCGCCTCCTTGGACAGGATGTGGAACGTACCCCAAGTTCCTCTGACCCCTCTGTCTCACGCCCCCCAGGGCTGGAACCTTTGCGAGAGCTTCTTGAGCGCTTCTTTCCTCTCCAAGCGTAGCTGTCGGCACTCCAACTGCGGAGGCCACACTTGGGACGAGTGTCGGAACCTTGCGGCTTCTTCTCAGACATGGCAGCTTCCTCTTCTATCTCTGTGATATAATTCATATCAAATCATATTATTTAATACATTATACAAATTATAATTAAAACTAGATTATTGCAATGTCTGGAGACATTGCATGTGAAGCCCAAGCCTGATGAGGTGGGAGAAAAACAAAAATGAGCAAGAAAAGGAATAATAAAAAGGAAAAAAAGGAATACAAATTATATGTGACGTATAAGAGTATTCGAGACTATGACATCATGAAAGACTAAATATGTATGATGTGTGTTAAATGTTATAGGTCAAATGTTAATGTTTAAATGTTATGGGTAGCCTTAATAGGTAGCGGAACGTTTTGATGTTGGAATTGTTAGAATTGGTTGAAAAATGTTGAAGTACTTGAGTTATTAGTTAGTAGTTATCTGCAGCTCCTTCAGCAGCAGACTGTTACACCCACGGTGTAAGAAGGAGAGGTTCCGCAGGTCCTTCATACCGACCGCTGTTAGGCTCTACAACACCTGTACCACCTGAACCATGTTGTAGTCACTATGTATTCTTTACACTGTATTCTTTACTTGCGTATCTTGCTTGCTGCTGTAACAAGTGAATTTCCCCGCTGTGGGATAAATAAAGTACAAATACAAAATACATTATTAAGATCAAAGGAATCTCCTTAAGTTAATTAGCTTTTGGGAAAAAATAGGAATTTAGGGGAAATTTTAATTGTTTAAATGTGAAAAATAGATATCCTTAAATGTGCTGAACGATTTGATGTTGGAATTGGTTGAAAAATGTTCAAGTAGTGGAGTAATTAAGATCAAATGAAATTTCAGTTATTAAGATCAAAGGAAAAGTGGCAATGTAGGGAAAAGTTGGAAAGTTGGAATTTTTAGAATGTTAGTTTGAAGTTAGTTTGAAGTTAGTTTGAAGTTAGTTTGAAGGATGTGTGGAATGTTTTCATGGGGGAATGGTTTGAATCGGTTGAGAAATGTGCGAATGGTGGAAGTTTGAAAAATGGCCCATTCATTTTCAATGGGACAAATTCTGTAGAATTTTTGGATTTGGAAAATCTGTGAACTTTAGGAAAATACTGAATGATCGCGTACTATTCTTGAGGGCAGTCACACAATTATAAATTAAAACCTAAATTAAACTGAGCTCTGTACAATCGTGATGCATTTTATTTTACAGTATAATAGTCTGGACACTTGGGCCTGCTCTCTGCATACTGGGTTCGCTGCCACAACGCCGAAAGCCGCAAACGTGGCATTCTGTTTTTTTCTGTCAAGATGGGGTGCTGAGTGTACATTAATGATAAAAAGAATGAACTTAAATGATTTTAGCAAATGGCTGCAATGTAGCAGAGTGAAAATTTTAAGGGGGCCTGAATACTTTCTGTACCGTGTGGATAATATTATAACATTCATACATTATAGAACATTTTTTAATTAAATAAAAATAAATAAAAATTGTATTAATAACGAATCAATAAATTGATAATAATTAAGTATTTGCAAAATAATTCAAATTTAAAAAAATGCAATAACTGACAAAATATAAAATTAATCAATATATATATTACAATGAATACATTATATTTAAAAAGAACATATTTATTTACAGTATATAAACTTTGACGTAAATTATTGAATTAAATTAAATTAAATTAATAATTGTATTCATTTTATAATATATGTATGAGGGGACACCCTGTACAGCAGGGGTGTCAAACTCATTTTCATTAAGGTGCCAGTTATGGCTACCCTCAAACAGCAAACAGCAAATATATTGTATATGAATATAAATGTATAATTTATTTTATTTTGTTATTATTTTTATATATCATTTATAGATTTATTTTAAGCAAATTGTTGGATAACTTGCTTTGACTTCATATGTCAACGTGACGAGCAGATATTCAAGTATTTATTTATGATAGCAAACAAAAAAAAATGCTTGGAATATGTTGTTGCATGATCAGACAATATTAAAGTTTAGAAGAAGAAGCAGTGTAATTTTTCGGTCAAAATTTAAAGAACAAATACATTTAGCAAGACATATGAAGTCATTTATTGACACACATTTTTCCAGTCTATTGCGGGCCACATAAAATGATGTGGTGGGCCTGATATGGGCCCCAGGGCCTTGACCTGTTCTGTACAGTATATGGCAGGGGTTTCCAAAGTGTGGCCCAGGGGCCATTTGCAACCAGCAAAACTCAATTTTTATCGGCCCCCAGGGAATATTCTATACATAAAATTAATCATGAAAAATTGTGAAGGACGGTTATATGTATGGGACGGTGGGCTAGTGGTTTGCATGTTGGCCACACAGTCAGGGGATTGGGAAGATCTGGGTTCGAATCTCCGTTGGGCATCTCTGTGTGGAATTTGCATGTCTCTCCGGGTACTCCGGCTTTCTCCCACATTCCATGTTAGGTTAATTGGCGGCGTTAATTAGTTCATGGTTGTTTGTCTATATGTGTCCTGCGATTGGCTGGCAAGGGTGTACCCCGCCTCTCGGATAAGAGGATAAGCGGCATAGTATATTAAAATATAATCTCAACATATAATCTCGATGTACACTGGAGTAGTTTTAGTACGGTATGTTGAATTAAAAAATAAATTAAATAAATGTTGTAAATATATCAAAGTCTTTTTTTTATTATGCTTTTGAAGTGTCGTTGTATTGAAGAGTTTACTAAATATTTCCTAAATATTGGTGCTAGGCTAGGCAAAGTACATTTGTGTTCTTGATAATGAATTCATTTTATTTTTATAATATGCCGAAGGCTAATAAAAAGCAAGCTGTGGGCCAAAAATACCCCTTTGGACACCACTGTTGCACTGACGCATAAATATGTCACTGGCTTTATAATTACATCAACAACCACAAGAGGGACTTTTGAAATAGTCTCAACAATCACACATGCCCACATAATACATACATAATAATGAATAGGAAAAGTGTTATTTTTAATGATAAGGATGAATGCATTCAAGAGATGCCCCTACCTTACAAACAGAAACACAGCTCCTCGTCCATGTTAGATGTCTACGCAATAGCGGACACGTGTGACCATCTTGCAGCCTCTCCACTGCTACCAGATGGCAGGCAGTTCTGTTCCCTATAGCATCACCGTGTATCATCCCAGAGGGGGCAGGAGTTTCCTCCCCTCCATGATGGTGCTCCAATGAAGTGAAGTGGTGAGGAGGTGGAGAGGTGTAAAGCTGGATGGTGAGATGGGTGGGGTAAACATAGAGGGCGGTCTCAGGTTGATGCTAATGAGGGAGCCACAGATTTAGGTTTCATACAGACTAGGGTTGGGCTACACTGCAAGTTTTGGTATCAAACCGATACCACGTAAATACAGTGGATCCCCACACATTCACAATTCAGCATTCATTCATTTGCAAGTTTTTATTTTTTTTTCGATATATTTGTATCGATTCACCCACCCCTATTCCACAGCTAAAAATTCTATCTACCTGTTTAATTTGCAAACTGCAGTGATTGTAATTGGATCCTAGTCAAACTTAACACCTCAGCGCACATTGTATAGAACGAGCAGGAGACGCCAAACTATACTGTATGTTATTAATCAGATTTACCAACAGCCAGCATGGACTTATTACATCCTTAGAAGTTCAATCAATTATTTAGCTCGATAGCGGAAACAACAGAGAGTCTAAAAGGCTTCACTTATTGATTAAATAATCGTGTTTCGCAGTTAAAACTTCCAGCAAGTGCCGCTGACAGGTCATATTTGTCACACACGTTGCACACTTTTTGGAAAATCAATAATTCATGAAACAAATACACTAAATTCATCTGTCAAATGACAAGTAATATCATTGCCAGTGGTTTTGTGTGTATGGGTGTGTGTGTCTAACAGATAACGCTGTGGTTGTTTTGAGTCAAGAACCCGATGAAAGCTGTGGACCCCTTTCCCTAAAAATATAATATATACATAAACACAATATGTATAATGTACACAAAATATTAGCCAACTTGAAAGTAAAAAATAAAACACAAAATCAGATTTACCATTGTTTTTTATCTGATGCACACTGATCCGTAACCCAGGTCAAGAAACCTGAGAACTGTCATCAATACGTGTCGGACATCTCAGATAATGTCGTGACACTCGGCTTCCTCTGAACTGAATATTTAATGCTCTTTGCATTATCACACTTCCCTGAAGAGACGGAAACTGCTTATGTTCTGGCAAACGGCCCGATCGCTTCCCCTAAAGAGTCTGTGACATCTTCAGGATTAGTTGAGTTCACAATTGCAAGGTGAAAACGGACTCAGACCTTCTCTTATGATCGTCTTGTTTGGGGTTTGTGCTTTGTGTGCTGCTCTTCAGTCAGAGAATACAACTGAATTATGAGCGCAAAACATGACTGCATTGTCCAAAAACAAATGGAGCCTGACTATAGTCCCATGTGTAATGTCAACGAGTGTAGTGCAAAGCTTGGTCTAGGAAAGTCTATTTTTTATTGGCATATTCTAAGACAAAAATTCCTAAAATTATTAATCCCTTGCCACTTTGTGCTCCAAATTTTGCATCTTCAGTCAAAAATATATTCATTAATGGGATGTCACGAGACACTCAATTCACGAGACAATGCACGAGATTGGGTCTATGAGAACGAGACAAGACAAGATTTTAACATTATTTCTAAGAAAAGTACAATGAAAAAATATTAAAAATATATGGCAATACATTGCAATCTATTCATTTAATTTTTACTATGTTACTCTTGTCTGCACTGTCTGTGTATGCTTCCAGCCCCGCCTCCACCCACTGAGAAAAAGACACTGTATGTCAGGATCCTCCCAGATCCCTCCTTCCACTCCTCCCCTTCCAAATCCTTCATCTTCCTTCAGGTGTTGCACAACACCTTCCATCTTTGATGGCATCCCTTAAAGGCCCACAGAGAGGAGGGGACGTCACTAGATTGTTAACAACCATAGAGTGGTATCCCGCTGGCTGTCTTTAATGTTCAAGTAAGAGTGTTTCTCCTGTTTTTGCCACTCCTTTTGATCACCTGTTTTTTGTGCACCTTTACAGTGGGATTCATTTTTCCCCTACCTGGCCCTGCTGCTGTGTTCGCTGCCCAGCCGTCCTTGCCCTGTCTTCCCCCTTCACCTATTCATGAACTCTGAGCATCAATAAACTCTCTTCTTAACTCACACTAAGGTGTCTGCATTTTGGAGTTCAGCCCACAACCCTGAACCGCTTCCCACTGAACAATCTGGTCGAACAACAAGTGTTGGGAAGTGTTGTGGGCTCACGAACGACTCCTGGGACATCATTCACATATCCTCCAAAGTCTAACCCAGTCCATCAAAGCCACTCTCTCTCAAATCACTGAATTAACTCGCAAGTTCTCAGAGACCACTGCTAGGTCAGCGCCAGGCAATAGCGATACGCCCTCCAGATTAGCAGTCGAGCCGTCAGCATCGAGGGAATCTTGTGGGATAATTCAACCCTCCTCTTCCCCAGGGGGAGCTGTTTTTGTCTTTGTGGACAAGAAATTCATTTTTGTGGTTGAATACGGCCTATTTTTAGTCAACAAAAATGAATATTTAACCAAATATTATGTATTTCTGCCTAAATTAAGAATATCAAGCATATAAATGGCTAAATGAACTGAAATACAAATGCAGTCCGTCCCTCGCTACATCACAGTTCGAACATGATGCCCTCTTTTGCGATGTTTCAAAAATTACTTGATTAATGATTGCTGTTCTGTGGTTGAAGCCGGCCTATTATTGGTAAAAAAAAAAAAAAAATGCATATTTAAGCAAACTGTAAGTATTCTTAAACATTTGAAAACATAAAAATAGCTAAATGAACAAAAATATAAGGCATTCAGAGGACGTGATAAACCAATTAACGACAGACAACTGTAATACGGACACATCGGGTAAAAATGTTCAATAAATTATTTTTTGTGAATAATAAGAAATAACAAATTCACACCCTCTGTCTTAAAAGGTAGCAGCTGTATCATTACACCACCATGGTCTTGGAGGCAAGGAAGTGAAGTTTGAATATACAAAATGTATAAATAAATAAATATGGATTATGTATACCAGTATTTTTTTAAAATAAAATAAAACATTTTTTCTGTATGTGGCCTTCAGTGGAAAAAGTTTGGACACCCCTGGTGTAGGTCTGGTCATCAACCTGCCACAGCCAGGACTCGACCAGGGGCCCATATTAATCCACATTACAGAGACATCGATCCCATGAGCAGCACAGCCAACAGTTTCATGAATATTTGATGGAATTTGGACTGAATAGGGACTACTCTGCTTAGATTTTTACATGGACTCAGATTACCTTGATATTTATGGAGTTAAGAGGGCCTTACATCCCGACGTACGTGTTACCACACGCACGGGCTCCACAGTTTTTGGGAATAGTTGGCCGTGGCCAGCACATAGAGGAAGTAGAGTATCAGAGAACTGGGTTGCAAGTGTGTCGTACTTAT
Source organism: Dunckerocampus dactyliophorus (assembly GCF_027744805.1). Taxonomy (NCBI): domain Eukaryota; kingdom Metazoa; phylum Chordata; class Actinopteri; order Syngnathiformes; family Syngnathidae; genus Dunckerocampus; species Dunckerocampus dactyliophorus. The sequence goes on along the minus strand of NC_072821.1, from coordinate 31,896,911 downwards.
GGAGCAAGTGATTTGTGACACCCACGTGCTTGCCGCTCGCCCTCCGTTGGTAGCTTTTAGATCGTGAGTGCGGCGCGCGACTCATGCGTGCTCAGGTGTGCTTCATGAAAGGTTGTCGTTCGTTTCACTCACTGGCGACGTAGTATGTGTGGGCATTGTACAAGGCTCATAGAGCTGGTGCTGCTTTTCTGGTGGAAAAACCACAATTTCCCTTATTTTCCCTAATTTTCAAATGCAAATGTATGTAGGTATGACATTACACCCCGATAACTGAGGTTATCAAATGTTTTGTTTTCTCAGTGACTTCAACATAAAAAAGATTGCAACGCAAATGAACATCAATAGAAGTGGTTGTCGCGACTAAATGTATGACGTATTTGTTCACTTGTATAGCCAGAAAAAGGTATTTTACACTCTATGAGTCATATCTCTATGATGCTTGCTTTAAAACTGTATAGTGAATGTAAAACCAAAGTAACAACTATTATAACTACTGTATTGTAGGTGGCCCATTATGCAAATGCTAAGGGTGCCACGGCCGCCGGGGGCGCCACAAATTGGGGGAGAAAAATAAAATATATTCCTTCAATATACATTAATCTCTCATCACTTTGTGCTTTTAATGTAGCAGTTTCAACCTATCACAGTTTTTCCAAAATATATCAATAAGCTGTTTTGTGGTTGGCTACGGCCTATTATTTGACAAAAAATATGCATATTGAGCAAATTTTATGTATTTTTTTTACCTATATTAAACATTTTCAAGCATAAAAATGGTTCATTTCAAAAATCCATTCAAATATGTTATGATGATACGTAGATTTTACACTATTCACTGGGTGTCAGTAATGTTACTGTAAAGTTTGGTGAGACGCACAAGCACCAGACTCGATCGTCACAACAACGGGCTTTCATTGCAGGTTTGAATAATCTCATCACAACAGGCACAGTAATCCGTAACCCGCGCCTAGCTAAAACTCCATCACTTCCTGTCTGCCCCCCACTCAGATGCCTTTGCACCGGAACACATTTACAGAAACACACGAAGAGCGTGAGTCTTATTTATGTCTTAAATGGCTTCTTGTCTCTGAATATGTCTACTATATTGGGTAACATGAGTGTAAAGTTGACTATAGGGGTGTTATTTCATGTCTAGAGAGCTCTAATATTAAAAACCGTATTTAGAAGAAAAGAGGTTGTCTATGCTCTTACTACAAAAATATTCCATTTATAAATAAGGAGTCAGTTAACCGTGATAAATGAGGGATTACTGTAATGATATTAAAAGTAGGTAAAAAATGGAAATGCTCACATTGATTCAACTGTAAAGCAATGCCCAATTAATATTACTACAAATTATAGTACCAAATACACTAGGTCCCCAACTAACGAACACAATTGGTTCCAGACAACCGTTCACAAGTCGATTTGTTTGCAAGTCCAACAAAAGGTAATTTACCAATTATATAGGTACTACATGTACGTGTATACAAATATACATATATGTGTATGTATGTAAATATGAGTTTGGATGCAGTAGTAATATTAAACGAGGATAATTAATGAAAAAAACAATAATAATAAAAATGATATAATAATACGTAATGATAAATGTTATTTACCTTTGAAGAGGAGTGGTCGATCATACGTCGTTGTGCTGGAGGAGGAGGAGTTAGACTCTTCTAAAAGAGGTAGTGTTCTGTGGGTGGTGTAGAATTAAGCAGGCCTATTAACTCTTCATAAACTTTAATCACACGCTCATCGTACAGCTACAATTTAGCTTTCCATTTAGCTTTCTCTCCCCGGCGTCTGTTGGTCCCATTAGCAGTGTCACAGTGCCCTCCACTGGTCAAGCATGTAGCAGTATAAATATTGAGTTACTACAAGGCAAAATACATGAAAATATAGACCAGTCAGCTTCGTATCTCCGAATGTTCGCAAGTCAGATGTTGGGGACCGAGTGTAAGTCTTTTTTCTGCATCGTTTTACATATACTGTAGTTGTATATAGGTATTTTATACAGCTTTTGTACACACAGTAGTTATTGTATATGGTTTTTGTATATAGTTATTTTATTTAGTTTTTATATACAGTTTTACTATTGCACAGTGTAAATGTAGCTTCTGTATGGTTAAGCTTCTAGTGTGGTTATTTAAAATGTTTGATGTTGATTGTTGTATTTTTTGTAACTTATCACTATTGTTATTTTTTATTGACTTAATTACAGGATTTTGATTTTGGGACGGGGTTGCTATATAAAATCTTGCCTATTGCGCCACATTGGATCAAGTTGGCTCTGACTGTATTAAAATACTCATGCATATTTCTTTTCAGCCACATGCTCTGTGTGTGTGCGTGTGCGTGTATGTGTGTGTGTGTGTGTGTGCGTGTGTCAGCTTAGAAGCAGAATGATCATGTGAATTGCAGAGATGGTAAATTGAATCAGTATGCAGTCTGGCTCCACCAGTCTCGTTTGTTTCCATTGATTTTTATCAGAAGACTCATCCGACCAAACAGCAGTGGCGCATCTCTCACAGTATCGTTTAGAATTACATGCACCAGGAGAAGTATATTCCTCTCATATTCATCAGTGACACAGTGGAGCATATGTATGACCAATATTTGAAAATACGAACACCGTCTTCAGAGTGTGCTATCTTTGTAAGACATCAATGCACATCTACAGATTGCATTTTGCATGCTGGTTAATCTGCACGCCTTTTCAAAGTGCGGCTGCTGACAGCTACTTTCAAACCATACTCATGATTTAATTACTCTTTGTTCAAGCGCTGGTCCAAATGCGATTGCTGTATTCCAGCAAAAAACAAGTCCATGACACGTCACAGTCATCGCTGCTTGACATTATTGCCTTTGACAAAGCAGATAAGATCCAAGTTAAAAAAAAAAAAAAAAGACGTACAAAGCACAATTTTATTAGATGATTGAAAAAAATATCTGCGCACCATGACGTTTCTGTCTATGGCCCGAATCCCTCCAAAAATGGCACCTGCAAACCAAGATGGCCGACTGCCATCGGCCATCTTTCACAATTTGCGTGCGTCCAATTTTCGCGAGGATACACATGCTCGCAAGATTTGGCAATTTTTACAGGTATACCAGATCCCTGTCTATTTGCGATACAGCATTCACGACTGTGCCTATTCGCAGGTTATTATCTTATTAAAAACACAGTGGAACTTCGGTCAGCCCCGGTCAGCGTGTTTTTCGGTTCACGTGGAAAATTTACGCCAAAATTTTGCATAGTTTTGCATATGTTTTCCGGTTAGCATACAATATGGTGCACGTCTTGTTGTGTTATTAATACACTGTGTCCTTAATGTATTTTTATCAAAAACATCCTTGTTAGCAGCTTGCTAATACATGGAAACAGGAACTGGAAGTCAGCTCGGTCGCCCGTCTATGATGTAATCAGCGGTTGATTCTGTAGTTCTTTGCAAACTAACACAGTTACGCCACAAAATGTTAACACAAAACACGTTTTTAAAATAGTTTTACATGCATTAAAGCAATTCTAAATGTATAGAAATGAAGAATGAAAAAGATGAATGAATATTTAAGGTTATTTTTACCTTCACTGAAGAAACGTGGCAGCGAGATCAACACAGACACCAACCTTCCTGTTATGCCATATGAATTATTTCTTGAATTCACAAGTGTTTCTCAACGTCTTTATCAAGATGCTGGCACTCACAACTTTCTTTGGCTCCACTTTGGCTTATTTTGCAGCCGTAATCAAAAGAAAAGCAGAGACTTGAGGTGAGAAACACTACTGAATTTAAAAAAGGGTTGAATTGTTTTCTGCATGTAAAACTATAATTTTAAAACTGTGAAAAAAAGTGTTTTGTGTTAACATTTTTGCCTTTTTGGAACAAATGAATTGGATTTACATTATTTCTTATGGGAAAAATTGATTCGGTTAGAGTGCGTTTTGGTTCGAGTTGGGCCTTCTGGAAAGGATTAATGATGCAATTTTTATTATTTTTTCGGGAAAGCCGTTCCATTCCTGTTTCGTCTCTCCAAAAATACTCTTTTTTTTTTGCAGAAAACCCAACCCACCCACAATGGCATTTAAAGTTGCGTGATCTTATATTGCTGTATTTACAGTATAGTGTTGAATTGCTCACAAATAAATTTATTGCTAAAATTAGTTTTTTGCCAGCCTAAAATATTAATATTAAACAGTTTTTTCACAAACAACACCTTTTTGCTGTTTTTTTTAAATACTATTTTTAATTTTAAAAAATTGTGGACACCCTTGAGATAGTTAGATCTATCAGATGGCTGGATAGATATATAGTTTGATAGAGTCAATGTGCAGCATGTATCATAAGAAGGATTTTGCTTCCAACAAGACTGTGATCATGTGCTTTGGACATGTGAGCCGCTGTATCAACTGTTGGGGGATTTATTTATGTCTCCATCCTCTCTGCTGCCCGTAAGCATCCGGACCAGTTTCTCCTCTGTGTCACATTAAAGAGTGTAACCCAAGCCAGGCTGGTCACTTAACTGGACCGACAGCGCAGTACAGTGTACCCCTTTGGATGTGTACTCCACTGACTGCTGGTGGGAGATCTTCTGTTGTGGTCAATATATGCTAAGATATCTCCACAAAACCGCCACATCTTAGCTTTGTGTTATAGGTGACAGGGTAATAATTATATTATAATTATAATAATTAATATTTCATTAATAATGAAGTAATTTTATTTTTAGGATATGCCGAGGGCCAATGACATACTAGCTGTGTGCCATACTTTGGACACCATAGCTTTAGGACATGATACACATGGTATGGTATACAATACTGTACTGTATTCTATTAGCCAAGTTAGTCGTCATTGTAAATGTTCAGGTCTAATTTTTTAAACTACAAAACTGCTAAATGTAAGGCAGGGGTGTCCAGGCGTTTTCACTGAGGGCCACATAGCGAAAAATGAAAGGATGCAAGGGCCACTTATTCTGTAAAGCAGCACATGTAGATCTGCTAGGATGTTATATATTGTATATTTCAACAAAAACACTGCATCTTAGCTTTGTGATATATCGGTGAAATAGTGTATTACTCCTATGAACTTCAGTCTTTGCTCATTTTTATCTTTTCCAAATATTTCAACTTATTTCTTAAATAATCTTTGTCATTTAAAAAAAAATCATTAACTGTTCCCAGTAATATTAGTATACTTTTTTCTCCTCAACCTAATTTTTCAAAAATGTCAAATTTATTTTGTTTTGTTTGTTTCTCATAATATTACGACTTTTACAAAATAACATATTTTTTCTTTAATATTTCTGTCACGAGTGGCCCCTGCCGCGGTGCAGGATGCCAGAATGCAGGGACAAGTCTGTCCGTGTAACAAAGGTTATTGAACAAATGGTGTCCCACAGGAGAAAAATACAAAAACACAAAAATAAGTACAAGAAAAACACCTAGCTTAGCTACGGGGAAAAATACTACAAAAAAACTAAAGAAGCTGCTCACCACGGGAATAGCAGGGGAAAACCAGGAAAATAACTCAAGCACAGCGGCAATGAGCAGGCTGGCGAAAATACAGAGACCAAAAAAATCACTGCAGACAACCGTGCAGGAAAAACTTGTGCTAATAAAAACAAAGGACACTGCTGAAAACCTAGCAGGCGATACAAGGCCAAGGTACAAACGAAAATACACCACTGCTGGAATAGCCAAGCAGGGAAACAGTACTCTCTAGAAACCCAGGGGACCAGAACGTAATCTCACGCAAAACACGAGTGAAGGGAGCACAGCAGACAGCCGAGAAGCAGGGAACAATGTGTCAACGAGTTGGCATGAAAGTGCTGCTTAAGTAGTCCATTGGAAATTGGCTGCAGGTGTGTACAGGTGACTCCTCCCAGACAGCCGGTAGTGCACTGCAACAAGACACAGACTGGCGGCAGCGGAGCAGCACTACAGATCATGACAATTTCAACTCTATGCTACTAAAATGACATTATTTTTCCTCGTAATATTATGAATTTTACTTGTAAACTTTTGGGGGACGGGGGGTTTTGTGCAAATTTTCTTCTCAAAATTCTGACTTTATTCTCATGATACGGTGGTGTGAAAAAGTATTTCTTTGCATGTTTGTCACACTTAAATGTTTCAGATCATCAAACAAATTTAAATATTAGTCAATGACAACACAACATGAACCTTCCCAGGAGTGGCCAGCCAACCAGATTACACCAAGACTGCAGGGACGACTCATCCAAGAGGTCACAAAAGACCCAACAACAACATCCAAAGAACTGCAGGCCTCACTTGTCTCAGTTGAGGTCAGTGTTCATGACTCCACCATAAAAAAGACACTGGACAAAACAGCCTGCATGGCAGAGTTCCAAGACGAAAACCACTGCTGACCAAATAGAACATTAAGACTCCTCTCAATTTTGCCAGAAAACATCTTGATGATCCCGAAGACCTTTGGGAAAATACTCTGTGGTCTGACGAAACAAAGGTTGAACTTTTTGGAAGGTGTGTGTCCCATTACATCTGGAGTAAAAAGAAACGCCGCATTTCAGAAAAAGAACATCATACCAACAGTAAAATATGGTGGTGGTAGTGTGATGGTAGGAGGCTGTTTTGCTGCTTCAGGACCTGGAAGACTTGCTGTGATAAATGGAACCATGAATTCTGCTGTCTACCAAAAAATCCTGAAGGAGAATATCCGGCCATCTGTCCATGGCCTCAAGCTGAAACCAACTTGGGTTCTGCAGCAGGACAATGATCCAAAACACACCAGCAAGTCCACCTCTGAATGGCTGAAGAAAAACAAAATGATGACTGTGGAGTGGCCTAGTCAAAGTCATGACCTGAATCCTATTGAGATGCTGTGGCATGACCTTAAAAAGGCGCGTCATGCTGGAAAACCCTCGAATGTGGCTGAATGACAACAATTCTGTAAAGATGAGCTGACCAAAATTCCTCCACAGCGCTGTAAGAGACTCATTGCAAGTTATCGCAAATGCTTGATTGCAAATTCAACAAAATCGCAAAGAAGGGTGGGAGGTGCAACAGGAAAGGAAACTAGTGACTTTTCATTGTTCTTCTTTAACTTCCATTGGATAAATCCATACAGCGTCTGCATGCTTTATAATCTTCTGAGTCGGAAGCTTTGCTTTAATGTTGCTCTTTTATGACCGTGATATAATATTGCTCACTTCCAGCAGGCATTCACGATGTCAAATTTGAGCTGCGCCAAGCAGGAAAGAGTTCATCTCTTCATTGACGACCAGAGAATCTCTGATAGCCTTTTTGTCTCCCTGTGCAGCAGTTTATTGGCCTTCGTGTTTGATGACCTCTAATGCACGGAGAAGAGACAAGGTGGAGGGGTGAGGGGGGGCGGTCTGTTGGGTTTATATGTCTCCGGCCTCGCCATGTAAACATTTGCTAAGCCCACCAATAAATCAATAGCAGAGAGGAGACATTCCAGTAATTGTGTGAGTGTGTGCACTCAGTACTTGTGTCGTCCAAAAACACAACACATTAGCACACAACATAACATGAATATGATTAGCCTTTACTCACATAAAATATGAGAGAATTCGCTAAGAATTATTTGGATTATTGTCAGATTGATTATAGTGATTAACCACTTATTTGATTTTTTTGGGGTCCGAAAACTAATCAGGCGACTAATCTGGTGAATATAGCTGGCTGGGATGTTTTTAGCTTGTAGGAATCATGTACAGATCCTTGCAACATGGGGCCGTGCATTATCATACTGCAACATGACATGATGCTTGTGGATGATTGGTACAACCACAGGCCTCAGGATTTCGTCATTGTATCTCTGTGCGTTCAAAATGCCATCAATAATATGCACCTGTGCTGCAGATTGAGTGGTCCATGGTGGTGGTGGGGTTTTAGCAGGGGTGTCCAAAATGCGGCCCGGGGGCCATTTGCGTGCCGCGGGAGTTTTTTTAGTGGCTCGCGGCACATTCTAAACATATTGTTTATTTTATGTGAATAAACTTGTAATATTTATGAGGAAAAATATCGTCATTTTAGTAGCATAGAGTTGAAATATTAAATCAAATTAAACAAATCCAAATAAATAAATTAACAATAAATAATACATTTTAAAAAATTAATTCCGAGAATAATATGATCATGTTATGAGGTAAAATAACGTCATTTTAGTAGTATAAAGTTGAAATATTAAAGAAAAAAGATGTTTTGGTTTTTGAGTTTTACTATTATGAGAAACAAACAAAACATCAAATAAGTGTAATTTTGGGAAAAGTTAGTGGCAGGTAAGGTTATAATGTTGCAAGAATAAAGTTGAAATATTTCGGGAAAAAAGTCATAATTACGAGAAGAAAATTTACAAGAAGAAAGTAGAAATTGTTGGAAAATTTAAAAGACAACAACAGCAGATATGAAAAAAAACAGTTGTAATTTTGTAAGAATAAAATCAAAATATTAAGCGAAAAAAGTCCTATTCTAAAAAGAAAAACATTTGCATTTGAACACGAATAAACTAGTAATATTATGAAGAAAAATAACTCAATTTTAGTAGCATAGAGTTGAAATATTAAACAAAAAATATCTTATTTTTTGAAAGTAATAATATTATGGAAAACATCCATCCATCCATTTTTGAGGCCACTTTTCCTCACTAGGGTCGCGGGACTATGCTGGGGCCTATCCCAGCTGACTTCGGGCAACAGGCGGGGTATTTTGAAAAGAAATGTACAAAGATTAATTAAGAATAAATTGAAATATTAGAAAACAAACAACAGCAAAAAATTAGCAAAGAGCAAAGGTTTTTTTCCCCCCACGGTAATTTTTCCCTACAGGGACACCATGAACTTTGTGTTCTCGGCCTGGCACCGTCATTTCTTTTGTTGAAAGCACATTCTTAACTTGCAATACCTGGTGTGACTATTTGAGAGCGCTAAAACAGAGCATAATTAAATGAATGGCGTTTTAACAACTTTTTAAAGCAGCCTAGCAGAACACTCTGATTGCAAATGTTGATTCAGAATCAGAGGAGAATGTCAACGTCAAGCCAGCAGGAGGGTTTGCATTGGATTATTTTTCCTAGTTTCTTTTTTTAAGCCACTATGAGCTGAGGATTTGTGTTTCGTCGGTCCAACCAGCAGATGGCACTAAAGCAAGGTTTTATTAAGAGTGTGGGGAGGGCCCTTTACCCACAGACCAGTTACGTGCCCATGAGGACCACAAATTAGTACTGTCCCTTTACAGGCAAATACTCATCTCAGCTTGTAATGTGGATAAAAGACACCTGTCACAGAAACATTATTTTCACTGTGTTGCAATAAGTTTAATTTGTGGTTCTACAGCGGGGGTGTTCAAAAGTGTAGCCCAGGGGCCATTTGTGATTATTTTATTATATTTTAAGAATTTAATTTAACAAGAAAACTATTTTTAAAAAAAACAACAACAACAACAACAACTGCAAAAACTGAAAAATCAGCTTAATTTTACAACAATAGGATCAAAATATTAAAAGAAAAAAAGGTTGTGATAATCTAACAGAATTTTTTTTTGCTGAGAATAACGTAATATTACTGACAATTTCAAGTTCAAATATTAAAGTAAACTGTTTTTTTCAAGTCGGAATATTATGAGAAACAAACAAAACAATGAATAAAATTGTAATTTTTGGAAATTTAGGTTGCGGATAAAGTTCTGATGCTATGAGAATAAAGTCAAAATATCATGAGAATAAAGTCATAATTACAAGAAGAAAATTTACAAGAAGAAAGTTTAACTAGTTGGAAATTTTACCAACACAACAGCAGCAGAAATGGAAAAAAATAGCTGCAGTTTTACAAGAAGAAAGTCAAAATATTTAGAGAAAAAAGTCGTATGTAACAAGAAAAAAATGCATAACTTTACAAGAATAAACTTGTAATATTATGAGGAAAAATAATGTCATTTTAGAAGCATAAAGTCTAAATATTAAAGAAAAAATACGTTTACAACTTACAACTTTTTTGTAAAAAGTCGTAATATTATGAGAAACAAACAAAACAAAATAAAGTTGCAATTTTTGGACAGAATACTCTTCTCAGGCAACCCATCTGTTTTGAAAACGGAGTCTTTTACTTATGATGATGAAGAGTACCCTGTCCTGAGGGCAGAAGTAGAGATGGCAATCAAGGAACTGAAGAGTGGGAAGCCATCTGGAATGGACAACATCCCGGCCAAACTCTTGAAGAGAGGAGGTAACGGCACCATCAAAATGCTTCACAAGATATGCAACATTATTTGGGAAACATGCAAGCGGCCTACACCTTGGACCCAATCACTTATAATCACCATACCAAAAAAAGGAACCCTTCAACTCAAAATCACCAAGCTAACAGTTTGATCTATCATGCCAGTAAAGTGATGCTGAAAATATTATTATTGCTGAAGAGCAGGCAGGATTTCGGGAAGGCTGAAGTACTGTCGAACAAATATTCAACCTAAAAATCCTGTGTGAGAAATATCGTGAGCAACAAAAAGAACTGCACCACATCTTCATAGACTTCAAAAAAGCTTTCGACAGGGTGTGGCAAGAAGCCTTACGGGATACTATGAAGAGATACAACATGGGATCGAAAATCCTAACAGTGATACAGCATCTATATGACCAAGCAGAGAGTGCAGTCCTCTTTCGAGAATGGCTCCATCCTTCAGTAGAAGTCCGACAAGGCTTCCTACTCTCCCCACTTCTTATTCAATGTATTTTTAGAACGAACTATGTCAGAAGCACTTCATGACCATAAAGGTTCAGTATCAACTGGAGGTAGAAACTTCACCAACCTGAGATTGGCAGATGACATTGACCGTCTAGCAAGAACAACTACAGAGTCTTGTTTTGAAACTCAACCAAGCATCACGCAAATTTGGAATGGAAATGAATAGGGAGAAAACAAAGATTGCGAGTAATGATCAGAATAGAATCACAACGCCAATCATCATTAACAATAAACTGTTACAAAATGGAAAGCAATTGGTCCAATTGAGGTCCTGCCCCAGGTGGAGGAGTTCAAGTATCTCGGGGTCTTGTTCACGAGTGAGGGAAGGTTGGAGAGTGAGGTCGATAGGCGGATCGGCGCGGCGTCTGCAGTCATGCGGTCGCTGTACCGGACCGTCGTGGTGAAGAAAGAGCTGAGCCGGAAGGCAAAGCTCTCAATTTACCGTTCGATCTATGTTCCCACCCTCACCTATGGTCATGAGCTTTGGGTCGTGACCGAAAGAACGAGATCGCGGATACAAGCGGCTGAAATGAGTTTTCTTCGTAGGGTAGCGGGACTCACCCTAAGAGATGGAGTGAGGAGCTCGGTTATCCGGGAGGAGCTCAGAGTAGAGCCGCTGCTCCTTCACATCGAGAGGAGCCAGCTGAGGTGGCTCGGGCATCTAGTCTGGATGCCTCCCAGATGCCTCCCTGGTGAGGTGTTTCGGGCATGCCCAACCTGTAGAAGGCCCCGGGGAAGACCTAGGACACGCTGGAGGGATTATGTCTCACAGCTGGCCTGGGAACGCCTTGGTGTCCTCCCGGTGGAGCTGGAGGAGGTGGTTGGGGACCAGGAAGTCTGGGCTTCCCTACTAAGACTGCTGCCCCTGCGACCCAGATCCGGAAAAGCGGAGGAAAATGGAATGGAATGATTACAGAGGATGGCTCAAATGCAGAAATCCGGTCAAGAATAGCCCAGGCATCCCCAATATTGACGAAAATGAAGGAGCTCTGGAAAGACAAATCAATTACCATTAAACACATAATCAGATTCCTAAAAATCACTGGTGTTTTCCCCTTTTTTCATATGCTTGTGAAATCCGGACCCAAAACAAAGAACACCAACCGAAAATAATGGCTTTTGAAATCAGATGTTACCGAAATCTTCTGGGCATCGCATACAAAGACGGAATTCGAAACGAGGGCATCAGAAATTTCCTAACACATCACATAGGAGAATGTGACGATCTCTTAACCAGCATAAAGAAACGAAAACCCAAAGGGTATGGGCACATCACAAGATCGGATGAACTTATGAAAACCATATTGCAAGGAAATGTCGAAGGAAAGAGGAGGAGAGGTCGGCCAAGGAAGAGATGGGTAGACAACGTTGAAGAATGGGCCGGGATGAAGAAGTGGCGTCCCCACAACACCGTAAGGAGTTCGGGAAAAGAAGAGAAAGGGTTTTGGGAAAATTAAGTTGGGGAAAAAAGTTTGAATGCTATGTGAATAAAGTCATAATACTACGAAAAGAAAATAGTTTGGAAAAGTTTGGACACCCCCGATCTACAGTAATGTGTTGGTGTTATTGTTAAGATCATGCTTTGATTTGTAATATATGACTTTGAAGTTTTGTTTGAGTAACACTCAACCATGATCCAGTTTCATTTTGTTCTGGTTCTGTTCTGTCCCTTTTAGGGGCGCTCGCAGCAACGAGACACACCTGGATGACCCATTCAGCTAAGCTCCAGATCTCATATAAGTTTGGAGTGTACTCACACTAGCTAAAGCATGGCACATTTGGCTAATGTGAGCGCACTGTTCCACGCCCAAGCACGGCCCACTTCTCTTCATGGCGCCATGATTCCATGCACGTGTACGCACAAAACACAATCGAGTCATAGAATAACTCCTTGCAAAGGCTTAACGATAAACGTCACGTTTCTGTTTAGAAATAAAACACAAAGACTCAAAAAGTACTCACTTATGTTTTTTAGACGTAAATTGCTGTGTGTTGTTATTTTGAGGGGACAGCAAATTTACATTGTTATCCAAGCTGTACACGGACTACTTTACATTGCATCAAAGTGTCATTTCTTTAGTGTTGTCCCATGAAAAGATGTAAAATTTGCAGAAATATGAGGGGTTTACTCTTGTGACATACTGTATAGACTATACTGTAATTTTTAAAACATGTAATGCACGTAACGGTGTCAATGGCAATAAACGGGTTCTTATAACAGCTCCAAAAACTGGGTGACAGCGTCAGGTGTGCGTGCGCGCGCGTGTATGTCAGACGTACACGTACACACGCAAGGCAGCGGACTCCCATCACAACCAAAATGGCGGCCAAACGCGGACAGCCGGCTCGCCACGGTGACTGACAGGAGAGACGCTTGCCTTTGGTCGGACTACAAACGCTTACGTGTCGGGACAATTGAGCACAAACACACAGCAATGGCTGCCACTTCAACACAGCAGCACCGAGATGTATGAATGACACCCGATGACGCCGCAACCTAAGGACTAAAACCAGCGTTTTCAAGTGGGGTAAGTAGAGGACGATGAACCGTTAAGTGAGTGCCGCCGCAGTTGGCTGTCTTCAAAACATGCCTGGAACGAATGGCCGAGCCCTGGCTGACACTGTCAGCACATTTGCCTCATCGTGTCTGTGGTGGCTCTTTCCATTTGGAGTGTTATTTTTGCTAACGTCTGCCCAGCGTTATTGGCTTGTGCGTGCTTAAATCCTCTAGCTAGCCTTCAGTATGTGCCACAGGTTGTTGCAATCAACGCGTATTGGCCCCGTGCTTGAATCACCTGTAACGGTGTAATATAACAGTCATGTTACATTACAACCCAATACAGTTATACATAGTTACCCGTTTAACCCTCTAGCTATTAATACCTTTTAAACAACCCTCTCCTGTAAACCCTGTTGCCTCAGGATATTTTAGGATGGCAGTCTCCTGCTCTCAGGCAGTAAGAATCTGTCATTACCTTTTACATTACAAATTACTGCATCAAATCGGTTGAAACCACCTTTTCAAAAACGCATCTGAAGTCTTTAATCCGATCATGTTTGTTGTTATGTAGTACTTTATTAATCCCGAATGAACCTTTCAAAAGTCTATTAAAGCATACTTGGATCATCGATTCTGTGCTCTGGATTATGCTTCTGCATACATCACCTCCTGCGCTCGTTTGATCGCTTTTTAGGTCTTTCACAGGGTTGCGTGTGGAATGTGCAATTGCCTGTCGAAATGCTAGGGGCAGTGTTTTTCGGAGTGAGCTTCCTTTTTCGCAAGTAAACAATGGCAATAAAAGTGTCCCTCTCCTACATTTCCAAACTTTTAGACTCAGGGTTGCTCCTAAGATTTTTTTGAAGCTGTGGTGGTGGGCTGCATGGGAGGAAGACTTCCGCTGCTGTGTCGTGCCACTGCTGCATCAGCAATTTTTTTTTAAATGACTACAAATAACAATTTGTACGACTTATTTATTAACTGTTTTCAACAACATCAACAGAAAACAATGCAAAACCTTTGATTTAATGGCAAAGTTTGCAGCCTGGCTGAGAGCACTTAAACTGAGAGTCTAAAACACTGAGCCTCCTTTTGTTACCTGACCTATTTAGTCAAATAGTACTATTTGACTATTAGTACAAAAGTACAAGTTGTTGTACTATTTGACACAAACCTGAAATAAATAGCTTGTTTTAGAGTAATACAAATACAATGGACATGAATTGTTCAATGTTATATTTTTTATTAAAAAAAAATAACACAATTAACTGATTGAATCCCAGCCATTTTTCACAGACAACCCCTTTTAAAGGATTTTGACTGATCTTTCAAGGCACACAAAATATTGTGATCTATGGCTATATAAACATGGAACCTACCAAAAGAAAGGTTAGACCCCGAAAAAAAGGTTTGTTTCTACCTTTTTCCGTTCTTTAGTCATGAGCAGTATAACATAGGTAAGTTTCAGGAAAATATCAGTTGCTTTCTAGAAAAGTGAGAAAATAAGCTTTTTGTGAGAAGATACATTCTGAGAATACATACATACTTTCACTTTCTCACAAATATTTTGTGACAGCTCAAATATCTAAACTAAACTATACCACATCATAAACAACAACAAAAAAGTTTTAAATAACACTTTATTTACAAATATAACACCATGACCTATTTACAATTTTCACATTTGGAACTGAACTGTGTGCGTGCGTTACCCGACATTTTGTTTTGTCCGGTACACAATGTAACAGCTGCCTTTTTGCAGGGGCTTCCTCTTGTCCTGTCGCGTGTTTCTCCTACCTCTCATGATGCACTTTTTATGGCATTAAAATAGCTCTCAAGTCTGATCCATTAGTGAGGAGTTGCATCATCACATCCTTTAGCCTCTCATAAGTACGTAAAAGATGTATAAATATGTTGTTGGGAGCGGGCGTATAAACGTATAACTACGTCTTTGGTTTTGAATGAGTCAACAGAATAAAATAATTTAAATATTTTTCTTAGAGAAATTTGCCCTCTATAAAACAGTATCAGTGGAGGTTTAGGACAGGTGTATCCAACTTGCAGCACTATTAAAGCTACTTTCACGAAAAGAGAGGTGAGCTATTTGTGTTTGATGTGCCTTGCAATGTTACATTTGGAGTCCATGGACCAGAGGCTAGGCGGATAACTGTAGCTACGTATAGCTAACTAGCTGGCTGCCGCCAGAGAAGACGTGAGAGTCAGGCATGTGTAAACAAAGATGCTAGAAAAGTGGAACATCGATGAGAGCGATCACACATGCGGTCATTGATAGGCTTAGCCTGTGACAAGCTGTCATCAATTGACGCCACATTTTACACACTATTTTTCATTCTCATACCGTCAGAATCTCATAATGGCCCATGCCTCGTCCCGCTGAGGTCCTCTCCGACGCCATCTTGGTTCTTATATGGCTCTGTCAGAATCGTCAGACTGACCATCAAAGTCTGTCTATGCCTCGCCCACACACCAATGGTGTAGGTTAAAATCTCAGTAGACACGGATGATTGCAGACAATTTCTCTAGCAAAATATCCCCTGTAGACCAACATTTCCAGAAACTTTTTTTTATGCAGGCATTTTACCGTATCATATTTTATTAGGTAAGAATATGCGCATGCATGTGTGCACCTAACCCCCCCCCAGCACTGATGCATGCATGCATGCATGCATGTCCAGACACGCACAGTTTCAGGATAAAGTTCCGGCGTGAAAGCTGTAGTGAGGCGTCCTACTGGCTTGTGTTTATGTTCTTGAGCACATTCCTTTTTACCTCAGCTGTGGCCCTGCGCTCAGCTCATTGTCTATACAGCTGGAGCCCAGAGAGCAACTTGGCTGTTACAACCTTAAGAGAAATCCCATTTGGCGATTTTTCATTGGCCCCTCTCAGTAAAGGCAGCTGTGAGTTTCCCTGTCACATTGTCTCAGACAAACCCCTTGTGGAAGCCAGTGAGTGCCTTATGTTTGGACATCTCAGTGAGCTCCTCTCTGGATTCATGTTGTGAACTGAAGTCAGAAAGCCCAGGCTGGAGAGCTGAGTCTCAGGTTCTTGGACCTTTGGTGTTTACAGTATTAGGGGATTTAGTTTCTCTTGTTCCCACACTATCTTTCTTATGAACAGTATCAAACATGGCACAGTGTATCTTTTCAAGCATATGTAGCACATCATGTCATGTGAATACCTTGTCAAAAGTTGACTGATGCGTAATATTCATCCCATTCGTCCCATCTATGTTTGTTGTGGCAAATTTCAGTCTGGCCTTCCTATTCTTACTGCTAATGAGTGGTTTACATCTTCTGGTGTAGCCATTGTACTTTTGTCCATGATTATTCATGAAGATTAGATAGTGATACCTTCACTCCTGTCTTTTGGAGGTTGTTGTTGATGTCACTTAAGTTGTTTTAGGGTCTTTCTTTACAGCTCAGTCATCAGCTTCTTTGTTTTTCTTCCGTTTTTCTTGGTGTACCTGTTCTTTCTTCTTCAGAACATTCCAAATAGTTATAGTGCTATGAACAACATTTGTGCATCTTCCATCTTCTCTCTTTCCACCCATAGACAACTCTTTAGGTTTCATGTTGTTTTCACCTCTAAATGCAGTCTGCACATGATAAATAAAATACTTTGTAATTACCATTAATGCGACTACTGTGCTGCATGGTTTTGCACCATAGTCCTTATCTTTCTTTCATTTTGCCATCTTTTTTGTCTTTGCAGAATTTGCTAGCTGACTGTTTGATCAAAGGAGGGAAGTTTACTTCTTGATCTCTCAATGACCCGGGTAGGCTACCGCGTTATTCAGTAATAATGGAGTTTTGGTGTCTAGCCTGGAAAACATCACAAAGACAGCTGGCATTGGCCCTGGCCACCCACACTGCGGTAGAAAGTGGATGGATTAAAATACACAAAATTTTTTTTATACTTCTAACACTGTGATTTGTATAATGTTTTACTTTAAATTGTCAGTGGAAAACAAAAATTTTAACGTGTTAAATGGTTGAGAGCCAGTTTAGTCACATCTGGCTCCCAAGGCATAGGTTCCCTACCCCTGCTCTAGAGAGACTGTTTTTTAAAAAAGCGACTAGCGACAAATCTAGCGACTTTTTCTGGTTTTGTTGGAGACTGTTGGACTCTGACATGAAAACACATATATTGCTCTTCTCAGCAAGCAGCAGGTGCTACTGTGGGCTCCTCTGCTATAATGAAAGCACTCACAGACTATCTAAGACCCATCTAAGACATCTAGGCTCCCAAAGTGGGGTATGCCAATTGTAATGGGGACATGTGAATAAAAATGAAAAACAATTAGCGAGTGTGCCTGAATGCCTCACAGGGCAAGAAGAAGGGAGAAGAAAGGAGACGCAGCACTAAGTTGCTAATTGCTTTGTGTACATCATATGAAGAAATAAGTCAGTTTGATGATTATTTTGCACATTAAGTGTTTAATATTGAAGATTTCATTGATATTGGTTGCACTCGCCGCATGGTGCAGCGGTGAAAACCAGCTCTCATTGTGAGTGGTGCTGGCAAAGTTAATGCACGATTAACATGCGCACGTCCTGTTTGACCCTCGGCCCACACCAGAGTTTGAGGAAGTAGCGGTAATTGTCGAGCCACAAGCGGGAGCAAATATTGTGCAGAAATGTACAAAGGAAAGGGTATTTTGCATATAATTATATTTAGTAGGGTGTCTTTAGTGGCTAACAGCTAATGTCCCAGATACTAACGTTGATCTAGCAGACTTCAGCATAATAAGAGCAGACGGGGACAAGAGCCTGTGGAAAGCGCAAAGGAGGTGGGCTTGCATTGTATGTGAACAAAGGGTGGTGTCGTCCTGGGAATGTGAACATTAAAATGTCCATCTGTAGTAGGTATCAAGCTCCTGCATGTCAGCCTAAGTCCCCTACTACATGCCCAGTAGGGGTGGGAATCTCTGGCCACGTCACGATTCGATGCGATTACAATTCAGAGGCCTGGGATGCGATGATAAAACGATTATTGATGCATCTCTTTGTGTGATCATTACTTTCTCCATTTTTTCAAGCATAATTTTTTCTTTGTTTTTACTCACTGTGTCCTATCAAAACAAAGCATATTTCTAATGATCCACAATTGAAATAAACATGAAACAGATTAATTTCCGAGAACTTTTTGACATTTCTAAAAAAAAAAAAAAAAAAGAATATAGAGATTCAAAGAAAAAAGCAGCAGCATGGGAACTTGTTGGCGTCAGAGTAAACATATTAGGTAAGTTTACATGAAATTAAAGAACATTTATGAAAGTTTATCTTCAGTACTAGCAAGATCCGGTACTAACAAGAGTACTCCATCAACATGGGCCGCTTTTCCCACTCTGAACTACTTTGATACCCACAAATTCCCTCCAAATCTGACAGCCGATCAAAACCGTGGGAGACTCTGGATGTGAACGTGTCACTCACCAGTGTAGCTGGTCACAGCAGCTCGTTGCCACCAGTGTGCAGGTTTGCTAGGGTTTGATCAAAGTTATTGGTCTCCACTGTCGCTGTGATTGGAATTGTCAGTACGTCGACTTGCCAGAGAGAAGCAACAAGGTACTGAAGCACTGCCTGTATTTTTTATTGTCATTTGTACAGTGATACCTTGGCATACAAGTGTCCCAACTAACAAATGTTTATTTTAGATGTGAGCCGTCTCTCGGCTGATTTTTATTATTATTTTTTTTTTATTTTTATTTTTATTTTTTTGAACTGCGAGCTAAAATTTGTGTATGAGCTGCTAGTTAACAGTAGGCATGGCCAAGGACAGCTGTTTGGGGGCTAATGTCAATGTGACCATGGCTGAAGAGCTAGCAGCGCTAACATTAGCGTACATTTGCAGCTCACTGGCTAGTCATGAACACATCAGTAAAACATACGTACAGTACAGGCCTAAGGTTTGGACACGCACAATACAACCTGATGGTCCCAACCCCATTAATAAGGCAAGAAATGTCACTAAGCAACCCTGACAAGACCCACTTGTGAAGTGAAATTATTTCAGGTGACTACCTCATGAAGCTCAGAGAGAGAACACCAAGGGTTGGCACCACTATCAAAAAAAGATATAAGCCATAAAATATATGTCAATAAGAGATTTACATCCCTAGATATTCTTGATAAAAACCTATTTCTGTCTGTGAATAAGCGTGATTAATTATGAGTTAACTAGGGAGAAAATGAAATTAATTGTCATTAAATATTTTTATCGATTGACAGCTCTACTTTTACTTGGACTTCAATGTAATTGACTTGCTTCTCTACCCACTAGTTATACTGTATACTGTAAATACAGGTCCAGCAGAGAAAACAGAACATGAACAAGAGATTTAGGTGGGAGTTGTAGATGTCCTTATATTGTGGATATGCCAGAGCAACGCTGCTTTAGTTTCCATTGTATTTTTAGCTAACAGGCAGCATGGGACGGATGAATGTCATTCTTTGCCCTGTCATGTGGCACACAGGGAGGTGTCACTGTACAGCTTGCCCCTACTTTGCATTCATGAGATGGTAGCAAAAAAATGTATTTTGCTCTGACTGTCACATTTTACTTATCACTGAAGTGACTTTGAATACAGTTGTATTTTAATTGCTAAACAAAATCAGACTGTGAACTATCTCTGCTGTTAATGACAATACATGTGATATGGAAGTGGCATTCACACTTATAAACCTTGCAATCCAACCTTCCCAGCGTCGCTTTTTTTTTTTTTCCCCAATAGCTGCTGACATATTAATGTAGAAACTGTACTACATGTCTACATGTTATCAAACTTACTTTAAAACTTCAGAACACGATCGCTTCTATCAAAACACGTGATTTAGTAGAGTCTAATTCACCCCTGCTTCCTGTATTTTTTTTTTTAGCGTAAACAAAGTTAATCTACTGCAATCAGCAATCCATTTGACATGTGTCTACATAACTACACATCAGCAGCTACAACTGCCGCCATTATATTGACTTTTAGCATTTTTTATTTTTGTTTCAATTTGTGGAAAATTGGGGGTTCTGCAGGCACTGAGTAGCTGTGGGCCTTTTGAGGCAAAAATAAATTCCCACATCTACTGTGAAATTTTGGAAGCACCGCATTCCCTCTCTAATGTCTAAAGTGCCAAATAGACAGGCCAGACGCAGTGTCTCTTTCTGCTCTGCCTCGACTGGCCAGAGGATGTAACAAAAATGTCAAAAATGACAAAACATAAAAGATTCATCCTTTGCCCATACACCACCAATTCTCTTAAAATCATTGAAATAATGTGTGTGACATATTGCTGACATGTAGATACTGTATTAGTCATTAGTAGTTCTCCGTCAGTCATGTTTCTAGCTTGCATGATTTGTTTGGTTTATATTTGCAATGCTTTCCTATTGCCCTGCACTGGTGTCTCCTACCCAGTGACAGGGTGTTGTGGAACTGAAGCTGCCTGAAAAGCAGAAAATGCGTACTAGTACACAATTCTCCAGACTATTAATTATTAATAGTAATGATTACAGTATAAGGACACACTGTCATTTTATGCTTTCTAACTTGCAGCTGATGAAAGGTGCAGGTGGTGGATATTGCTGGCCGCTGCAGCAGTGAGAAGGAATAGTTTTATGGCTATGCTGTCTTGACTTACCAAATTGAGTAGGCAGCACAGCATGCCTCGCTAATGAAACGCTGTGCCCACACCCTCTTACTCAATATGTTTGGAATTGTAGACGTCCTCTGGAATTAAGAATATAATTGGGTAGACACGCTTCCAAAATGTGTTTCCAATGTAATGGTCTTTGGGTGGGTAAAGCTTTCAGAATATGACAGCAGTGGTGGAATGTGTACATAGAATTACATCAGATTTCCTTTGCCATCTGTGTATGTTTTAGTTTTGTGTCAAAACCGGATGATATATTTGGGATTCCTTGCCCACTAAATTGCAAACGTTGCATATTTAATTTTGAACATGGAGTGAAGTTGTGTTTTGCAAGACTTCCTGATGAGCAAAGCACTGGGGCCATTAAGTTCATTTTTAATCTGTGACACACAATAGCTCTGGCCACAAAAGCAGCAAAATGAAAAACACCACTGTACTGTAAAACAGCAGATGTATTTGTTCTTACCGACTTAAGCATTTCAAAGTTTGTACGTGCTTTGTAAAATTTCTTTGAACTCCTACACATAGCATTGTTCTGTGTGTCATTTCTCTTTGTGTTTATGCTGCAGCGCTGCACCATTCTGCACAAAATGTAAAACAATTTTCTTGCGTAGAATTGAGATCATGATTCTCTGGCAGGATTTTTTCCACATTCAACACACACACACACACACACGAAGAATAATTTTAATGATGACCATCGTCATTATTTTTAGACTTATCGTTGTCTTGTTTGCTTTAAAAAGACTCCCAATGGGCTTGCTGCCGTTCTTTGTGGGAGGTCCCGGAAGGACCTTTTTTTTTTAATATAAAATAGAAAGACCGATAAAAATCCACTCACTTCTCACAGTACATTAATTCATGTAATTAGAAAAGTTAGAAGTTAATTTGTGTGATCGCTTCCCCCACGACCTGATATAAATGGTAGTCCAGGCAAGTTGGCTTGGCTGCTGCGGCACCGAGAGAATGAAAATAGTGCAGTGGGTAAAATGGCAGCATTTGTTATAAAGTAAATGGAAAAAACACATTGGCATTTTTAAAGGGACAATTTGCTACGGTTAGGCGGCTGCCAAGAGGGTGCAAACTTTGAATGTGCTCCAAGCAATGTAACTGGTCCTCTTCTCTTACTGCCCTGACATAGGGAGGATCAGCATCGAGCATCAGAAACACAAATTACTGTACATTGTACAGATGAGAACACGAGCATTTAAAAAAAAAGGCTGTTATTTTTCTGAGAAACTTATTTCAGGCCTGTCAAGAAACATTCCTAAATTTATGTTTTAATTTTTTTTTTTACTTTTTTTTTTCTATTATTATATTAAAGTGGGCTTTGTTTTTTCGTTTTATTTAATTTTACACATATGAATACAGGACTCAAAAATCCTTGCAACCTGCACTTCTGTTTGTTGTATTCCGTTGTTGTAATGAGTAAAATGGAAAAAGTCTAAAACTTGGATTATGTTTGGGGCTACAGACGATTTTTCTTTAGTATAATAGGAGGCCAAATGGTTGCCGACCCCTGGTCTATACAGTCACTTAGAGCAGGGGTGTCCAAAGTGCCTCCCGGGGACCGTTTTGGGCCTGCAGCATATTCTAAAAATGAAATAAATTCATTACTGATGAGGTATATTATTAGATATTACACTAATTTGCTTTGTCACCTGTAACACAAAGCTAAGATTTTTTTGGTCTGATAGCATAGATATGTTGTCCTACACAGGATTGGGTTTAGCATCTTTAATGTACGAAATGGACCAAAAAAGGGGCGAGTTGCAAAATTGTCTTGAATGTTAATCGAGGTTGGGAATTTGTTTTGTGTGTGTGTGTGTGCAGCTTTATACGCTGGGAAACTTCAACTTTTTCCTGCAGTACAAATGTCTTCATATGTCTCTCTTGCTGTATGAAATATCTGTCTTATGTATTACAGGCACTTGGCGGGAATGGGAAATGATGGAGGACAAAGGCCCTCGTGTAGCTGACTACTTTGTGGTGGCGGGACTGACTGATTCATCCAAGCCTTTGGACCGGGAGATCCACTTTGATGACGCCTGCCACAAAACTGCCAAGCCGAAGGCACCCATCACCGACGTGGCTGTGGTGATCCGCTCAATGGGTGATGAGGTGCCCCCAGGGTTCACATGCATTGAGACCACACCAAACGGGCATTCAGCTGATTTCAATAATGGAGGGCTCATGGCACCTCAGATCTTCCTGTGCTATAGGCGAGGTTGTGACAAGCCACCACTCACTGACTTGGGGTAAGACAAGGGACACAAATCTACTGTTTTTGTCGGTCACTATAATGAAGAAAGCACTCTTTTGCATGGAATAATATACTGTACAATATAGATAGCCTAGATAGCTGTAAATATAAGTCAGATAAGTACAATGGGACACAAGTATCAACTGAGCAGGTTCCTTTTCAATATCTGACCTCCCTTTGTTCCCCTACTTTCCCTTATTATCTGGAAAATTTGCCTTATTTTCAAATGCAAATGTTGACAGGTATGCCCATTGTGTCCATAAAAATGACATGCACATGCGTCTTGCCAATTATGCAAATTCGTGACTCTCAACTGGTGGGTGTCGCAGGGTCTTTGCCAAAAAAAATAGTGTAATGACTCAATTGACTCCTTGAACACACCTCGCATCTGTGCTATTCACTAGGCAGCCTTGGAACTGTTGCAAACCGTCGTTTTACATTTAATTACTAGTACAGTAGTACCTCGCATAACATAAACCTCCTTTTACGTAAATTCCACTGAACGTAAAGAATTTATGTAAAGTTTTTGCATCGTATTATGGAAGAAATTCCATATAACGTAAAGTGTCAAGCCGGTGCAAGTTTTTGTTGTTTTTTTTTTTTCAATCAACTTTATTTATGCCTCAAGTCGGTGCAAGTTCAGACTAACACTTGGTAAAGCCTTCTGACGCTTCACACACTCTGGCTGATTTTTGGGGCACCGCCTCCGCTCTCATCTCATTGGCAGATTTTCAGGGCACCGCCTCCGCTCTCATCTCATTGGTTGACTTATACAGCACGTTTGTGTGAGAGACAGGTTTCTCCCTTCAACCTCCTTCATCTTCGTAGTCGCCCTTAATCTAAGTTAAACAATTAAGTTAAGTTACAAATTAAAATTTTGCACACAGCATTATCTTGTAGTGCGTGTGCGTTTGTCTCTGGGACCAGGTGACTCTTAGACTCTTTAGGCTAGTCCTCCTCTTTCCTGCCTCCACTTGTGTGCTCCTGATCAAGACATCTCGTGAACGGTAAGATTGTTGTTGTTTTTCAGTTTTATTCATTTAAAGTAATCGTATTTATTATATTTTTTTATATTACAATGTTACGCTACTATGTTTATGCTAACGTTTTCTTATATTTTCCCACCATATTTGGTGGACTTTGAATATTTTGAAGTGTTAAAGGGGTGAGTTTGGGAAGATCTTGGAATGGATTAGGCTATTTACATGTATTTGACGCTTCGTATAACATAAAATCCCTATAACATAAAGGTTCTCGGAACGGATTATTTACGTTGTAGGGGCGTCTACTGTAGTTACTAAATAAGATATTTCAGAATTTGCTTTCAAAAATTTCTGCAGTTTGGGGTTTGGGTCGCCGCTTGTCACTGAAGGGTGATGGTGGGTCCCGCAGCCAAACCAGTTGAGAAGCACTGCTCTACATCCCACCCCCACAATAGACGACCACAAATAGATTCAGTCCTGTGGGAAACACTGCAAATAAACAATGATAAATGATTACTGTACTATTAATTTACATTACTATACCGCTGTAGTAATTAATCGATTTAACCGATGGTATTCAATTAATTGAATATTGATTACAAAATTTAACTATCCTCTATTTCAGCCTTTCAATTGTGATTTTTTTTTTTTTTATTTCCTTAGTCATCCATGAAAGCAGAGCTATTTTCAAGATCTTCACACATCAGCTTTGACTTTAGAAAACAGTAATCAACATTTTTGCCTCTTTTCTTAATTGTTGTGGCCCAAACCACTAACTGTTTGTTTTCTTTGTATTGATTTGGTTTGTCTAGGGCCTAAGCGATTACTCGATTAATCAAAACAACAAGCTTGAGATTGATCAACTAAGAAAATATTTGTTCGTTGCATTATTTGCAGTCCTACATTACTATACAGTATAAGTGATCCTGACACTTCCTGTTGATTTACATTTCGAATTAAATCAGCAGGCAAGTTGGAAGATACAGCAACATACTTTGACGGTACTGAGATGTTTTTTGTGTTGATTCAAATTAATAACCTTTGTGTAAACTAAATTGTACTTCTTTGCTTTATTAGACTGACTTTTCTTTCTGCTTGTTCCCACAGTGTCCTCTTTGAGTGGAAGGAGCGACTGAAGCAGGGCTGCCACCTTATCCAGACCACGCCCTCGGGTCGCCCAGCCAACATCAGTGGAAACTCCTCCCAGCGCATCTATGTCACCTACCAGCGGGCGCCTGAGAGGCAACCACATGCTGCTCTGGCTGTCACTGACATCTGTATCATCATCCCAAGCAAAGGAGAGACTCCTCCACACACCTTCTGCAAGGTGGAGAAGAATCTCAACAGCACTTTGGTAAGACCCCTCAGAGCTTAGACATGCTCGGGTACTGTCTGATTTTATACAATATTGAAAATAACCTCTGTGTACTAGTGTACCTCTGGCCGGCTTTTGGGGACCTGGCTCCATGCCGGGTCTCGTGGGTAGCTGCCTGGATAGCGGCGAGGAGCGTTCAGTGGAAAAAATGCGTGCCTGTTGGTCGCTCTCCGGGAGTTGAGGGCACTGATATGATAAAACATTTTTTTCAACATGTTTTTGCGATCGACCGGCAAAGTCCCAAAGATCGACTAGTATCTGACGACGGACAGGTTGGCGACCCCTGGTATACTGTATGCCTGTAATTATTTCTTAATATGTAAAACCCAATTTAAAATGTGTGGAATAAATGCGTGTGGCATATTATATGGTTTAGAACAGGGGTGTCCAAACTTTTTCCAGCGAGGGCCACATAGTGAAAAATGAAAGGATGCAAGGGTCACTTTCATATTTTATAAACCAACACATGTAGTTATGCTAATAAGTTATATACAGTATTTCAAGAAAAAACTGCATGTCAGCTTTGTGATAAAGGTGAAAAAGCCTATTTTATTATCAACTTTGGTCTTGGCTTTTTTTCCTCCCCATCTTTGCTGTTTTTTTTTTACTTTCTTCTTAAATCTTCATACATTTTCTACTTGTAATATTATGACTTTATTCCCATCATGTTTTTACTTTATTGCCATAATCTAACTTTCCCCCAACCTAATTTTCCAAAATTTACAACTTTACTTTTTGTTTCTTTCCCATAATATTGTTACTTTTAAAAATATATATTTTTTCTGTTAATATGTCAACTTTATGCTACTAAAATGACATTATTTTTCCTCATAATATTACAACTTCATTTTGTAAAATTACAACTTTTTCTCAAAAATAGGCATTTTTAGGGTTTGTTTTTTTTGGGTGCAACCCTTACTCGTGGGGGTCCTCGGGATCAGCTGTGTGCTCACTTTTTCCTCTCGTTTCTGTTTTCAGTGGGGCTCCTCTGTGTACTTGTGTTATAAGAAGTCTGTGACCAAAACCAACTCGATAGCGTATAAAGCAGGTAAGCCTTCAACACATATTGCAATTACTCATAAAGTGGTTGTAAAAATATTTTTATCCTTTTTACAATCATAAGTATTTATCATGTTAAAATTCCCCATCTATTGTTGCATCAGCCGTTTGGCAGAAATGTGTCAAGAAAGAACTGCCTAAATTGATTACAGTCAGGCTTGCACCTGCAGGCTTGACTGAAATCTGAGATAAACCTCTCTGGTCTGCCCTTCTAAATAGTGTAAATGGTTGCCATATTGTTAGCAGTAATATGACAGACTTGACAGTACCTATTAAAATCTGTCAAGTTGCTGGAGTACCCCGGAAATGGTTCTTTCTTCAACTGACAGCAAATAACACTGCACATGGATATCTGTTTCTCATTAAAGCTGTTGATGAGTAAAGTTTATTCAGAATTTCCCAGACTAAGTGAAATCCATATTGCAGCAATTTGAGCTTGGTGGCAAGCCTGCTTATACGACATCTGTCTCCATTTGTACAATAATGGGACATCGTATCGCAAACTGAGCAGAAAACACACAAAAACACCCATTAACCTTTTGTTGTTCTGTCAAATGTGTTGGAATGTTGTGTTGTTGTGCCTATAGACCAGGGGTGTCCAAACGTTTTCCACTGAGGGCCGCATACTGAAAAGTCAAAAGGATGTGGGGGCCACTTTGATGTTTGCACATGTATATATTTTTACATTTTGTAAAAAGGTTCAACAAAAGTATTACAGGCAAAGCTTTGTGTTATGATTTAACAGTGTCACCATTCAGGCTGTTTTTCTTCACATAGTGCATTTAGCTCTATTTTCTGCATTTTTGCTGGAGTTCTTTTGTTTAAATTTGTTTTGTTGGCCCAATAAAAAAAACAAGCTGCAAGCCGCCAATGACCCAACTGCTCTTCAGACACCCCAGTTATTGAATGATTTGCATTTTACATTACAAAAAGTGGATGCCTTGCTTTTGTTCCTCAAAGCATGCAACAGCCAGTGGTACTGCTATACATGCTACTTACTATCGTATGACAATGAAACTCTCTTGTATCTTGTATCTTGTATCTTGTAGTACTGCACAGGAGGGAAGTGATGCACATGCGCACAAAACACGACGTCACACGCGTAGCCGTGTGTTTACGGAAGTAAATACGGCTTGACACACATAGCTATCGTTTGCAATCTCTTTTGTTCCGCCATTTTTGGTTAATCTAAACAATTTTATTTTGTGATCACTTTCATTGTGGAGACTCTTCCTTGTTTAAGACAGTGGCTCCACCTAATGTCTAAACAAAGATGTACAAAACAGATAAGTACAGTCACCCCTTGTTTGTTGCGGTTTATTTGTACCAGAATTTCCACAAAGTAGGATTTTTTTATTTATTATAAATCAAATATTTTTGTAGTTAGAACATAAAGAGCATGTTTCAGACCTTCTAAATGTGTGGGGGTTTTTTTAGCATTACAAATGAAACATGAAACACATTAAAACAACCCAATAGTCACTTTTACACTTGTTTTACCCAATATAGTTGACATAATTAATAGAAAATAAGACGTCTTAGACATAAAGACATTACATAGGCTCACATGTTAGCACTGACAGGATACGTAGTGGCTATTGTCTCATCAGTAAAATGTTCCTTACACCTAGTGGCCGCTGTAATAGAATACTACTGCCATGGCGCAGTGTACATTCATACAGGAGCTGCTGTCCGCCACTGCTAACCATGCTAACACGCAATAACTCTACAGTAGCTAGCTGACGTCACACACACGTGATACGGGCCAATTAAAAATGGATAGATTTGCCACATTTGACCCAGAGGCTGTAGTTTGGACACCCATACCATAGACCTTATTAACTTCAACACAGTCTGACGCTCATGCCTATACACCACCGCTCTGAAAGTTATTTTTACATAAACGTAAATGTCTTTTTGTCACGATACAGCAGTTTTTTTTTTAACTTTGCCTCAACAGAGCTGTAATTTTTCTTGTCACATTTCAACTGTATATTTTAGTGAAGTATGTAATTATACAGATTTTTTTTTAGGTTCTTCACAGCAGATTTGTCCTGAGTCTGTCTTTGTAGTTGAACTAAGTGCGTTTTACTACGATATAGGAATGTATGTATATAATAACAAATTGTTGGTAGGTTTTTCTTATTGCATCACACAAACACAAATACAATTGCTACTTCTTATCCAAGGAAATGCCCAAATATGTGATTACTGTGCACGGCTGACTCTTGCAAAGGCTGTCATTTATTCTGCCTCATACATTATCTTTTGTGGTTGAAGTAATGCTCTACATTTTTCCCAGGTCTAGTGCACGAAATGACATTCACAGGATTGTTTGTTTTATTTTTGTCCCACTAAGGATTATTCTGCAGATATCCAGAAGAGAATTATGAGTCTTTCCCACTGCCAGAATCTGTTCCTCTCTTCTGCCTCCCCATGGGAGCCACAATCGAGTGTTGGCCAATCAACGCCAAATACTCCCTGCCTGTTTTCTCTACTTTTGTCCTAACTGGAGCCTCTGGAGAGAAGGTAGGATGGATGTCTGGATGGGTTCACACTGCTTCTTTGTTTGAAACCAGCAAACATCTGCTGCTTCATCACAAAAGGCTGCCACTCACCTTACACCTATACTGAGGCACATTTTGAAGGGGTTGTCGTGATAAGGGTGAAATCTTTTACATCCCGAGTGTGAGTTTTGTTGGGTCAATGCAATAAATTGCCTGATTTTTGAGCATCAATTTATTTTAAGAAATATTTTGAGATATGTGTATACTTGCGGAGCCAGCTTTTGAGTCTATGAAGCCTTCATACTCTGACAAAAAAAATACATCTTTCCCAATCTGTTTCCTACAGTGAGAAGTACAAAACAAATGACGATTACCCAAACCGGAAGGGGAAGGTAGCAAATCCCGGATTTACAGAAAGTGATAACGTTTTGACCTATCCGATACAAAGATTGGGTACATTCTCCTTTCATTTTGTCGGCGGCCAGGAAGTGCAAAAAACACTTCAACAAATCGTGAAACACTTCCAACAATTCAAAAAACAAATTTACCAAAGATGAAACGAATGAGCATTTCAGTTGTATTTATTTATGTGATACATAAAATGCGTACGCTGTTTTACGTTAAATCACGCTAGAATTAAATCCGAAGGAACATTCAGGCTGGTGTCTGTGGTTCTATAACTGGTATTGCAATCGCTCCTCCAGTTATATTTGCTAGTCACAACCTTTCATAATAGAAAGCAAAGATTCAAAAACAACCCACAACAAAATACTGTAGTCATAATAAAGACGTATCATTTAAGTAATGTGATCATTCCTCCACATGCGATAGGGAGAGCACAGGAAAATTGTAAACATGCAACGATGTACAGACAGAAATAGCATGCTGTCATGTAAACAAGATGTGAATAATAGTCCTTCGCATGAGAAGGGACAGGGGAGCAGTCGAAGCGATCATGATAGATTACATATTTTGATGTAGTTTTAAGCACGTGAATTAAGACTTTAAACAGTAATATGTACTTTCAATTGAAAAAATTTTTTTTTTTCAGTTTTCATGGGACATTTGGGGTGGGGCCCTAGAAAGCTCGGGGCTCCAGGCAATTGCATGCGTTTGCCGATGGCAAATCCGCCCAAGCGTCCACTTCACTCACGCAATTCACTACTTCCTGAAGGTGCACTCTAAGCATAATGGGAACTGTGGTTCTTTTAGCCATAAATGAGCCGCATCACTGTATAAGCCGCAGGGTTGAAAGCATAAGAAAAAAGTAGCGGCTTATGCACCGGTATCTGGTACTAAATGTAATTACCTTGACTGTCCAACAGGGTCCCCCAAAGCAGCATTTTGGGGCCGATTTTATTTGCAGTCTAGATAAATGACCTGCCTGAAGTGTGTCAGATTGTTAATGTGCAGATGTATGAAGTTATTTTTACACATGCAAGGAACCCTCACACAGCATCACAAATTTTAACATCAGCAATAGCTCAAGTGCAAAATTGGGTCACCAAATCATGTCTGCAACTAAACGCAAAGAAAGCAGTCTGCATGATGTTCACAAAGCAAGCAACCCAACTAGAGTGCTACAATATATTCTTGGAAGGTGTGGAACCCTTTCTAGTTAGTGAATTTAAATATTTAGGCTTGATGTTGGACTTGACATTAACGTTCAAAAAAACATGTCAAACAAATCACAAAGGCATTTAATGTTTCAAACTTTAGACAGGTAGGACTTTTTATGGCTCTGAATGCTGCAACGATGTTTTTGCCGCAAGGATGTTTTTACACTCAGAATGATTTTTTTTTTTTTTTTTACATAGAATACTGCATTACAAACCATAGAATCTCTTTTTAAAAAGCTTCTTTTTCATAAAACTTTTTTTTTTTTATCTCATCACTGCACTGTTTTGGAAAATCAGTTTTGTTTTGTTGTATCTTTCACCATAAGACTTGTGCATCGAGATGAGTCTTCCTAGCGATGTCGTCAGTTCTAAGTTGAGAGTCTAAGTTGAGAGAGCAAGCTTGTCCGGATGTTTAGTTGGTAGCGTGTGGGATCTCAAAATTGACCAACTTCTCAGCTTATTGCCACAACCTTCGACTATGCACGTGTGAGGGATGATTTAGAACCTAGCATTAACTGTTCCAAACTCAAACTTTCTCTTTAGAACACACGGAAAAGGGAAAAACTTGTGTTCATGTCTCACATAAGGATTGTTGATGATGGGCAAAATTAAAAAAAAAAGTGCAGTTTTCCTTTACCAGTAAGAGATTCTCAGACATACACAGTCTTCAAAACCGATCCCAAAAAGTGGATGAAACAAAACCAAGTCTATGACCACTTTTACCTTTTTTTAAAAAAATTTTTTAAGCCTTTTAATGTTATGTGTTTGTTCTTGTCTTTTGTGTATTGTGTGTTGTTTTTTTATTGTTATTTCTGTGTTACCTGCCTGGGGACATAAGATGGAAACTAGCAGTTGGGCTATAGTGTGGCATATTTACATCTGTATTGGTGGCAGATGTCCATTAATATGCATTTTTGGACATGCAAAATTGTGTATTGTGCTATGTGATGTGCTCCGGTGTAACTTGTATGCATGTTCAGGATGAATTAAACCATTACCATTACTATTACCATTAATATGCGTTTTCCCTAATAAATAAATAAATAAAATATGAAAAATGTCCTTAAACATTAAAGTAAAAAATAAATAAATAACTTAAATTAAAAATTAACTTGACCTTCTTTATATATTGTAGGACAGAGGTTCTCAATTGCTTTGGCTGCAAGTCCACCATCATCCTTCAATGACAAGCGGCAACCTTAGGGATTACAACCTAGGGATTTAAACGTAAATTTCTCAAATATATTATTTAGTAAATTACGTTCATTTATTTACATTTTAGTAGCTCAATCAATAAAAGGAAGACACAAGAAAGTTTATGGAACCAGAGGGCCCTGCTGTTGGGGCAAAAAAAAATGTAGCTAGCCGTTGGAGAGATGCTAGACTGCTTCCTGAGTTGCCATTGAGCAAGGCACCAACCCACTTCAGCTCAAGGGTGCCTTCATACTGTTTGTGCACCCTGTCACTCTGACGTCCCTTCTTGCATGTGTATGGTTTGATTCTTTTCGGTGAGTAACACAGATGTCTTGAGGAAGGAAATACTGTCAATGTACTGATGCACTGGTTGTATTATACTGTGACAGTAAATAGCACACGTGATGAGCTGTTAATCCAACATCCTGTACGTATCTCATGGTTCCAGGTATACGGTGCTGCCATACAGTTCTATGAGCCCTACCCACAAGAGTGTCTGACTGATCAACAGAGCACCCAGCTGGGCCTTCTAAACACAGATCCACACAAACCCTCTTCCCCCTGCAACAGCTCAGCTGATGTCACAAACAGCACAACTTCCTCCACCTGCTCTGTTTACACCAACAAATGCATCTGCCTGCTTTCTCACTGGCCCTTCTTTGATGCTTTCCGCAAGTTCCTCACCTTCCTGTATCGCTATTCCATCTCTGGCCCGCATGCCCTCCCCATTGAGAAGTGAGAGCTAATAAATGTTCTATATTTGGTTACGAAACATTGCTGTATAATTTTCAAGGCATTATACCAATGTCTCTGCCATTACATCACCATATTTTTGATTGTCAAAGTAAAACTGCTGCTAAAAGGAGTTCTATGACAGCCCTTACGTTTGTTTGACATTGTCCCGTTTATCTGTTGCATGATAAAATATTTATCATTTATATGCTTATATACATCTGCTCATAATTGTCTACAGCGATTATATCAAGAGAAACTTTAGCTCGCCCCTGTTGTTTTTGGACTCAGATGTTAATTGTTTTTCTCAGGCACATTTCTCATTTTATGCACAAAGTTCCCTTCCCTTCCTCTCAGAGGCCTCGCATCCTGGTGCAGGTAAGCTTTGCCTGCAAAAGGGTGCATGTTATAACTGAAAAAGGGGTTAAGGGGTTCTTAATCCCGCTTTTTCACTTTTTGCCTTTTGCACAGCTTTCCCCTCATGACAGCCTGATGTTGAGCCAGCCAGTGTCTTCTCCTCTACCACTCAGGTATATGTGTCTACACAAGCGCTAAAGACAGAAATAACTGAGTTTTCAGAGAATTATTGTCTTATGAATTTGATTAAACTTGTGTGCATTTGTATTTTTTTGAAGTGGTGGACGATTTTCCACGTTGCTCCAGAACCTGGGACCGGTGAATGCTGTCACTCTTCTGGTGTTTGCTGTCACTGAACAAAAGATTCTGGTCCATTCGTTACGACCTGCCGTACTGACCAGCGTTACTGAAGCTTTGGTATCTGTAAGTTGCTGCACTGTGATGGACTGAATGGTATTGTCTTCTCTGCAAGACTGGTTACCACCTTCCAAACTTACTGTAGCTGTGTGCTGCTTTTCTACTCAATTTCATGCAAACAGTGCTTTTTGTCGCTGCTGTGCAAAATGAATGCCACTTCTTTTTGTTTTGTAATCTTCAGATGATCTTTCCCTTCCACTGGCCATGCCCATATATTCCTCTGTGCCCGTTGGCACTGGCTGATGTGTTGAGTGCCCCATGCCCGTTCATTGTAGGAGTGGACTCTCGCTACTTTGAACTGTATGACCCCCCTCCAGATGTGAGCTGCGTGGATCTGGACACCAGCACCATTTTCCAGTGAGTGCACCCTACTGCTTTCTGAAGTGCTACCCTGTTCGTATACAATGGAACCTTAGTCAAAGTCATTAATCCGTTCCAGAATGGCCGACTGTAACATTAATGAACGCTAACCAAATAAATTTTTCCCAACAATATAAATCCAATTAATCTGTTTGAGAAAGCCAAAAATATTAACACAAAACACGTTTTTATAGTTTTAGAGTTATAGTTTTGCATACTAGAAAAATGGAAAATGCAGATGATTATTGCCAAAGACACAATTTGGCAGCAAGCACATCACTGACACATTCTTCGTGTTATTTCTTGAATTCGTTGAATTCATCATTTGTTTCTCGCCTCAAGTCTACAAGTATACTTTTCTTTTGATGCACGGGTGCAAAATAACCCAAAATTGAGCCAAAGTGCTGGCATTTGACATAGAATGTAAAACTATCAGTGTAAAACTACAAAAACATATTTTCTGTTAAAATTTTTGAGACGTGGCAAAGAACTGCAGAGTTGGCCGCTGATGACATCATTGACATGTGACAGAACAGACTTTCGGTTCCTGTTTCAATGTCTTAAGTTAAAAGGAACGTTTTCTGATTTAAAAAAAAAAAAGAAAAAAAACATTAAGAACACAGTTGGACTCACATAGCAATATTGAACGCTAATCGAAAAATGTACGCAAACAGAGGCAAATCTAGTTAGTTGGCCACAGGGGAAAGACCTTCGAGCTGTGGCCAACTAACTACAGATAGATCATCAGTGTGTAAATGGTCTTTCATCTCCAAGGCACTCAAAGTGTATTTATTTATTTTGCAGTCTAAAAGGAAATGCAAAAGCAATTTACTGGTTCTTGAGGGGAGGCTAGGCTAGGTTCAAATAATTTGTTTGGCCTCATCCATTGCCAGCCATGCCTAGGGCGGTATGAACTCTCCCAGACCAGAACTGTTGTGCATGTTTTTACTGCCCCCTCAGCTCTTCCAGAGCTAAGGTTATGTGCCTTTTGTGTTATGTGTCTGCTTTTCCAGTAATGAAGATAAGCGAGCGCTCACGTGGAAGATCTTACCAAAGAAAGCTTGTAAGATTCTAATGAATGTGCTGAACACTCTCTATCAGCAACTGGTTGATGGTGAGTACTGATGGAGCAATTACATTATTTGACTGAATCATTTCATTATGGACATAGGAAACTTGTTCGGTATTGTTTCTCCAGTGAACTAAAATCAGGTAATAATCTTATGTGATTTCCTTATTACGATGCTGTTTCTTTAGCTGGACAAATCGAATAAGTACATTTAAAAAAAATCTCAGTTGGAAAAATTGTCCCCCTCCGTTGTAAGTCAGACATTCCTTTTCCAAGAGACATAAATAACCCCTTGTGGAACGCACGGGGCTCAAATTCTAATTTTAAATAAAACAAAACTGCCTAAAACAA
The DNA here is from genome assembly GCF_027744805.1 of Dunckerocampus dactyliophorus. Taxonomy (NCBI): domain Eukaryota; kingdom Metazoa; phylum Chordata; class Actinopteri; order Syngnathiformes; family Syngnathidae; genus Dunckerocampus; species Dunckerocampus dactyliophorus. Next base: position 31,861,712 of record NC_072821.1, on the reverse strand, counting down.
AAGTACAAGTTCCAGATTATCCATGCACCAGAAACCAAAGTTACTGTTTATTTTGTCTACAGGTCAGGACCAGCCTGACAGCCTGCTAGAGTTCACCGTCAGCGGTTTATCAGAGTTGAACTGTGGGAAGAGTATCAATACTGTGGAGCTGGAGATCCAGGAAGCCTTTCTGCGGTTCATGGCAGCCATTTTAAAGGGCTACCGTTCATTTCTGCGACCCATTACCCAGGCACCATCGGAGAAAGCCACAGATGCCAGCTCACTTTTTGACCTGCAAGGTATGGAAAATGATGCTTGTGGAACACAGTTTAGTGTAAAGCAGAGAACAACATTAAGCTTCTGGAATGGCCTTCACAAGGTTTAAGTGGACTACGCTTAAAAGTCAAGTCTGTGCCAGCAAAACAACCCATCTAAAATAACGGTACCAATTCTGCCAAAAAGTGTGGTCACAAATCCAGCCAGAGTTATAACAGAAGCTTGTCAATGGCTACAAAAAAAGCTTCTGGTCGAGAGTCATATCAACATTCATTTCTCCAGGGTTCCTGAAGAGCCGTGACCGCTCCCACCAGAAGTTCTACTCCCTGATGACCAAAACCCAGATGTTCATCCATTTTATTGAGGAATGCTCCTTTGTTAGCGACAAAGACGCCAGTCTGGCCTTCTTCGACGACTGTGTGGAAAAAGTAAGTTTCTAATAATAATTTATATTAATACAGTTGACAAACATAATATAGGAAACAATAATACGTTCTAAATGCTGCGATTGACTTGCGACTAGTCAAGGGTTCACCCCGCCTCTCGCCTGAAGTTTGCTGGGATAGGCTCCAGCGTCCCCCGCGACCTTAATGAGGACAAGCGGTACAGAAAATGGATGGATGGTTGAAGGCTAGGATAGGCTCCAGCTCATCTGTGACCCTAATGAGGACGAGTGTAAAAAATGTGCCTGGCCATTATAACATGGAACACTAAAATCTAAAGTGGAAGGAGATGTACAGTGAGAGGATAGGGAGTGTTGTTTGTTGGAGGAGGTTGGAGACACATGAGGTGAGATGATGGCTACCTGAAGGGCGTGCCAGAGTTAGTGGTTTGAAAAAGTGTTTGCCCCCTTCCTGATTTCTTTTTTTTTTTTTATACGTTTGTCACACTTGCATTTTTCAGATCATCAAACAAAATTAAATATTTGTCAATGACAACACAACTGAACACAAAATGCAGTTTTAATATGAAACTTTGTATTATTAAGGGAGAAAAAAATCCAAACCTACATGGATGGCCCTGTGTGAAATAGTGATTGGACCATGTAGGTTTGGATTTTTTATTTAAAGTTTCATTTAAAAACTGCCGTTTGTGTTCAGACATTGATGTCATTGACTAATATTTAAATTTGATGATCTGAAATATTTAAGTGTGACAAAAATGCAAAAAAGGAAGAAATCAGGAAGGGTGTAAATACTTTTTCACACCACCATTGTGTGTATGTAGTTTATTGAGGACTTTAGTTAGGCTTCTGCATTAATTAACAATTTGAAAAGATGTAATTTTTTTGTACCAGTAGTTTGGTTGAAGTGGGTGAGACCATGGAGGTAAGGAGTCTGTTTACGGTAAAGCATAACAAATAGAGCAAGAAGTAGCCAAAGAACCAATTTTAAATGTGATTTTTATCGAAAGAGACCGTTGCCAATGGAGTGGTATCAAAGATGTCTATCTTTATGCGAGGTCTGTGTTTGTTTACCAGGATTCTTCTGTGCTCCACCGATAATACTAATATGTTCTACATAAACAGTCGTCATCCTGAATCTCCTTTCCGCTCTTGTCTTTTCTTGTCCTTTCTACCTTTTTATTTGTGAGCAGTTGTACTGCTCAGAGCGGAGCGCTGACAAAGGGAGCAAGGTATGTCAGTTTTGACTTGTTTACCAACTATTATGGTTTCCATTTTGTTTCTCTCTCTATTAGTAACTCCCAAGATGAATTTTCCCAAGCAAACAACAACAAAACACACTATCATCAAGTAGAAGCTTTAGATTGACCCATTTGTTCTCTTCTGAGCTTTCATGATTGTGTTCCTTTTCATTCTCAACTGCAACAATTTGATGTAATCGTATTTATAATTTACTGGAACTTGCAGGAAGGTAATATACAATATGTAGCTGAAGGGCTTTGTGCTCAATATGCAACTCAACAAAACCTAACATCCGCAATCAGACTTAATTGGTCCTGCGGTGGTTATCAACTGAATTTGTCAAGTCCAGTTTGTGCTAAGTGCGTGTTCATGTGAAAGGGGGCGTTTGATATCATATTATTCTACTTCAGCTGAAAAGTGAAGCGATTCCAGCCAGTGTATTTTACAAAAAATTTGTACGTACTCATTATGGCGCTTCATGAGGAGTTCCCAAAAGATTATGACTGCTAAAAGCAACACTGTTTCCGCCAATACAGGGCGGAAGGACTGCTGGCATGCCAGCATGCAACGTGTGAATGCGCAAGTTAACACTGATTATTATAAAAAAAAAAAACATACCCTACCCTAGTCTTTTCATTTATCAACGCTCGGAACTGCACAACTTTGACATATTAAATCATCCATTAAAAAATAAATACATTGGAGCACCAACTTTCGTTTTCGATGATATAAGTTCATTAAATATTTTTAATCTGCTTTATCTCTTTGTGACCGCTAGATGGCAGTGTTTTGCATGTGACGTGTTTTGTGGCAACTTTTTAAATTGTTTTCCTTTTTATAATAAAAGTCTTTTAATGCCATTGATTGGTGCCTCAGAGTGCTTATTCCTCCAGAAAATATTGTAATATAAGAAGACTAACAGGCTCAGTACTCACGCAAGGACTCCTATGACCTTTACATCTGCTAACATTAATTATTAATAGTTCATATTGCATTTTTTTTTCTGGTGCTCGAGTGTAAATATCTAGCGTATTCCCTCAGCTGAAAATGTAACTCACTCATAGACGGATAATATCATCAGGGAATGCTCTTTTTTTTCCACATCCCCTCGGGAACCTCATAGGTTCTAAATAAATGGTGACGCCATCTCCTAATTAGTTTAACAGTGAAACAGTGGCACTTTCATTGCTGATTTTAAGCTGAAAGCCTGGACATCACCTGGTCCCGGCCAGGCTATGAGCTTAGCCTAAGCTGCCATGGTGATACAGCTGCTTTAAAAGAGAGCTACCTTTGCTGAACACGCAACTCCGGCTTTCCACTCAACACAGGTCGCTAACCCACTAAACTCTCTTCGCAGAATACCCCCCAAGTGATCAATTTTTCTGTACGGCTGAGCATGCCGAGCTTTCTTTTAGCGCATCAGTCTTGCTTTTGTCTGAAATGTCATCACATGAAAAGGAATATTTTTGGTTTAATGATAACCCACGGCGTTTCAATGCACTAAATTCGTCAGATTAATGAAATAGTTGAGTTTCTCCGGTTTTCATATCACAGCGTGACGTCCCTGTTTACAGTCATCCCTTGTTTATAGCAGTTAATTGGTTCCAGACCATGTTAAATTAATTTCCATAATATAGGATTCAGTAGAATATTTTTTAAGTAAGTTTAGAAAACCTGTTTATGACTTTCTAAATACAAGTTTTAACTATTAGAGCAATGGAGACATGAAATAACACCCCTATAGCACCTTTACATTCCTATTATTCATTGTTTACACCACTTTGCACCTCTTATGCTGCAGGGAGACGGCTTGAGACGGCTGCTAGCTAGTAAGCTAACCAGTTAGCCTCAAATTTATTTCACCTAAACTTAAGAAGCCAAAAACTGACCACTTCCACACGGGTTGGGAGAACTTTATTTCATTCTTATCATGTCGGACATGCCACGGCTGACTTTATGACTTCGTGCAATGTTAAGGTAATGTAAAGTCTCGATCTTTTGTCTTTACTTCCGCCTAGTGATCAGAATACTCTATCTCATTTGTATTTCAATATGTTTTGACAAATAATAGACCATTGTCTACCACAAAACAGTGATCATTCATCTATTAATTCATTTCTGGAAAAGCACGATGTAGCAAGTGAGCGATAATCAAACTGAGTGCTGCCAGCATTGCTGCAGAGGTTGAAGGGATGTACATGTACAGTATATCTCAACTGCAATTATTGGCCATGCGCTGTGTGCCTCCCAAAACGCTAGATGGCGCTTATGCTCCTTTCAGTGCAGGTGAATTTTTGGCTTTTCAGGTTGACATTTTACCTCACATATGAACAAAGCATCTCAGCCAGTGTTGCCAGATTCACCTATTACAAGCGACTTTGGGCTTCTTTTTGTAAAGATGCTTGCAAATTCTCAAGTTAAGTTACAATTATTGAATACTACTTTGCGGAAATTCACTTCCGGAAATTCACTTTGATTTCAAAGGAGTCAGTGCCTCGTCAGCTATGAACATGAAAAGAAAAAGGCTTGATTGTCCTTAAAGACAATGACTAAAGACAACAACAACAGACTAAAAAAAAAACAACAAAAAAAAAGAAAAAATATGCAGGTCTTGATGCTACAAAGAGAAACAGTACTCCAAAGTGTGATGGAAAAGTCGCATGCATAGTTTCAATCAGCTGTAATAGATTTAGATATCATTGTACCATCATTTGAACATAGTAAACAATGTGTTTTTTACACTCATCTGCAGATCGATGGAGAGAGACCAGATGAGGCTAGGTTGATAGAGACCGATGAACCCCATCGTAGTGAGCACACAGTCTTCATCACACCGCCAGAGCTGCCCTCTCTGCCTGAAGGGGAAGTACATCCCTTATGCTACAGGTATTAAAAAACAAAATAAAAATTATTGTGTGTGAAAACACACTTGTTGTAGCTTCACATTCGAGATAATCTGTGAAACCAAATCAGTGTGATTTCTTTAAAACGTAAGCACGTGCGTGTGGCTGTGGGGAAAAAAAATCTATTTCAATTTCAATTTTAAGCCAGACGCATTTTTTTTTGTAAGATTGTGCAGCACCAATTTATGTTGCAATGTTGCCAATATTGACTTTGAGCTACCGAATAATTGTCCATAAGGTTAAATATACAATGCATCTGATTTAAGGGACGATGTAGTAGATGAATAGGAATAATGTAAAGTAAACGTGAAGTGAATGGTTCTCTGACAGACAGTTTAAATTAAGTTGTGTGTAGACCAGGGGTGTCCATATGTTTTTCCAATCAAGGGTCACATAGTGAAAAATGAAAGTATGCAAGGGCCACTTTGATATTTTGTAAGTAGATATGCTTACAAGTTATATATTTCAAGAAAACACATCTCCGATTTGTGATATAGCTGAAAAAGAGTATTAGTAGTATCAACTTCGCTCTTTTTTCTTTTTTTTCCCATTTTAGTTATTTTTTTTTAATTTTCTAAATTAAAATTTTCATCTTAATATTTGTAAATTTTCTTTTCATAATGTTATGACGTTATTGTCATAATATTTTGGCTTTATTCCTGTATTATTAATTTCCCCCAACATAATTTTCCAAAAATTACAACTTTATTGTATTTGTATTTAACTTTTTCTTTAGTGTCTCAACTCTATGCTACAAAAATAGCTTTTTCCTCATATTTTGAGTTTATTTTTGTAAAATTGCAACTTTTTTCACTCAATAGAATGACTTTTTTAAAATTATTTTTTGACTTTATTCTCGTAAAATTACAGCTGTTTTTTTCCCCCCGCTCATTTCAACTGTAATTTTCTTCTCGTAATTATGACTTTTATTACCATAATATTTTGACTTTATTCTCGGAACGTAACTTTTTCCGCAATCTTAATTTTCCAAAAATTACAACTTTATTTGTTGTTTTGTTTTTTTATAATATTACGACCTTTTAAGAAATGTTTTTCTTTAATATTTCAGCTTTATGCTATTAAAAATGTTATTTTTCCTCATAAAATTTGACTTTTTCTCTTAATATTTTGACTTTATTTATGTGAAATTGCTGCTCATTTTTCCATTTTTGATGCTGTTTGCTGTTTTTTTAGTTTACTTCAATTATATTTGTAGAATGTGCTGAGGGCAAATATAAAAACATCTGCGAGACGCAAATGAACCCCAGTAAGCACTTTGGACAGTCCTGGTGTAGACCCTTGCTCCCCCAAGAACCTGAACAGGATAAGCATTAGGAAATGATTAGCTGATCGGATCAATTATTGCAGAATGTTACAAGTGAACAAGATTCTCTTTATGTATGTTGTTCATCAGGTATGATGGCTTCCCAGTGTTAAGTTTGGACTTGTTTGACCCAGTGGAGGGGCTTCAAACCCCTTCCTCTCGCCTCACCGCCAGGCACAGCTGCCCCACAAGCCCGGCACCCATGTTTAGGCGTAGTAAGCAGGTGAACACCACAGGAGCATGCCTTTCAACCTGTTACATCAATCTCATAACTTTTTGGTGGATAAATTAATTGCTAAATAAAACAAACTTTGAATTTTTAATTCTATTCTGATCCTCCCACTTGTGAAAAGCACATTACCCCTTGATGTATGTCCGTTCTATTCTAAATAACTTGTGCACTTCTCTCCACCCTCATTTATGTCCACAGGAGATTAAATCAGCCCAGAAAATAGCCAAAAAGTACTCCTCCATCCCCCAGCTATGGTCCATGTGCCTGCTCCGCCATTGTTACGGCCTCTGGTTTATCTGTCTGCCAGCATATGTGAAGGTTTGCCATTCCAAGGTGCGAGCGCTTCGGACCGCCTATGATGTCCTCCGTAAGATGCAGGCCAAGAAGCTGCAGCCACCTGATGAGGTCATTTACACTGACATTAACATTAATAATGTTAATTTATTTTTTGTAATAGTGTTTAAAATGTACCTTTTGACTCACCAATTACGTTTTTTTTAAACTTCAACATAAATGCCTCACTATTTTCTTTTAGGTGTGCTACAGAGTGCTGATGCAGCTTTGTGGACAATATGGTCAGCCGGTCCTTGCAGTCCGGGTCCTCTTTGAAATGAAGAAAGCTGGAGTCCACCCCAATGCGATCACATATGGCTACTACAATAAGGTACACGTACAGTATACTCGTATGCGCAAACAAATTAAACCAAATGCGTATTGATGGCTGATAAAATGCGCTACTCTGGCTGATAATGTTCAATTAAAATATATACCTTATTTTCCGGACTATAAGTCCCTCCTCACTATAAGTTGCACAGTATTTGACAGAACTATCATCAGAGCAAGCTTTTTTTCTTTTTAGAAAGTGTCGTGGCTGCTCTTAATAACATTAACTTGACAAAAGAAGAAAATTAGGGGGCAATGTTTACACCAACAAAGAGACAAACTAAAAGCTACAGAAGCTCAAATTAGTCAACATCTTTTAAAGTACATGGACGTAATAAAACCATACCTGTTTAATAAATGTCAGGATGTTCTTGAAGAAGACACTTTTAATAAGTGACACGACACTTGGATGCATCCCTGTGTGTACAAACGTATCAAACAGCCATATTACAACACAAAAAGTAGATTTTTGTATTCACAAATCAATTAAAATAGACTGAAAATCATACGTGTGTATTTAGTGAGTGGCTACAATCTCCAAGCTAGACATCGTTAGTGTCCTAATTAAACAACACTGCTGTCTAAAATACCACATTTTAAATTTATAATTATATTTGCACACGACTTACAGACATACTGCCACCAAGGCAGAAGCATAATAGAAAGTAGGGGTGTAACGATTTGTTTTAATAACGATTCGATTTGTAGTACGATTTTGGTTGCCGTTATGATTCAAGGACGACATTGGTTTATTTAGAACGATACGATCCAAAACAATTCAAAAGCTGTGATCAACAGCCCATGGACCTTGGCAAGGACAACCATATTACAGAATATATAATAATTTAGGCTGTGACATTTGTTTGTAGCCATTTACATTTTTTGATAAGCAAAAAGTCCAGGAAAGAAAATAAAGTATCATTTCACGTAGGCCTCACTACACACGCCTCATTACAAATTGCATGTACACAGTAATTCCGGGGCAAAATTAACATATAAAATTAACATATTTCGCACCATCAAATTTTGTTTGCACAGAGATATTAAAGTGAATTTATATCCTCCATACCTTTTTATCTTGTCATGAAGCTCCGATCAATGAGTTTGAAAGGCTTAAAGTTGGACTTAACTTTCGATGTGACTCGATGTGGTCCAACACTATATAAGTATAAAGTATATACGTATAAATCTAGTATAAAGTGTGGCGATGACATCACAGGCAGGCTGAATTGTGTGTAGCATCCGAGGTGTAGGGTGTCTAGAGTCACTCTTTACAGGACAAAAACGAACTTGTGCTCTTTGGAGCGGACGTATTGGCTCCATTTATTCAATGTGGCAACCACACTGTAACCCTTGGTAACCGCAACATGTCGTCGTTACATGACGTAATCTGTGCACCCCACTCTACCGGCAAGAATAATCAATTTACACCAAATCAAACTGTTACACGAGTTTAACGTCTTTATCATAAAAAGTGCTAAAAAAAAAACCCATCCATATAAAGCCTGCCATGCTAAAATTCAGTGCTTTATTTCCTAGTATCAAGTCAATCGATTGATTACCTTTTAAACGATGTTAGATCGATTTATGTCATCCTGAATGGAAACTTTGCTAAACAAAGATCGATGTAGTTGGTCCATAGGACATCAATACATCGATGTATCGATGAATCGTTACACCCCTATTAGAAAGCATTCGGTAACAAAACGCGTCCTGTATGCCCACAACCACCACCCCACTTTAAAGTGCTCACGACACCAAAAAATGTTTAAAAAGTTAAAAAAAAAACAATAACGAAATGAAAATGCTCACTTAACAAAATGTTTTAGTCTTACTGCTGTAATCCGCCAATAAGCAACTATAAAATACGAGTGAAATGAAGTTGTGATTTTGACACGCCCCGCAGCGAGTTTTCCGAACTGCTGCCATCTTGGCTGTGTCATCACAATGAGAACACTTTTCCGGAAACGGGACTCGAACAGACACTGCCATGAGGGCACAGCAAACCCCCAATAACATTCACTGATATTGTGCTGTGATGACTGACACAAAAAACTGGGTACGTGTGTTGTTTGACTGGCAGTGATTGACAGACAGCTCTATGCACCCTGCAAAATACACCACAAGACCAGTGAGCCGCAATCGCTGTTTATCTAGCCCTGGCATTAAATTCCATGGTATTATTCTAAGATATGTAGGATAGATCTAGTAAAATACATACGGATTTACTTACTTACTGAAAGATTGACTGCTACAAACCGAGTGTCCGCGATCACTGTTTTGCTAGCAGCAATTCATGCACAATACTAACATTCACTGCTATATAAAGCAGCACTTTTTTATGTTTAATTCATAGAACCAGCCAAACTATGGAAAAAAAAAAAAAAAAAAGCGACTCCGGAGAATGCAGTATTTTACAAGTAAAGCCTCTGCTGTGTGTGCGTGATGTGGGGAAGGTGACAATTATGACTACCATCACTTTTGTCTGTGTAGATTCTCAGTCATCTGGGTCATGGTAATCCGCAAGGAATGAATCGAGGCAATTGGACAACAGTCCAGAATTTCGGTAGATTTATCTTAACAGCGAGACAGAATAGCAAAACAAATGAAATGTCTGTTGGAATTTTGTCTTGGGTAATTCCAGATCCAAGTGTCAACTGCTTATTGCTTTGTCAATGTGAGGGACGCTTCCAAACACAGTAAGACAAATTGTTTGGTTCTTTTTGCTGACACTGTTTTCCCCCCTTTTTGCCTCTCTTTCTTTTCACTTGAAGGCAGTGCTGGAGAGCACTTGGCCGACCAGCACCAGAGGAGGATACTTTCTGTGGATGAAGCTGAGAAATGTGGTGTTGGGTGTGGCTCAGTTTAAACGGTCACTACGGAAACATGCCCCTGTTACTCACAGCCTGCTGTCAGGTAACCAACGCTGGGAAATGCTTGTTAATGATTATCATTTACTGATCATTTCTTCAACAACTACACAATCATCTGACATTTTCTATGCTTTGTTTTTTGTTTTTTTTTTAATGTGAACTTCATTGACGATTGAGTTGCTTTGGTAGAATAAATTAAATTGAAAAAAAGAACAACAAATGTTTTATGTTATTTTTATTATTATTTTTGACAGATGGCAGTGACCTGGACGCTGTTAGTCATGGCAGCCTGGATAGCACTGCTGACACTCACCTGAATGAGCAGGGCAGAGCAGCAGATATCACTGATGATGGATCTAGCACAGGTACAACTTCCATATTTTCCTCACAGGCACATTGTTTTTAGGGCTGTCACAAATAGCACATTAAGGGTGGCAACTAATTTATGTCATTAATTACGTTAAAAACTTTAGCGTAATTTTCACATGCACATCATGGCAAGCCCCACCTCTGTCATGACACAGGGGAAGCACAGTGTAGCGTCCCCTGACACTCACACTGACACTCTTACAATTTCATTCTGATCTGAACACATCAACAGTAGTGGAATTCCAACACCATGTATGTATCTCCAACTCACAAACACATCTCTAGTCCGTTTGCCCTTGGAACAACACTCCTCACTGTCACCAAAAGACAGCGGGGTTCATCTACCGACACTCGGAACAGGACAACATCATCTTTCATAAGAGTGTATGTGTAGTCTAAGTAAACAAAGACAACAAGTGGCTATTCTTATCACTCTCTTAGTAACTCTTAATGCTCTTAAAGTAAATAATAAACTCTTAAAGTACAATTTCCTGCATTTATGCATGTTAGGGAAATCCCAGAAAATACATTCATAACGTGACTTCAACTGAAATGACGTGTCTTTGAATGCAACACTTCATTGCTCATAATAGCACGGGTAAAGTGTGATTCAAATGTCCTGCTACTATGAAAGAGACTAGTGTTATGTCCTGCCATTTTATCATTCTTTGAATTTCAGTTTAATCATGATTGATTAATTTGAAATGTGATGAATCTGATTAAAAAGTGTAATCATTTGATAGCCCTAGTTATTTTACACTTTTTGTCAAATTTACATTGTGTTTCCTTCCTCTCTCATTTGTCACCATGTGAACCGTTATTAAGATTTTTCTCATTTAATTTTCATGCAGTACAGGAGGTCCTCTGTCTATGAACAAGTTCCGTTCCTATGACGGCGTTCTAAGACAAGTTTTAGTGTAAGTCGGAACTTAGCTAAACACCTAAATAAACACTCAAGTCACTCACACTGTACACAGAAGACATGAGGGACATATATAGAATTAAGTGAAACAGTGTTAAAAAAACAACAGCTTTTATCACACTGGAAAGGGCGTTGCAAGGGAGGGAGAGACAGGCTTATAGGGAGAAAGAAGTGTCAATAATGAGACCCATTATGGTGCTTAGTTATCACTGTCCATTTCATAGGAGCAGATCCTTTCACATGTTCAAGAATATTTCTCCTTGTGGGGCTTGGCCTCTCCATATTCATGACATTTTACGATGTCTTCTTTCACTTTCTATTCTTTTGACTCATTGCCATTAGAAGATACACAATGAAGATGAAAAAGTTTACTAAAAAGAACAAATGTGTGACGCTGTAGTGTGCGACTACATATTCTTCCACCGCCCACACTTAACTTTTTGTGCAGTATTAATATTTTATGGGAGTGCATTATAACCACGAAACGCATGGAACGTAACACGGAACATAACACAAGGACAGCCTGTATATGAGTATGCACAATTAGCAACAGTTACCGTGCAATTGCCTACCAATCTGCAATCTTAAGGACCCCACAGGCAGACTACGTGCCCATGGAGCACACAAATTAGCACCGTCCCTTCAGGAAGAAGCCTGGTGAGAAAGGGCTCTGGGTATATAGCATGGATATGGATGGCACAGCTCCGGCTCCATTTCCTATTTCTTCACATTCTCGCCTTCCATTCATGAAGAAAGCGAAACAGAACAGTGTCAACTACTGGTGGTGAGTCAGTACCAGCACCAAAACGCCAACAAAGGCGTTCATTATCCGCCGTGCCAGTGTTGTTGTTGTTTTTGGATACAGGAAGAAGCGGAAGTCGAAACACGTCACGCATGTAAACAGGTTATTCCGAATGTTTTAGAAACCAGAATATTGACCTTAACCCGAATATTGACTGCATGTAAACGCAGTCATAGTCTCCACCGCACTTCATCGCAATGGATTGGCTTCCTGTAGTGTTCACAGGGTTCCTCCTGCTCAGGAAGGCTTGAAACATCAGAATTTAGAAAGCATCCCTAAAGAGTAGTGGACCAAAATCCCTCCTGAGATGTGCTTAACTCTGATGACCAACTACAGTCTGACCTCTGTGCTTGTGAACAATGGTTTATCCACTCAATCCAATACTAATTAATTTTAAAACCTTATTAATGTTTTTTTTCTGGATTTCTGTTTCACATTACTATGATTTGTACACTTGACAAAAATATAAACACAACCCATTTGTTTTTTGCTCCACATTTTCATGAGCTGAACTCATGAAAACTTTTCTATGTACACAAAATGCCTGTCTCTCTAATATTGTTCACAAATCTGTCGAAATCTGTGTTTGCGACACACCAAGATGCTGATGAGACGGCATGATTATTGCACTGGTGTGCTGTAGGTTGGCCACAATTACAGGCCATTCCAAAATGTTTAGTTTAACTGTATTGGAGGTGGTCCGGAGGTGTCCGAAAATCAGTCTCTATCAGCTGTGACCACCATTTGCCTCAAATACCGTATATACCAATCCAGAGTATCCCAAAAATGCTCAGTGGGTGTCGGGTGAGTATGCTGGCCGTGTAAGTACTGGGATGTTTTTCGCTTCCAGGAATTGTGTACAGATCTTTGTAACATGGAGCGTGCAACATGAGGTGATGCTTGTTGATGAATGACACAGCAATTGTCCTCAGGCTCTCATCACACACAGTATCTGTGCATTCAAAACCCCATCGATACAGTAAAGTGCACCTGCGTTGTAGATGGAGTGGCCCATGGTGGCAGTGGGGTTATGGTATGGGAAAGCACGTATGCTGTGGACCACAAACAGGTGCATTTTATTGATGGCATTTTGAAGATAGCGAGCATGGGATGCTCTGGAACGGCGTACACGATATTTCAGGCAAATGGTGGTCACACCGGATACTGACTGGTTTTCGGAACACCCCCAATGCAGATAAACTGGTATCGTGTCCCTTGTATTTACTGTATATTTGTGTCTATTGCATCATAAAATGTTGCTATTTGTCTCTGTTTCCAGGACATCAGTCAGATTTGGGTTATAATTCACTGTCCAAAGAGGAGGTTCGCAGAGGCAACACCAGTGCACAGGACTCTCTCCGTGACAAGATTGATAAGGAAGAGAGTGACTGCAGCTCTTGTCAGTAGTAGTATTTTTTTTAATCTGACATCAGTTTATATTTGTGCATCATTTATAATGACAATTTTTCCTATATTTTGTGATACGATTTTGAATTGTTTTCTCTGTAGTGTCAGAAACGGAGAGCATCAAGGGAAGTAAAGACTGTCTACCTCAGTTGGACATGGATGTTAATACCTCCTTGCATCCCCATGGCATTGTGTGCAGCCATTCACACTACGACAGTTCCAAATGTAGAGCGAAGACATCTGCAAGGACAGGTAAAACTAAACTTGGTGAGACAGGATTGTGGTGTTTCATGAGTGGTAGTGTGTACCCCCCACCTCTCACCCAAACTTTTAGCTGGGTAGGCTCCATCTCATGTCCCTGGAATGGTGATTGGAGAGTAATACTGACCCCTAGTGGTTTTTATGTGTGTGTTGCTGGAATTAATTAGTGTTTACATGTCCTTTTCAGACCATGTTGCAGGTCTTCTCTTCACTTCTTCACTGGAAGAGATTGGTGAGGTCCAAACCAATATCTTGCTCAGGAAACACAAAAGCACCCTGGAAGAAGTGGTTGGCAGTGGCAGCAGTGACTCGACTTTGGATTGGCGGCTGAGTGGCGACAAAGTCAGCAGTTGTGGCAGCGGGACTGCTGTTCTCGGTCTGGGTTTGAGCCAGGGAGAAACTGACCCAGATAAAATTGCAGGACATCTTGGCGCTGATGCAAAAATTCTCTGTAATGCCAACTTCGGTAAGCGCAAGAGGCCTCGGTCACTGGCTCTGGATGGGTTCGAGGAGGCTTCCTCAGTTAGCAGGTGTTGTAAAGATGGAGATGAGACAAAAATACATGATTCCAGTGATGAGGACACAAACAATATAGAGGCTATTTTTGATTTGGAGGATTTGGATTTGGACAAGACTACCACAGACGCAGGAAGTACTTATCATAAAACCTGCAGTTCTCAAAAGAATCCTATTGAACGCAGAGCAAGCTACTGTGGTGTGAGCACTTTGACATCAAGAGGAACCGTGACGCGCACAGGCATTGAGACTGGCAATGATCCTCTATCCTTGCTTGCAGCAGAGTCTCATTTGGTACAGCAAAAGGAGGATCCAAGCCCAGAGGAGACGGACGCCAGCACACCCATTGCCAACAGGAATTTGGCAAGGGAGATTGAGCTGTACATGAAGCACATGGGGAGCCCGCTGAGTAGCCGTACACCAAGTGTGGACCTACAGGACCCAGCCAGCCCACTCATCTTTCACCGCTCTTCATCTCGTAGTGCGAGCTTACCCCACAGTTCCCCACTCTGGACCACACGGGTGTCGAAGTCTCGCACTTACCACCCTCCCTCACCCTCCCAGCCCATCCCACAGCAACATAAGTGGTCATCACTACCCTGTCGCAGTGCAAGCACCACCCCTAGCCCTTGTCCCAGCCCACTTCTCAGCCCCTACCGGGAGAAGACAAGCCGGACGAATACCGCAGGTCCTTCACCATCCTCCTCCTCTTTTGCTTTGGACACACTACTAACACCAACACTGGATGTTTTCAAGACCAGCATGTTCTCTGCGGGGAAAGGCGTGGCAGAGAAGGCTAGTCGTTGGTACACACGTCTATCTACGTACACCACACCAACCAAGGTACATCCCATTATTGTGTATTTTGGAAAGTGTACTGTACAGGTAAACTTACAGTTTTCAGTCAGGTCTCTCTTAATCTATCAACAGTCGCATTCAAAATGATTAAACCCATAATGTAACTTCCATAAACTTTTCAATCGATAGCCAATTACATTGCATTTTATTTAGGCCTGCCAAAAAAAGTCTTTTAACGGTGGTAACTAATTTATTTCATTAATTAGGTTAAAATTTGTAGCGTAATTAACGCATGGGGATCATGTCAAGCCACACCGCTCTGTTATGACGGCAGACGGAGGCATAATAGCGTCCTCCCACAGAGCCTTGACGCTCTTTTATAACTTTAATCTGACCTGAACACATCAACAGCAGAGCAATTCCAACACCATACTGTATGTGTATCTCCAACTCACAAACACATCTTCGTCATCGGAACGACACTTCCTCAATGTCACTAGACGACCATGAGGTGCATTCACGGACACTCTGAACATCACAACGTTATTATGCATGTTTGTGTGGTCTAGATAAAAGAAATACAAAAAAAAGTGGATATTCTTATCACTCACTTTCTAACGCTTACTGGGAAATACAATTTGGTGCATTTAGGTATGCTCGGAAATCCCAGAAAATACACTCAAAATGTGAATTCAACTTAAATTACATGTTGTCTTTGAATGCAACACTTTTTTTGCTCATAATAACACCGTTAAAGTGTGATTCTAATGTTCTGCTACCATTAAAGAAACTGGTGTTAGGTAAATAGATTTTCAGACGTGTGATTTCAATTTTCTGTTAATTTGGAGCTGTCAATGCACACACACACACACACACACACACACACACACACACACACATATATATATATATATAATCACGTCCTGTCTCATTTATCTTTCTGTATATAAAATACAGTAAAAATTGGCATATTTCACACATGGTTGCAAATGGAGATTAATCATGACGGATTAATTTGAAAACTGATTAATTTGATTTAAAATGTGTAATCATTTGACGACCCTAATTTTATTGCAATAAACGACTGCAAGTTTGTAAACGTTGCAATTGGATATCATGGATATCATTTTGAGATCGTTAGATAAAAAGGGCATTACAAATACAATGCATTATTATTATTTATGAGGGATGAATACGTTGGAGTGTACATGCATGTATTTTTTGTGTGTACTGTTCCTGTGTGGCTGTCACTTCTGTTCTCAAGCATGCTTGATGTCTTCCAGGACAATCGGAGTGACCAACCGAACGTGTCCAGCCATGATGTTGACGATCCAGATTGCTTCTCTGTGCAAGATGAGGAACACTACAAGGAGTCGAAGAGCTCCACAGTTTCCCCGCAAAAGAACGACCCTCTTGGTCCAATTGGATCTCGAAATAGTCCAAGACGAAGCCCCTTCCATAGTAGACTGAACAGTCCCACTACAGGCTCAAGCCTCAGGAGACCGTCATCCCAGCTCCCTGGTAAGACCAGCCTTTGAGTTTCAGTTTGTACATTAAAAAATATTGCTTTCGTGTTTCAGGAGTACAGCAAGACCGAGAGATAAATCTGGCATGATGTTTGTCAGTCATGTGTCAATGTTTATTTGTGTTTATAATGTTTATTAAATAAAATAATAAAACTACTCTGATCATCTTCTATAAACTCACAGGTTGTGGCCTCTCACCTCCTGGCTTCCTTGACAAGTCAGACCTGAGCTCCTCGCGCTACACTAGCAACACCAGCATCTTCAATAACTGTGCAATGGAGGTGGTGACACTAAACTCAACAATTTCACTTCTGGATGCCAAGTTCAGTAATAGCACAGGACTACGTTATTGTATTGCTGTGTTTACTTTTCCAGCTGTTGATCTCAAGCTGTTCGCGCTGTAAGACGTGCGACTGCCTGGTCTACGATGAGGAAATCATGGCCGGCTGGACGGCAGATGACTCTAATCTAAACACTACCTGCCCCTTCTGTGGAAACCCCTTCCTGCCTTTTCTTAATGTGGAGATCAGGGATATGAGAGGAGCCGGCAGGTTAGACATGACACATCTGGAGGCTGTTAAATGAGCTTTGAAATCTAATTCATAATAGAGAGATACATAGACCTCATGTGCAAAGATGTACAGTAAATGTCAGTGTATTTGATGTGTTCTTTTCTTCTTAGGCTGTTTTTAAAGGGAAGTCTGTCCGTGGATGAGGCGCTGAGTTCATCATATTCTACCTCAACAGGCTTTGACACAGGGACATCCACCTTATCCACCCCCTGCCCCACCACAGCTGTCTCCCCTCCTTCTCCTGTGATAGCGAGACCGAGGTGTCTGTCAAGGTGTCACTCAACATTATACCCCAGTGTTCTACTTGCTATACTTAGTATTTTTGTTACCATATTTTCTAGACCATAAGTCACACTTTTTTCATAGTTTGACTGATCCTGTGACTTACACACGTGGACGAAATTGTTGGTAACCTTCAATGAAAGAAAAACTCACAATGATCACAGAAATAACTTGAATCTGAAAAAAGTAATAGATAAAAATTCTATAAAATGTAAGCAATGAACGTCAAACATTGCTTTTCAACCATGCTTCAACAGAATTATTGAAAAAAATAAACTCATGAAACAGGCCTGGACAAAAATGATGATACCCCATAACTTAGTATTTTGTTGGACAACCTTTTGAGGCAATCACTGCAATCAAACAATTCCTGTAACTGTCAATGAGACTTTTGCACCTCTCAGTAGGTATTTTGGTCCACTCCTCATGAGCAAACTACTCCAGTTGTCTCAGGTTTGAAGGGTGCCTTTTTTAGACGGCATGTTTCAGCTCCTTCCGAAGAGGCTCAATAGGATTAAGGTCAGGGCTCATAGAAGGCCACTTTAGAATAGTCCAGTGTTGTCCTCTGAGCCATTCTTGGGTGTTTTTAGCTGTGTTTTGGGTCATTGTCCTGTTGCAAGACCCATGACCTGCGACTGAGACCAAGCTTTCTGACACTGGCCAGCACACTTCTCCCTAGAATCCCTTGATAGTCTTGAGATTTCATTGTACCCCGCACAGATTCAAGACACCCTGTTGCAGATGCAGCAAAGCAGCCCCAGAACATCCATGTTTCACAGTTGGGACAGTGTTCTTTTTTTGATCTGCTTCATTTTTTCGTCTGTGAACATAGAGATGATGTGCCTTGCCAAGAAGTTCCACTTTTGTCTGATCTGTCCATAGGACATTCTCCCAGAAGCTGTGTGGCTTGTCAACATGTAGTCTGGCAAAGTCCAGTCTGGCTTTTTTAATGACTTGTTTTCAACAGTGGTGTCCTCCTTGGTCTTCTCCCGTTAATTCCACTGTGGCTCAAACAACGACGGTGCGATCTGACACTGATGTTCCTTGAGCTTAAAGTTCACTTTTAATCAGAAGTTTTTCTGGGCTTTTTTGTTACCATTCGTATTATCCGTCTCTTTGATTTGTCATCAATTTTCCTCCTGCGGCCACATCCAGGGAGGTTGGCTGCAGTCCCATGGATCTTAAATTTCTGAATAATATGTGCAACTGTTGTCACAGGAACATCAAGCTGCTTGGAGATGGTCTTATAGCCTTTTAACATGCTTGCCGATCATTTTCTTTCTAATCTCCTGAGACAACTCTTTCCTTTGCTTCCTCTGGCCCATGTTGCGTGTGGTACACACCATGACACCAAACAGCACAGTGACTGACTGATTACAAGGTTGTAGACACATTTGGAATTACCATGTCCCTTTGGTCACATTATTTTCGGTCTTTTCTAGGAGTACCATCCTTTTTGTCCAGGCCTGTTTCATGAGTTTTTTTTTTTTTTTTTCAATAATTCTGTTGAAGCATGGTTGAAAAGCAATGTCTGACGTTCATTGGTTACATTTCATAGAATTTTTATTTATTTTTTACTTTTTTCAGTTTCAAGTTATTTCTGTGACCATTGTGAGTTTTTCTCTCATTGAACGAAGGTTACCAACAATTTTGTCCACGTGTGTATATTAGGTATGACTGTATATATTAAAATGTGTGTGTGTATACATAAGTATATACACACACACAGTGTATATACAGCAATCCCTCGCCACTTAACGCTTTGAATTTCACACCTTCACTATATTACATTTTTTCAAAAATATATTAATAAATCATGCTGTTATGTTGTTGAATACAGCCTATTATTACTCCAAAAAATATTGTGTAAATATAGTGTATTTTAATTGATTTGTGAATACAAAAATGAGGTTTTGGTGCTAAAATGTGGCTGTTTTGATGTTTCTACACATTGGGATGCGCACAGGCGTCATGTCACGTATTAAAAGTGTCTTGCGCTGACATTTATGAAACAGGTGAGTTTCTATTGTATCCGTATCCACTAAAAAATATTTGACTTATTTCAGCTTCCGTAGCTTTAGTTTGTCTTCTTGGTGTAAACATTGCCCCCTCCCTCTGGCTTCGTCGTCTTCTTTTGTGAATTTAATGCTATTGGAAGCGGCGCCAAAAAAAATTAAAATAAAAAAAAGCTTACTTTGATCATAGCTCGATCATAAATACCAGTAAATGCGACATGGCAACTTGTAGTCTAGTGTGACGCTTTTTTTTTTCCTCTTAATGTTGCCTTTTTTTGACTCATGGGACTTCTACTGTGGAAAATACATTAACTCTATAAGGAACAGCGCAAATTTGAGATGAAAGCTCTTTCTTCTCCACAGAACTCGATCCACCACATCGCACGGGATCAACATCTCCTCAGAGCGGCGACATGGGGCTCTTTCTTCGGCAACACCCATGGCTCGTAGTGTCAGTGCCTTCGGCCCCCTGGAAGAAACGTCTCAAAGCAACCATTTGTTGCCCATCTCTGGCAGTCTGCCCAGCCGGCTTAATGAACCCACTGTATGTCCCACACCACGGATACCAGTGTGTCATCAATATACTGGATAAATATAGATATATATTTTTTGTCTGGTGTATTCTCTCTATCCAGGACCCGCTGAGTATGGAATGGCGTCTCCACAACCCTGAGCCAGTGACAGTCCCCTACTTGAGCCCACTGGTGCTGTGGAAGGAACTGGAGAGCCTGCTGGAGAATGAGGGAGATGCAGTAATAACAGAAGCTGACATGGTGGACCACCATCCCATCATCTACTGGAATTTAGTCTGGTACTTCAGGCGGCTGGGCCTGCCCAGCAACCTGCCCGGACTCATCCTAACCTCCGAGCATTGTAACAGGGACTCCCAGGTGAAAAGCTGCTAGTCCATACGCACCACAGATGCAGAAATAACAAAAAGTTAAGTTGTGGTTTTCTGCCAGGTCCCCCGTCAGTGGATGTCAGAGGACAGTAAACACGTGTTGATCCAGATCCTGTGGGACAACCTGAAGCTACAGCAGGACCCTGTACAGCCTTTTTATATTCTCTGGAACACATACAGTGAGTCCCACTACACTAGTAGCTCAGCGTCAGCTGGAAAAGGCATTTGTCTAACAGGAAGAACAGAATCCACCAAGTACAAACACAGCTGCAGAACTGCACACTGTATGCCATTCTCACCCTCAAGCAACAAACGATTCACACTTGCATGTCTGTTTTATTACCACTAAGTGTACACTATAATCAACACACACTTCTGTTCAGAAGTTTTTACATATGCTTGCTTTTATGATTTATTTCAGCCATCTCCTGCTGCTAACAGGCTGTCTACTCTCTGTCTTCCAGGGCTTAATTGTACTCTGTTGTTAGAACGTGAGTAATGTAGACTCCTGTATAGAGTATGACGTTTGTTATGTCAAGTCTTTACTCTCTAATGTGTGTTCTATGTGTGATGTCATCTGTGGAAAGTGAACTTTTACTTTTCAGGGGGTGCTTTTTAGTGTGTGAAAATGTCCGTTGTAGGACACTTTTATGTGAAAGCGTCCCAGTATTTGAACGAGGGTGTTTTGTATTGTGAATGTTTACGCTCATGCATGTTGAAGTTTAAAGATAGCTGTTGTGCAACTATAAAACTGTCACCATCATGTTGGCAACATTTTCAACGTTGGTTAACAGCAAACATGTCTAGCTGAGGTATTGAGCAGCACTGTTTTGCTGATAACAATCAAACAAGGTCAGCAGCATTATTACATACTGTTAAACAACAGTCTACACAATGCTTGGTTACAAAAAGTGTGCGTGTGTTGTTGTAGATGTGGGCTACCCCGTGTCCCGAACTGTCCCAAAAGAAGAGAAGCCGTTCACTGAGGAGCTGCTGCAGAGTGTAGTGAGAAGCATCCAGAGGAACGACGTGGGCCGACCAATGGCTCATCTGCTGGAGATACAGCACCAGACATTTGGACTCAAAAGGCAAAGGTCAGCTGCTTTGTGCTTTTATTTTGAAAAGCTAGTGTGCGGCACTGTGCCTAAGCCGTACCGCTCTTTGTTCTTTCATGACTTTTTCCACTGCAGACAGGAAATGAGTTAAAAACAATGGTCAGTCATACTCTGAAGTAGACACTGATTGGCTGTCATTGTGTTTGGGCTTATTTTAGCATCAGCTGATAGGCTCCCATTGTAGTTGGGAGGGCAAGGTGAGTAGCAGGAGGGGCGACGTGAAAATGGAGGAGCATGTGAGAGTTGTCGGTCCAATGATGGGAAATTTAAGTTAAAAAAAAAAAACACCCCGTCGGCAGCATTGATAAGAGTGATACTGTATGCCTTCTATGTAAGGAGTTTGCCTACCACTGAAGCAGCTCAAGTTTAAACTACCACGTCAACACAAAGCACCCTGTTGTGAGTGCAGCCACAGCTAATGTTAGCAGCAAAGACATTAGCAATTTAGCCCTTTGCCAAACTAAACTCAAAGAGAACACGCCGCGTGTGAGCAAGTCTTTGACTGATGTTCTTGCAAAGTGGATGGTGATGAACTGCAGAACGAGAAATGAAGGAAGATGAGTTGTGTTGCA
This sequence comes from Dunckerocampus dactyliophorus, assembly GCF_027744805.1. Classification (NCBI taxonomy): domain Eukaryota; kingdom Metazoa; phylum Chordata; class Actinopteri; order Syngnathiformes; family Syngnathidae; genus Dunckerocampus; species Dunckerocampus dactyliophorus. Next base: position 31,839,759 of record NC_072821.1, on the reverse strand, counting down.
AACTGCGTTCAGGGACCCATCATACTGTAGTGTACAAGCCACCGTGCAGGAGTGCAGGACTACAGTGACCACCAAAATCAGCAAGTTGAGACAGCGAAAAGAAAATCAAACTTGAGATTTTGGTGGAGGATTTACCCAACTGTGTATAGCCTGGGTATAATTCAGAGCCCTGTGAGGATCACATCGTTCATTCGTGCATTCTGATCCATCTCATCAGTTGCATTTTTCAGTTGCTCAATGATTTTTTTTCCTTCCACAAGAATGGTACGAAAGGCAGCATTATCATCCAGTAGTACCTTGATATCGTCCTGTAGTGCCTTGGTATCCTTGCACAGTGCTATCCTTGCAAAGGTTCATCATTTTTTACTCGGAATTGACAGATTCCATATTTTTCCCCTTTGCTTGGCCTAAAAATGTAACTGTTACTGTCTCCCCACAATTTCTTTGTGTTTCTTAAAGCCAGAAAGTTGCCTTTTGAAATGACTGCCATGTCTGTGATCTGCTTTATTTCTTGCAAGTGAATGAGCAAGACTGGTGAATCCGTGGGCCAATCATTTTTGTGTTGATGATCACATTTCTGCTTTCATGGTAACTTTTATGGAATGTAACTTTTTTAGGAGTTTGTACCGAGACCTCCTCTTCCTGTCGCTGGTGGCTCTGGGAAAAGACAGCATTAATATCGGTGAGTAGCAAGATTGGCTTTCACATAAAACCTTCCATGATCGTTTAAAAATCACCTGACACATGCTTCATCACCATGACGTCAAGACAGCGGAACCCGCTTATGTCGACAAGCCGTCTGTGTCTACAAACGCAAGTCCTGGTCCGAGGGACGGCGACATAAGCGGCTTCCGCTGCGTTTGAGTCTAATTTGACACTTGAGAAATTGTGCTCTGTTAGATGCCTTCGATCGGGAATACAAGCTGGCATACGACCGCCTGCCGCCAAGGCTGGTGAAGCTGACCCGTAACTGCGACCGCCCCCCCAGCACGGGTGTCATGGAGTGTCGCAGGACGTTTGGGGAGCCTTACCTGTAAAAAAAAAAAAAAAAACAACAACAAAAAAACCCTCCTGGTAACAAGCGCTCAGGAAAGAGGCCGTCTTAAGTACACGGCATAAAAGTATTTTTAAGACAACATTTTAAAGTAAAGATGGCATGATAGAGTAGATTTGATGGTATTTTTTTGCATCTTAGTTGCATCCATGCAAAGTAAGCTTTATTGTCATGTCAGGTGGGAGTCTCCTGCTTTTCATCAGAGTGTTTCCACCTTAAATGTCAGTGGAGGTCAGGTTTGACTTTTTTTGTATTTTAAAAGTTGTTACCAGTGGGAGTGACTGATGTCAGTATTCATCTTTTAGAAGCAACGGACCCCAGTTTCAGCGTACAGGTGGTCCTCGGGTTCCTAGACTGTGATGTACGTCTAGTTTTAGTTTCTTTTACACTTAAATTATAGCAAAATGAACTGCTAAGTCACTCAAACTGCACACGCAACACATACAGGACACGTCAGATACACTCATAAAAAGATTGGGTACAAGAATAAAAGGAAACTAATACTTTTATCCCTGTGGTTGCCTTTCCCAGATCTCTTTGTAACAGCGCACAGAATCCATGACCCCTCTAGCATTCATTAGCATTCAGTAATCTTCATCTTTAATGATGGTTGGGACCAAAAGAGCGGCCAATATTGGTGGGTGTGTCTCCTCTCTCTGAGCTTTTTATGATGTTCATTTTCACTTCCATGGTAGATGGCTGTCCTGTTCTTTTTGACGCACTGCCGCTTGGGACACGTAATGAAGTGTCAAAAGTTAACTAATAAGCGATGTTCTTCCTCTGTTTCATTCTTGCGCTGACGCTGCAACCAGCTTTCGAGCGAGTCGCGTGTTTACGGACCAAAAATTAGGTTTTTAATGAATTTACGGGAGCGTCACAAACAGAGGACCACCTGTGCATGAAGTGTGATATTTACATGTTTGGACGTGTACAGGAAATGCTATGTTTGTGGTACAAAAGCTGTTTGAATCAGTATTAGGTCGTGTTGAAGTCGCGTCTCCAGCACATTACAACCGCAGCTGTTTTGTTGTGGCCCTGCAAGAGGTTCTGTTACATACCGGACACAAGGTACTAAAACGTACTGTGTCATGACGGCTACGCCAATACCCATCCAAAAGTGTTGGCGGCGTAGAAGCGACCCCTGCTATCACGCTACCACACACGTATTATTGTTTTGGGGTGATGATCCAAAGACAACTCCCAAAAGTCTTATGAAGGTCAACCACTTGGTGGGATGAACAAGTCATTGCCTGAAGGTCAGGATGCACTTTGACCCTTGAAAAAAAAGGTGAACTGACTGAACTTGAAAGTACTTCCTGATGGGAAAGCTGACTTGTAAAAATGAAGAAAATGTATAAATTGCACAATGTGTACATTTACATTTAACCCTTTGTAAAAATAATAAATATATAAATGATAATTTATGACAGTTGATACGAAAGCTGATAAGTGCATGTTTCTGTAATGGACGGAACATTCAGGGTTGTTTGGATGTAAATAAATAAAACTACATAGGAAACATCACTGCTTTTGGCTCCACTTTCTTGGGGGTGGGGAGGGGTGAAGATTTTTTTCTTTGATTCAAATGTCAGTTTTAAAAATGGACATCATAAATGTTAAGATCAAATAATGTTCAATAATGAGGTTGCTTGAAGCAAAGTCAGTCAGTCTCATTAGTGATGTGCGATACCACTGATTTCGTTTTGGATCCTATGCGGACTAAAATTCAGGACGGTATCGTGATATCGAGCCGATACCGATACTTTGCGCAAATTCACCTAATGTGAGCATTTTAAATAGTGTATTTGGTATAATTGCATAAAGAATGCAAGGCATTTAATTATTTGAAAAATATTAATACATTAATTATTTTAAGGTACCTCAAAATACTTGAGGGTTTACGATAAATAAAATAAATTAGCGGGGTGATTTACGAAATAGCCAGGCTAATATACAACAGAAAAAAACGGGACAAATCATACAAATTGTGTGAAAGCGGTATTTTAAACAATTAAAAAAAAACAAATTAAAATATATTTAAGAACTACTATAAGAATGATAAATATGATACCATAATTCACACATGGCTCCATTCCAACAGATAAACATTACCTCAAATGACTGAAGTATGAAAAGTAGCGACATTTTGATTTGCGAATCGATTTTAGAGCAAGTATCGATATTTCAGTATCGATCCGCACATCTGTTGAAATCAGCCACGTGTGAATTAGTTTACATTCTGATAGTAGTTCTTAATTTAATTTTATTATTTTACTTTTATTGTATAAAACACAATTTTGGCATTTTTGATTTTACCCTTGTTTTTTTTTCTGTTGCATTAGCTTAATGCTATCTGAATATACAATACTTCTGAGCTATGCTATGAAATCAACAGTGGCAGCAGCTGCTCATTCTAGGAGGGGAAGCTCATTTTTTCCCGAGCTACTGTTTTATGTGTCTGTTATTGTATTTACTACTGCTACCAGTAGAGGGCGGTGTATACTCACCTTGAAGACCTGTGTAGCTCCACCTGTCTGTGTGTTTGCCTGTACCAGCATATTAGTAGTGATGTGTCGGTCGCGAACGAATCGGCTATAAGAACCGGTTCTTTGAAATGAACGACAGGAGCCGGTTTGCGTTGTTGGGAGCCAACTAGTTATTTTCCTCGTCCTTTTTTTTTTTTTTATAGGCAATTGTCATTGGTCAAGATGTGTGGCCACGTCGCTGTGTCCACACTGAGCAGGGAGAGGGGCGGGATTGGTGCTCTTAGAAATTTGTATGAAGAGATTTGACCTATTTTGACCTAATTTGTCTATTTCGATGGGTCTTTGTTTTTTATAAAATAACATATTTTTGTAGCTGCCCAATGAGGTCTAAATAAATCCATTTAAATAATAAACATTTGATATGTTTTTTTTACATTGGCAATTCATTTTACACAATACACAGCCCTTTGGGAACCGGAAGAGCCGTCTCATTTTAGTGAGCCGATCCAAAAGAAACTGCTCTCTAAAAAGAACCGAAATTTCCATCACTACCGCCGGCCAAATATATAGCCACAACAGTTCTTATTGGCTAAGGGTTGATTGGCTGTAAACCATTGTCAATCAATCCCATTCGTGCAGTCGCTGGCTGCTGTAACTGCGTGATCTGCTTGCTAACCGCCAATAAACAAGCAGCAGCAGCAGCAGCTAACCGGCTGAATGAATCTTAGGTTCAAGGAGTAGGATATGTTTTAACAAGGATAACAAAACGCTACAAACGAACGGCGCCAGGACGAAACGCCGTCAGAGGAGTGAATATGTGTGAGTCACTTAATAATTTCTTGTGTCCAATGGAGTAGGTTGATCATTAAAATTCAAACGATATTTGAATTGAGTGTTTAAAATGTGAGAAAATGTTGATGCCTGTCTGAGAAGAGTGAATCAAGTGTATGGTGAGGGGTTTTACAGCTTTAAAACATAATGTATAATTGTAAACAAATAAAGTTGACTACTTCACGGATTTCACTTATAGCAGGCTATTTTGTGCACCCATCCCGCGATAAACGAGGGAACACTGTATTTCAACAACATCGAATAAAGTGCTTAAAAACTTGGTTTCAAACGAATTCATGCCATTTTTTTAGTGCATGTGAACCTATTGTGTGTGTGTGGGGGGGGGGGGGGGGGGCATTTCTGCTCATATAAAAGGTTGACAGAGACAGTTTGTCTGTAGAGCCGATAGAAAAAATAATTTATTACAGAATGGAATTTTAAAATGAAAACAGCAGTTATAAAAATGGTACTTTTGCTTTCCCAAATCCACACACCATCGCACTTTTTACACAACAACACCAATGCAAATCATTTCTCTCCACTACATCGACACATCATTACACACACAAACCTGAACAAAAAGTAGCATCTCGTGCACGGAATACTTTCTGGGATCAGACAAGAAATGTTTGCTGCACACAGAATGTACTGCTGGGAGTTAAAAAGGAGTACATTCATCCCCCGTTCATTGCTGTTAACTGGTTCCACCCCGGACCATGATAAGTGATAAGCAAAGTCGGATTCCTTATTTACAGTATAAATGGAATATTTTCCTAGTTAGAGCATAGAAACCTTCTAGATACGCTATGAAAGAACACCCCTATAGTCACCTCTACACGCGTATTACCCAATATTGTAGACATATTTATAGATTTAAGCCATTTAAGACATAAATAAGACGTGTGCCTGTGTGTTGCAGTAAATATGTTCTTTAGCGGAATGGGGGGTGGACAGGAAGTGACGTTGGGGGTTCAGAGTTGATTTTAAGTGTTAGGGATTATTGTGCCTGTGGTGAGATCATTCAAAGCTGCCATAAAAGCCTGTTGTTCCCCAAAGGTTACACTAACATTGCTGACACCGAGTGACCAGTGTAGAATACTACATATAACGTCTTTGAATGCTTTATATTTATATTTTACTTCAGTTAGCACTTTTTATGCTTGAAAATGCTTCATTTAGGCAAAAGATACGTACAATTTGCTTAACTGTGCATCCTTTTGCACTAATAGGCCGTATTCAACCATGTAACAGCATGATTTATTTTACATTTTTTGAAAAATGGCCATAAAACGAAGCTGTGAAATTCAAAGTGCAAAGTGGCAAAGGGAATACTGTATATTTGTACTTTGAAGTACCACCTTGGATGCAATAGCATTACAACGTGTGAACAAGACGCACACAGTGACGGTTATGGACCAGTTGTGTTCTTGTATGAATTGTAGTACAGTGGAACCGGCTTTGTCCACCTTGTTTATGTCGGCAGCCCATCACGTCCCAGCACACAGTGTTCTTATTATTAAAAAGGGGCCGCTGAAGTCGACGTCAACTTACGTTTTGTTGACATAAAGGTGTCACTAACATTGTGATAAATCAGCACCATCAGGGGCTAATTGGCGCCAAATAAATAAATAAATAAGGGACGATAAGGGGGAGAAACGTGATGACTCTCCGAAGCATCAATGACTGACAGGTCCTGGAAAACAGAAGAACGTTGGCGGCGCCCAAAGTGGCGCAAAGGCGCCGCCCTTCACCGCTGCTCAAATGGAGACGGTACAAACGAGGACGCGGTCCTCCAGCAGGACGCTGAGGATGAGGAAGACGAAGTAGAGCGCAAACATGGTCAGGCCCAGCGTTCGGCTCATCTTCCAGCGGCAGGTGGCGATGGAGATGGTGACGAAGAGGAGCATGAGGAAGAGCAGCACGATGGCACAGAACAGGCCGTTGGAGCTGACGATCACGGCATCGCCGTTGTGCAACAGCGAGTACAAGAGCCACGGGACTGGCAGACTACGACATAAGAGGCAAGGCATGTTGAAACCATGGCAACTGCACTGGTGACGTCCTCCTAGAGGACGTTTCACCTCATCTGAGCAGACTTCATCAGTTCACGCTCAAAAGACTAGATAGGACAGCACTAGTCCGAGGAGATGGTGCAAAATGACAGAGGCCCTACTCCATTTTCGCTTAATGACGAAAGTGTGAAACGTTCTTGTGTGTGGTGTGAGAAATACTTTGGATCCTGCAACAACCCCCTCAGACTAGAGCTGTCCTATCGAGTCGTTGAGCATTAAGAGGCAAAACGTCTTCTGATGACCTGGACGAATGAACATTCCCAGACATGCACTACGTCGTACACGACGTCCCACCAGTGCAGGCGTGTCCAAAGTGCAACCCACGACTTTTTTTATTGAGCCGCAACACATTCCAAAAATATAATTTCATAAGACAACTTGGGGGAAAAAAAGCAGCAAAAATGAAAAAATGTGCAGTAATTTTACAAGAATAAAGTCAAAATAAGGAGAAAAAAACCTTTAATTGTACGAGAAGAATGTCAATACAATACTATACTGCTCAAAAAAATTAAAGGAACACTTCGAAAACACATCAGATCTAAACTGGGGGAAAATGATCTTGAATATCTTTCCTGATAATAAGTGGGTGATGTATTAGTAACAAAATGATGCCACATCATTTGATAGAAATGAAAATGATCACCCTACAGAGGGGGGAAATCAAAGACACCCCAAAAATGAAAGTGAAAAAATGATGCAGCAGACTGCTCCATTTTGCTAAAATGTCATTGTAGCAACTCAAAATGATTCTCAGTAGTTTGTGTGGCCCCCACGTGCTTGTACGCATGCCTGACAACGTCGGGGCATGCTCCTAATGAGACTACGGATGGTGTCCTGGGGGATCTCCTCCCAGATTTGGACCAGGGCATCAATGAGCTCCCTACAGTCTGAGGAGCAACCTGGTGGCACCGGATGGACGTAAACATAATGTCCCAGAGGTGTTCTATTGGGTTTAGGTCAGGTGAACGTGGGGGCCAGTCAATGGTATCAATTCCTTCATCCTCCAGGAACTACCTGCATACACTAGCCACATGAGGTCGGGCATTGTTGTGGACCAGGAGGAACCCAGGTCCCACTGCACCAGCGTAGGTTCTGACAATGGGTCCAAGGATTTCATCCCGATACCTAATAGCAGTCAGGGTGTCGTTATCTAACCTGTAGAGGTCTGTGCGTCCTTCCAGGGATATGCCTCCCCAGACCATCACTGACCCACCACCAAACCGGTCATGCTGAATGATGTTGCAGGCAGCATAACGTTCTCCACGGCATCTCCAGACCCTTTCACGTCTGTCGCATGTGCTCAGGTTGAACTTGCTCTCATCAGGGAAGAGCACAGGGCACCAGTGGTGTAGTTGCCAATTCTGGTGGTCTATGGCAAATGCCAATCGAGCTCAACGGTGCTGGGCAGTGAGCACAGGGCCCACTACAGGACGTGGGGCCCTCAGGCCACCCTCATGGAGCCTGTTTCTGATTGTTTGGTCAGAAACATTCACACCAGTGGCCTGCTGGAGGTCATTTTGTAGGGCTCTGGCAGTGCTCATCCTGTTCCTCCTTGCACAAAGGAGACGATACCGATCCTGCTGAGGGTTGAAGGACCTTCTATGCCCTGTCCAGCTCTCCTGGAGTAACTACCTGTCTCCTGGAATCTCCTCCATGTGTCCAGGAGCTCATTGATGCCCTGGTCCAGATCTGGGAGGAGATCCCCCAGGACACCATCCGTAGTCTCATTAGGAGCATGCCCTGACGTTGTCAGGCATGCGTACAAGCACGTGGGGGCCACACAAACTATTTCTATCAAATGATGTGGCATCATTTTGTTACTAATACATCACCCACTTATTATCAGGAAAGATATTCAACATCATTTTTCCCCCAGTTTAGATCTGATGTGTTTTCAAAGTGTTCCTTTAATTTTTTTGAGCAGTGTATATCATACATAATGAGGAAAAATAACGCCATTTTAGTAGCATAAAAATGACAAATTAAAGAAGAAAGAGGGTTTTTTGTCATAATATTATGACAAAAAACAAACGATACAAGTAATAAAGTTGTCAAAAATCTTTTTTTAAATAGTTCTAATCTTACGAGAATAAAGTCAAAATTTTATGGCAATAAAGTTATAGTTACGAGAAGTAAAATAGTTGGAAAATTTAAAAACAACAGCAGAAATGGGAAAAACAGCTGTAATTTTACAAGAATAAAGTCAAAATATTATGAGGAAAAATAACTTTAGTAGCATAAAGTTGAAATATTACAAAAAATACTGTTTTAGTTGTAATCTGAGAAACAAACAAAGTTGTAATGTTTGGGAAATGAGGTTGCGGACAAAGTTATAAATGCTACGAGAATGAATTCATAATTACATTTTTAACATTATTAGCTCCCTCTTGACATGAAATAACACACCAAAAGTCACCTTTACACTTGTATTAGCCAATTATAGTAGACATAATAAGAGAAAATAAGACACATCTAAGACTCACACGTTAGCATTGCGAGAGCTACTTGTATTTTTCTTTACTTGTCTCGTCAATGTAACATTAGTGACACCTAGTGACCAGTGTTGAATATTACATATCATCTCAACGTCTTTGAATGCGGTTTCTGAATGCCTTATATTTGTATTTTACTTCATTTAGCCATTTTAATCTTGAAAATGCTTCATTTAGGCACAAAATACGTAAAATGTGCATATTTTTTTGAGTAATAATGGGCCATATTCAACCACGAAGCAGTGACGCCTTATTAATTAACTGAATTTTTTTGTGCATACTACATGATCGGCACTGAATTTTGTGGTACAGCTGAGGTGGCTGAGGTGCAGCATTCGAGTGAGTACTTACCCTACAGTGATGTCAAAGATGTTACTGCCCACCGAGCTGGACACAGCCATGTCCCCCAAACCCTTGCGGGCCACAATAACGCTGGTGATGAGGTCGGGGATGGACGTCCCAGCCGCCAGGATGGTGAGACCCATGATTTCCTCGGAGATACCCATCGTCTCACCCACCTGTTGAAAAAGTCAGGATGCATGGCTACTGCTGTTTAAAGGCTACTCATGAGTCCACCTGGGAGGAGGTGGGAACAAGTCAGTGTTTTGAAACGCTGAAGTCTTTCACCTCGAGTCAAAAGACATTCAAGTCCAAGTCAAGTCTCAAGTCAAGACAAGACAGGTTGACTCAAGTCTAAAGTCATATGCTTTAAATTCTTACGAGTCATAAGCACTGTTTAGTGTCCCCCTAATAAAATGTTATTTTAACAATGTAACACTCTTATTACCATCCAGTTTCTATACTGCTTCTCCTCTTTTAGGGCATGCTGGAGCCTATCCCAGCTGACTTCGGGCGACAGGCGGGGTACACCCTGGACTGGTCGCCAGCCAATAGCAGGGCACATACAGACAAACAACCATTCACACTCACATTCATACCTATGGACAATTTAGAGTCACCAATTAACCTAACATGCATGTTTTTGGAATGTGAGAGGAAACCGGAATACCCAGAGAAAACCCACACACCCACGCACGCACGGGGAGAACATGCAAACTCCACACAGAAATGCCCCAAGGGAAACTCGAATCCAGGTCTTCCCGATCTCCAGGCTGTTACTGTGTTGGCCAACATGCTAACCACTAGACCACCGTGCGGCCCCACTCTTATTACATTTGACAAATACAATGAATGTATTTTGAATTGTTTTATTTTTTAAATGAAATATGACATGACTTAGTCACAGAAAAAGAGTGCCGACGTAGCATTCAGGATTTATGTAATCCACGCTTTTGTTTTTTGTTCTTAAACCTGACTGGACGTTAATAGATGCGAATACTTAGAATACATTCCCTGAAAATCGAAAGTATTTTCAAGTCATCAAACTAAACTCCGGCTCAAGTCATTGATGATATTGTCAAGTCGAGTCCAAGGTCATCAAAATTGTGCCTCAAGGCCAGACCTCTGGTCTGTACTGGTAGTATGTCAGTGACATCTGACCTGATGAGCCCACCACACCATCAGGTAGGAGAAAACTGCAATCCACAGGACCGAGCCAATAAACGTGAGGGCAAAGTACTTCTTGGATGCCTGCGGAATACAAAACACATTTTCCCAGGCTGAGCAAAGCACATCCCATCTTGTTGTGATACATGCATGACTGCTTCCGGGTGACGACTTAAAGCAGGGAAGTCCCACGTGCCATTTTATTGAAATAAAAATAATGATTCATGTACATTATTAGATATTACTCTAATCTGCTAACACAAAGCTAAGATGTGGATGTTTTGTTCCAATGTATTGACCTACTGGCAGGAAAATATGGTTTGTTATTGAAATGATAGAATTCTTACTGTCCATTATTCCATTTCATTATGCACTCACACACACATATGCGTTTCTGCTAAGATACACATTAATGTCACATTGACGTGCTAGGATTATCACCTCTTGTCCCCAAAACAAGTCCTCCACATGCTTATCACCTGATTGAAATAGCCTTGGGTGTCTGGGCATGTAAAAAAATTGCATTAGCCTCTTGCTCTTTTAGATCACTCTTTTAGACCCCTCACATATGCGCATCCTTTATAGCAGCCTCTCTTTTCTCTGGGAGCAGGTTGTAAGGATTTTGCCTCCTTGCATCCATGTTTTATTCGATTGTGCCTGTCATGATCCTTAAAGAAGTTGTCTCATCTCTTGTCTATGTTGGCGCTAGCAGCAGATTTACCCTTGACACTAACACTGGATTGCTTTTAGCATCTTTGATGCACAATTTTAAAAATGATTTGTATGTGGCAGAAAAAGTTTGGACACCCGCGTCTTAGTGAATACTGACTGCAGTGTTTACAGCAGATGCAAAATATGCAAAAAGACTATGCAGCCGAAGTCAAGGCAACGTATTAAAAAGGTTTCAACAACGGGCACATTTCCCAATTAATCATGAAATAATAGTTTAAGAAACGTAAGCGTAGAAAACACGCATTTCTATAGTGGAGTTCATGACACAAAGCAAAGCCGTCAAACTATTTGCTTTTTTTCTACACAAGCAGCTGCTACAAGTGAAAGGAGAACTTTTGTTATAGATTCATGCATCTTACCGCTAAGTTTGTTTATCCGTAATAGAAACAATAAAGATGAAAGTTACATCTCCCTGTGTAGTTTCAGACGTCTGTTCACCACTTAATCTTTGCCGCAGGGGAGCCAGAGCGAATCAGGAGTCAGCTGACTGATGTCATATGACATCTACAAAGCGACGTTTATGCGATCGATCCAAACTACCTTCACGATCGTCCGGTAGCTCACGATCGACATAACAGGCACCCCTGGTTTACAGATTGGTATACACACCGGGTTGCGGACGTCGGGCAGCGTGAGCCACAACGGGAACACAATGGGTAACAGGAAGAGGTAAGTGGCCTGCTTGCGTCTGGTTCCCGGCCAATCTAAAGACAAGGGCTCATTCTCCTCGTCCTCCTTGTCTCCATCGTCATCCTCACTTTCACTGGAGTCGCCGCTGTCATCGTCCCCGCTGTCATCGTCCCCGCTGTCATCGTCACCGCTGTCATCGTCACCGCTGCCACCAGAGCTCTCCTGAGCAAAATCAACAGCTAGAAGCACCTTTGCCTTAAGCGGAGTCAGCACTCGCAGGATTGTGATTAACATCTAAGACTAAATATTTCTATAGTCTGATATCTGGTCTTGTTTCTCTTGTTTATACCCAAGAATGGACCACATTTCTAGCAACAAAGCACATAAAACATCAATTCCTAAAATCATTTGCAAAAATACATTTTCACTTTCACAACAAGCGAATGGTGCACACCTTCGAGCCGTCATGGTTGTTGTCCAAGCTCTTGATCTCCTCGGCTGAAGGCTGGGAGGCAGACTGCTTGGCTGTGGCGTTGTTGGATCCACTCGCCGAAGACTGCTCAGATTTTGGCTTGCGATCATCATCTGGAACAAAGACGAGGAAACGCAAAAAGCAAAGTTAATTTTATAATTTAGTGTAAAAACTTCATGCAAATATTAGCTTTTCAATCCCTGAAGGAAGCACTCAGCCCATTTTGATGCTTTTTTGTTTCATACTTAAGAGTCTGTAGTAGTAAAGTTATGTGCAGTCAGATCCAGAAGGTCAATCGCATTTTAATGGCTTCGTCTAAAACGGGGGTCACCAACCCGTCGATCGTGAGCTACTGGTCCATCTTTGGGACTTTGCCGGCCGATTGCGATAATATTAGAAAAAAATGTATTATAACATCAGTGCCCTCCCCTCCCAGAGAGCTGCCAACAGGCACGCAGTTTAACCACTGAACAGGCCCGTACGCCTAGCCGCCCTCCAGGCATGCAACCAGCAAGCTCCAGCCAGGAGCCCAGTCCCCAAAACTCACCCGCAACAAAAAGCACCCAGGGACAAGCGAAAGAAAAAGAGAGAGAGACAGAATGCCAGAGTGCAGCAACGTGCCTGAGCAACAACACAACACAACAGTAATTATTGCACGTTAATATGGCCCAAAATCTGCGTATGCTACCTCAACATTAAGCCACAAGTATAACTCATAGACGAGCACCTCCAATAAAGTTAGGGCTGACCATTGTAATGCTTTAACCAGTCTCTCTCTCCTCAACCATCATCGCTCGCCCATGACACTGAGCCAACAAGCGGAGTTGTAGTTTGCTTATGGAGCCGACGCCACACGCCCGACCCCGACAAGATCCACAAAAGTACGGGTGACCAAAGTGCGGCTCGCAGGCCATCCTCGGCCGGTGGCTCATTTGCCATTGCATCAAAGCAGAAACAAAATAAAATAGAAAAAAACCCAGCAAAAATGGTAAAAACAGCAAAAAAGACAATGAGAAAAGGTTGATGCCAACAACCAATAATAACCAATATATATTAGGGGTGCTCCAATCGATCGGCCGATCATCTCCACCTCCATTGCAGCAGCCATCCCATAGCAACCGTCTCCAGCCCGGTTTCCCTTCACAGAGAGTGACAGAAGTTTTGCACCCTGCAAAACATGCCACAAAAAATATCTCGCCGTGGTGGCGCGTTAAAAACTTTAGATTGGTGCGGTATTTGGTGGTCATCGTCAGTCGGGCTGCGGCTAATTATCCAAAACACGGGACACGCGCCCTTGTGTGCGTTGTAGTTGGAGGTCTACGAAATGTGGTTGGATTCGTTAGGCTGGAGGACACCAGGTTGCCTGGGGTCCTGATGGAGTGCTGTCAAGGTGCTCTTGCATCCAAAGTCTCCATAAAGAAGGCGCCTGATCCTCTAAGTTTCACCAGTGATTTTGAAAAAGTTAAATATGTTTTTGCTGAAATGTTATGGTTCCCCTTTCATATAATATACCTGTAGTCCAGGGGTCACCAACATGGTGCACCAGGGAGCCCCCCCATGACCACATGAGGCGCCTGCAAGCCTGCTTTTCATTCATGTTTTCAGTTAATAATGTGAGAACACAAACCCTGATATAGCCAATAGTAAATTTTAACATTTACACTTACAGTAATCTGTGTGATAGGTATGGGCCAATTTCACTCATGGATGATTGGTATCGGCCGAGACCAGGGATCTTGGCCTCAAAAAGCTTTTTGACCACTGGTCTAAAATATTGCAGAGGAAAACACATACAACTGTTCCTCGCCACGTTGTGCTTCAAATTTCAGTGTTTCGAAAATATATTACTAAATCATGCTGATTTGTGGTTGAATACGGCCTATTATTAGTCCAAAAATATGCAAATGTAAACACATTTGACATTTTTTGTCTAAATTAAGCATAAAAATGGCTAAATAAAAAAAAAATATATATATAAGGCATTCAGAAGACATTCAAAGACGTGATGATATGTAGTTTTCTACACTTGGTCACTAGGTGTCAGTAATGTTACTGTAATGTTCAGTGAGACACACAAGCACCAGACTTGATCGCCGGAACAACAGGCTTTTATTGCAGGTTTGAATGATCTCACAACAGGTACAATAAACCCAAATAAAAACACTGGCTATTGTTGTAGCCGTAACCCACGTCAAGCTGAAACTCAATTCTGAAACCCTCAATGTCACTCCCTGTCCGCCCGCCACTGTGCTGCCCGAGGGAACACATTTATAGCAACACACACAAGCATTAGTCTTATTTACGTCTTATATAGCTTATTATATCTACTATATTGGGTAAAGGTAACTCTTGGGGTATTACTTTATGTCTAGAGGGCTCTAATGATGTTAGAAAGCGTATTTAGAAGGTCATAAACAGGTTTGAAAATATGAAAATATTCCATTTATAAATAAGGAATCCTTCTTCATGGAAATTATCCCAGTGAGGTCTGGAACCGATTAAGCAAGAAACAAGAGATTACCGTCCTCACATTCTGCAACACACCTGAATACACCGGACAGACAAAAGTAAGCAAACGCTTTTTTTTTTTTTCCAATGAATGAATCAAGCAGGAGTTGGATAGACCGCTTACTTCCACAGAAATCTTCATCCTTCATCTTACCAAGACTTTTCAGACCCTTTGTATGCTTCCAACTTTGTGGGACGCTCCATAAAGGCACTTTTGGATGGGTTTGGTGTGGAACAACTTGCACAGTACACAGTAACAATTATCATTTTCTTATGTTTTCACTTCCGATATGTGCAGTGATCATATGGCAAAATACTTTTCTCTATAGAGTGTATATTTTTACAAGAGAGGATTTAAACACAGGGCAGCATGGTGGAATAGTGGCTATAGCAAGTGGGCCTCACAGTCAGGAAATCTGGGTTAGAACGTCCGTCGGAACATCCCTGAAGGCATGTTCTCCCCGTGCATGCGTCCCTTTTCCTTTCACCTTCCAAAAAAGTTAGGTTAATTGTACACTCTAAATAGTTCATAGGTGTGAATTTAAGTTTGAATAATTATTTATTTTAAGAAAACACACAAAAATATCTATGTATACTGTATGTATATATTTTTAATAAATTATCGTAAATTATTGTATTATATTTATGTATTATTATTATTTAGTATTCATTTATTTATTTTTTGTTATAACCCTAACCTCAACATCAACACCGATCTTACCCATAACGCCAACCCTGTATGTGTCGTGTGATTGGCTGGCAACCAGTCCAGGGTGTACCTCGCCTCACGCCCAATGTCAGATGGGACAGTAATGATGACAAACAGTATGGAAATTGGACGCATGGATGGATGGATGGATGAATTTGCACTGCATTAATCCGCGGAATGATTGATTCAGAGCCATCGAGTCCCCTTTAGGTTGCCTTCACAACCACTTTGCTCAACATCTCAGGCATCTGAAGCACCTCATTACTCCAAATGTGATGCATGAACACAGACAACTCTGATTGCGGAGATGGACCTCCTTCAAGCCTAATCCTTCATTTATGTCCAGTAAATGACAGAATATCCAAATGAAGGACTGCTTTAACAAAGGACTGCAGACCTTTACCAGGACCCGACTGTTAGCAAGGGTTTAAAAAAAGAAAATGTAATTCCAGGATTTGAACCTTTTACTTGGGATCCAATTCAGATTTACATGCTTTCTACTGAACCTAAAAGATTTGCTGCAAATCAGTTCAGTCGTTTTTGCGTAATGCTGCTGAAGCCGATGGGGATGTCATACAACTTCATGTCAGAAAAACCCAACTATCCCTTTCAAGTATGCATAACCATCAGGAGTTCTACTGTACACACTTGTGTGAAAAAGTGGTTTTCCCCTTCCTGATGTGTTATTTGCATGTTTGTCCCTCTTAAATGTTTCAGATCAAACAAATTGGATTATTAGTCAATTACAACACAACGGAACATATAATGCAGTTTATAAATTAAACTTTTTATTATTAAGGGAAAAAAATCCAAACCTACATGGCCCTGTGTGAAAAAGTAATCGCCCCCTAAACCTAATAACTGGTTGGCCCACCCAACAACTGCAAACAAGTGTTTCCGATAACTTGCAAAGAGTCTCTTACAGCACTGTGGAGGAATTTTGTCCCACTCATCTTTGCAGAATTGTTGTAATTCAGCCACATTGGAGGGTTTTCCAGCATGAAGCGCCTTTTTAAGGTCATGCCACAGCATCTCAATAGGATTCAGGTCAGGTCAGGTTGACTAGGCCACTCCAAAGTCTTCATTTTGTTTTTCTTCAGCCATTCAGAGGTGAACTTGCTGGTGTGTTTTGGATCATTGTCCTGCTGCAGAACCCAAGTTGGTTTCAGATTGACATCACAAACAGATGGCCGGACAGATCGGTAGACAGATCGGTAGACAGCCGATTTCATGGTTCCATTTATCACAGCAAGTCTTCCAAGTTCTGAAGCAGCAAAACAGCCCTAGACCATCACACTACCACCACCATATTTTACTGTTGGTATGATGTTCTTTTTCTGAAATGTGGCGTTACTTTTACGGCAGATGTAATGGGACACACACCTTCCAAAAAGTTCAACTTTTGTCTCGTCAGACCACGCGGAGTATTTTCTTGGGGTCTTGGGGATCATCAAAATGTTTTCTGTCAAAATTGAGACGAGCCTTAATGTTCTTTTCGTTCAGCAGTGCAGGCCGTTTTTGCCCAGTGTCTTTCTTATGGTGGAGTCAGGAACACTGACCTTAACTGAGGCAAGTGAGGCCTGCAGTTCTTTAGATGTAGTTGTGGGCTTTTTATGGATGGGTCGTTGCTGTGCTCTTAGGGTAATTTTGGTTGGCCGGCCACTCCTGGGAAGCTTCACCACTGTTCCATATTTTTGCTATTTTTGGATAATTGCTCTCACTGTGGTTCGCTGGAGTCCCAAAGCTTTAGAAATGGCTTTATAACCTTTTCCAGACTAATAGATCTCAGTTAATCTAAGTTAAGTTATGGTTTAGTAGGTTGGGATTTTTTCTCTCCCTTAATAATAAGAAAACGTTTCATTTAAAAACTGCATTTTGTGTTGAGTTGTTGTCAAGTGTTGTCACTGACAAATATTTAAATGTGACTAAGACATTTAAATGTGAGAAACATGCAAAAAAATTAAGAAATCACGAAGGGTGCAATCACTTTTTCACACCACTGTATATCCAAATATACACAGTGGAACCTGTTGATGTCGACTGAACAGGAAGTCACTGTGTGCACATTTTAATGCTGTGTAACTACACAGTAGTTTCACGCTGATTAGCGAAAATGAAGTTAGCAATACTACAACACGTCAACATAAATGAATCAATTTTTCTCAAATTTTATGCCGTCAAAATCGGTCCATTATGTATGTCGATGTCTACGCTTTTTAGGAATAAGGACACAGTGGACCGGGACTTGATGATTTGGTCTACATGCACGGGTTGTCAACATATGAGGAACCAACTTAAACGGGTTCCATTGAAAATAAATAAAACACAAGTACAGTAATCCCTTGTTTATTGCGGTTAATTTGTACCCGAAAAACTGTTTACGATCTTTGAAATGCAGTGTCTCATCATTGTAACATTACTGACACCTAGTGACCAGTGTAGAATACTACATATCATCGCCACTTCATTGAATGAGTCTTCTGAATGCCATCATTTAGTCATTTTATGCTTGAAAATTCTTAATTTAGGCAAAATACAATTTGCATATTTATGACTAATCTTAGGTTGTGTTTAACCACAAAATGAATTTAGATGTTTTTGAAAAAATCGCAAAATTCAACGCACAAATTGTGAAGGATTACTGTATTGTCACGTGACTCACCTTCCAAGTGGTACTGATGTGACTTGCCTGTGTCAGGGACATTCAGGGGCTTTACTTTGTTCTTTGCTGCAGTTAAGAGAATTATTTTTTTGTTAACTGCTGTGAACTTTATTGTACATCCAAAAATGGAATTAGTGCAAGCATAAACTGCAGACGACGAGAAAAACGAACACAACTTGTTGAAAAGAGACGTCTACAAACCTCTTGTTGCTTTCGGCAGACTTGAGTTAAAGTATCAACAAAATATCAACAAAACTGTTTGTTTTTGTTGTCATGACAAAGAAAAGCCAAGAAAATGAGGAAAAAAAATACCCACACAACCACAAAGAGCATGCCACATAACAGTCCTCTAAGATCTCACACAATTTATAAAGGTTCAAAGGACAACGCCAAGCCAACACAACCTAATGGCACACAAACTGCATACAAACCCATGAGCATGCCCCAATCCAATGCTGATGTACAGCAATAAACCTACATGCAAAAACAATCAACACCACAAAAACCTTACCTTTCTTTTGCATTGATACCTCCCCTTCGACACTGCTATTAAAGGACGTCTCTGAAGAAATACACAGCAAATGTAAGTACACAATCACATGCTCCTTATCCCAATCTTTTTCTATTCTTTCTTCAACTAACTATTTCATGTTCCACATTTTCCAGACTATAACTTGCATGAGTCAAAAGAAAGCGTCATGGAGCGGAAAAAACATATAATTGGCACTGGACTATGAACTGCATTTATCTACAAATTTGTTTCACAAAATTCAAGACCAAGAACATTTAACTCATTCAATCCCAGTCATTTTTCAAAAGACAACCCTTCAGTACCGGCCATTTTTGACCATTTTGACTTATCTTTTGAGGCACACAGAATATTGTGTTCTATGGCTATATAAACATGGAACCAAAGATTAGACTCCCGTTTCTAAGTTTCAGGAAAATATCAGTTCCCGACTACAAAAGGGAGAAAAACCAGCTTTTTGTGAAAAGGTGCACTTCAAGCATAACTTTCACTTTGCAATATTTTTTGTTTTTTTGACAGCTCAGATATCTAAACGATACCAACATAAATAACACGTTATTTATTTTGTATTATGTTATTTTTTTACATCAAGGAACTGATGCAACTATGCGTGTGTGCGTGCGTGTGTGTGTGTGTGTGTGTGTGTCCATGCATTAAAATGTCCCTACAATGCGTTTTTTTTGTGTGGTGCGCAATGTAACAGCTGCCTTTATACAAAGGCTTCCTCTTCCTGTCATGTGTGTTACTCCTTCCTCATGATCCCTGTCGAGCTCTTATCAAATGCACTTCGCCACCTAGTGGCCGTTCTTATGGAATTACAATTGCTCTCAAGCCCAATCTATTGGTGAAAAGTTGCAGACACCTCCGCAAAAAAAGGTAAAAAAACATAAATACGTTGTTGGGATCGGGTGTATAAAAACATTGGTATTGAATGAGTTAATGTGGGGAGAGAAGTTATTCATCTACACAATAGCACACAGAACAACAGGCTGAATAGGTGCGGTATGTTAACGTAATATATCTAAAGTTATTCAGCTACACTATTGCATCCATATCTGGGGGGCTGAATAGGCTAATTTAACATATACTGTAGCAGTGTGTCCAACAAGCAAGTTACTAGTATGCAAGTTCACCAAGCTCCCGATCACTCAATCCATTGAATTCTTCATCCTCAGTGTCCTACAGCACCATCTCGCGGCTGTCAACGGTAATGTTCACTTATTGGTTCAGTGATGAAATAAAATCCGGAAAATACAGTATAGCAGTCAAGTTATACCTTAGAAAGCTTATAACACAGGACGCACAAACACAGCACAAGAAAGACAGACTAGTGTTAGCATGTTTACCTTTCCTAGGTTTCCTTGTGATGGGGGGTTTCAAAGCCCCATCAAAGGTGGAATCTGGAATAAAAATCACAACAACCCATTTGTGGTCGAGATATCATTTTGTGCCGGGAAAGCCTTGCAACATCCAACCATCCATTTTCTATGCCGCTTATGCTAGCCTTGCAACAATACCTGCATAAATGCTAAATGCAGGAAGAGAATATAGCGCCGAGCAATTGCGATGTCTGGATTTTTTGTGGAAAATGCTTTTGTGATGCTTAAGTATCACTCTTTTGAACGCATATTGTTTTGAGAAGCAAGACACTTCACTTTTGTGACCCCAGCCAACTCGCCGGAACTACTTTCTTCAACACCAAAAACTGACCAGAACTCCACTCACGGAACGAAGTAAAGGAAAAATCACTGTTGATGGAATACACTGCTGATGGGGATGTCATACAACTAACTTCATGTCAAAAAATCCAAATTATCCCCTTAAGTCGGTATCGGCATAAGTACATGGTCGACTACTTTTGTCGACATAAAATATGAGAGCCTAAGGCGCAGGTGTCAAACACAAGGCCCGGGGGCCAGATGTGGCCCGCCACATCATTTTATGCGGCCCGCAAAACCCTTGGAATAATGCATGTCAATAATGCACTTCATCTCTGCCCTTCTAAATGTATTTGATCTATCATTTTGACAGAAAAATTGTACTGCATGTGGTTCTTCCAAACGTCAGTATTATCTAATCATTCCAAGCATTTTTCAAAAGCAAATACTTGAATGTCTGCTTGTCACCATGACATTCTCACTTCACTTCTCATTTCGAAGCAAGTTATCCATCAATTTGTTAGTAAAAATATAAGAATCTCATGCATGGGCAACTGTGTAATAATATTATGAGGTAATATTCATATTTAGATTCATATATACTAACAGCCCTCTGAGGGCAGCCGTAACTGCGATGTGACCCTCAATGAAAATGAGTTTGACACTCCTGGCCTAAGGTATCATTTCTATGAAAAATGAGTCTGTTTATGTCGACACATGTTGTGGTATTGTTACATTCTAACTACCGTCTAGTTACACGTCATTAAACACACCGACTTCCTGTTCAGCGCAGAGCAAGCTTCAAAATAAAAGCATGGCAGTATTATTGTATCAGGGGGATAAAACACAACAGCATGAAGAAGATGTGCTGCACACCACCAGAATGGCTCCATCAAAACAGGTAAAGTCTCCTTGGCTTTGCCGTCTCAAAGCCAAATCTGGTTTTCGGATGCAAAAGATGCTGATGATGCAAGTTGCCTTGGTGATGGTATAAAGCCCAGGTGTGCGCTGCTATTTCCATAGCGATAAAGAGCTTGGTGTGCTAACATGATGGCTTTTATCCAGCTTGTATGAGCCTGTATGGGAAAGCTGATTAGGGATCAGCTGTGATTGAGTGCTGCCAGAGTGAAGAGCCTGGTCCCACCACTTCAAAGACGAGCTGAAGGTCACTGGGCCTCATCAAGCTGAGCTGGGCTGACTGACCTGAGTACTTGCAATTGGCCTTCATGTGTTTCAATTTGGTTGCAGCAAGTATCTAATTAAATGTGTTTCAATAATGAATTAAAAATCCATAGTTAATGGAAAGTCTTGAAGAATATTAAAGTGAAGAAATTCCAGTACTGTTAAAAGAACTAATGCATTTAACGGCAAGCGAGAATGAGTAAATGTGTCTTGTTATTACTGCATTAATGGCTCCTCTGAACAATGATTGAACACTCTTTTTTTTTTTAAAAAATACAAGATTATTTTCCTGTGTTGATGAAAAATGAAGTACTTGCAGGTTAACAAGAAGAAATATTCAAGTCCTTGGGTGAATACCAACACCTTATTCAGCTAAGCCTGTCACATGTTGTGCAACAGTGGTTGGATTTTGTTCAAGATGTCTTCGTGCTTAAACCTCATCCTGACTCCTCGGAACATACTTCCTGTCATTACAGTCAAATAAATCTTTTGCACCAAGGCCCCTCATAATATGTCATTGATAAATTACCACCATGATAAATTACCACTTTACCTTCCCCCAGAGGGTCCAGTGTGTGGATCATCAGCTGGAAGATGGTGCTCCTCAGCGATGTGTTGTGGAGCGAGGCAGAGCTCCCACCTCGCTGCAGAACAGGACGCACCTGCATACATGAGGACCAAAAAAAAATAAAAAATCATGGTGATTAATCCCAAGGAAGTGCAATTCAAACTCATAATGTTGGGTTTTCATGTTCTCCTTGTGTTTGTGTTGGTATTCTCTGGGGACGACAGCTTTTTCCCACAGACCAAAAACAAGCTGATGTCCTTTAAATGATTGATGACCAGCATCAGTTAACCGCAGCTCTTGGCCAACTCCAGCTTCCATCTAGCCCTGAACAGGATAAGCCAGGGGTGTCCAAACTTTTTCCAGCGAGGGCCACATTGTGAAAAATGAAAGGATGTCAGGGCCACTTTAATATTTTGTAAAGCAACACATGTAGATATGCTAAGAAGTTATATCCTGTATATTTCAAGAAGAAACTGCATTTCAGCTTTGTCACATACTGTAGGTGGACAAGTCTATTATTACGATCAACTTCGCTCTTTCCTCTTTTTTCACATTTTTGCTGTTGTTTTTTTTTTATTTTTCAAATAGTTCAACATTGTTCTCAAACGACATT